>NC_137122.1:33910568-34306661 GCF_949319135.1 Squalius cephalus | reverse complement strand
CTCCCTAATTTTCGGCAGTTAACGACAATTTACAGCCTGTGAACGTCGCGTTCGTCTGTGCCGAATATTGTCGGAAACGAACCATGACGTATGCAGAGCGCTCGCGCCGGAGGTGTGAATGGCTCTAATTACCATATGAATAGCAGCTCCCGCCAGAGAAAGGCTTGAATTTCCTCACTCACTATTGGTTGAACCCACGTGGTTTAAACAAGAAAAATCACTCGTGATTGGTTGGCAGATCTGTTACTATTGGTCACCCTCGCTCATTATAAATTCAAAAAATTATAATATTCATATAAATTATATATAAATTATTTTTTTATATTCATAATATGCTATTCTGTGGTATATTCATGTCATTGTTAACCTATCGACTACTACACTATTACCATCAAGGACATGAATTTATAAAGGAAAGGAAAATTTGCCAGGGACATGCTGTTTATTCAAAGAAAGAGCTTTATTAGCACAAACACAAAACAATACACCTATGTACAAAGCATAGATCATCTGCACACACAACATATTGGAAGCTCAGTGTCTGTTTTCATCTTCGGAGCTGTAGGTGACTAGCGGCGCTATCTCTGAATTCGATCCACTTTGAAAACGTCTGTGGTGCGTTGTCCTGTATTTAGGAGTCGCCTCTAATCTCGACTGCAGCGTAGCACAGAGCTCTGTGAGCTCCTGGCTGGTGGTTGAACTTCATCGGACATCAGATCTATGGTGGCGCACTTCCAAATGCCCACGTCATCCTCACCTAGCACACCGTCTCGCTTCTAGCAGCTGTAAAAACAATACAGACAATCAGTACTGTGATGCACTGTGTATGGACACAAAACATCTATTAATGCACATGAAAAATAGTCACATTGACTAAAAATCTTACCCTCTTTCTTCTCGCCCGACTCCGAGCTGAACTCTTCACAGCTTCGGCCTGCAATGCCAGATCTGGTTGTTTGTACCTGAAGCTCCTGCGTGCTGTCTCGTAGTATGTCTTACAGGCAGCTGGAAAACAATTAAATGAGAGTGATATGAATAAAAACAACACAAGTCACAGTAAAATGAAACAAGGAGAAAGCAGTAAAAGTTACTTACAATGTCGTCATGATCAGCGTCATGAAAATCTGGACTTGCAGACATGGCTCTGAGTAAATGTGAGGTTACGCCCTCGTTATGAGGCGAGGTTACTCTGTGGAAACATGTATGATTAAGATCGTAAACTATAACGGATCTATTTTCAAGAGAATGAAAGAATATTCTTTGAATCTTACCTTTAAAATGTTTGTAAGTTTATATGAAAGTAAAAAAATAAAAGAATGTAAGATTCTTTTTTTATTTTTTTACCTTGATCCAGTTCGTAGCGCCCACAATTTGTCTCAGAGTTGTGAAGATGGCATACTGCTTCCTGTAAATTACAGGATTATTTACATTAAACAAATAATAGCCATCAGCCATCATTATGAGGTGATGTTACTCTGTGGAAACAAAATGTATGATTAAGATCAGTATCTATAACGGATCTATTTTCTTATACAAGAGAATGAAAGCATATTCTTTGAATCTTACCTTTAAAATGTTTGTAAGCTTTTATGAAAGTAAAAAAAAATAAAAGAATGTAAGATTCTTTTTTTTTTTTACCTTGCTCCAGTTCGTAGCGCCCACAATTTGTCTCAGAGTTGAGAAGATGGCATACTGCTTCCTGTAAATTACAGGATTATTTACAAGTCGCCTCTAATCTCGACTGCAGCGTGGTACAGAGCTCGGTGAGCTCCTGGCTGCGAAAGGACGGAGGTCGCACAATCCATCCAGACATCCCGCCGACGATGCCGTCTTCCTCATCAGACATCAGGTCTATGGTAGCACACTTCCGAAGGCCCACTTCATCCTCAGCTAGCACACTCTGTCTCGCTTCTAGCAGCTGTAAAAACCAATAAAGATAATCAATACTGCGCAATACACTGCGTATGGACAACACACATCTATTAATGCACCTGAAAAATAGTCACATTGAGCAAAAACTAATCTAATAAATCGTACCGTCTTTCTTATCGCTCGACTCCGAGCTGAATTCACCACAGCTTCCGCCTGCAATGCAAGATCTGGTTGTTTGTACCTGAAGCTCCTGCGCACTGTCGTGTAATATGTCTTAAAGGCAGCTGAAAAACAATTAATTGAGAGTGATATTAATAAGAACAACATAAGTCACAGTAAAATTAATAAGAACAACATAAGTCACAGTAATATTAAAAAATAAAGGAGAAAAAATGCAACCGGGTGAAATTCAAGAAATACACACCGGAAGCAAACTATGCTTTTTGAAATTGGGGTTTTATTCTGACTGCTGTTTAAAATAAGTGACAGCGGTCAATGGAAGCACAATTAAACACATAAAAGTCTGATTAAGAAAAAAGTTTGCCTTGTTCGAAGAGATTTCACAAGAAAAAAAAATAGATTTCACTAGTTAAACAAAAAAAAAAAAAAAAAAAGAAATTGTAGAAACAGTTTACAGTAAATTTGAAGATGACAATCAAATGTCACAAAAAGCTTAACCAGTGGATCAATGCCCAAATCCACAGAATACTTAACTCAATTCAAACTGAAATGCAGTGTAATACATTGCAACTGGTCAGATTGAAATTGATTTCTCCAAACCAAAATACGTTACAATTAAATATGATAACACAAACTGGAATACGGCAGTGGCTGAGGTAACGTTAGGCCTAAGTTACAAGAGAAATAAAAGCACTTTAACAAAGCCACAACCCACGTTTAATCATGCCATGCGGAACCAGAAATATGCATTTAACCATTAAGTTATACTGTATAATCACAGAATATAGATTCAACTAATTAACAGATTTATCAAATAAACATGCCATCAGAAAATTTCCCCCATAAACCATGAAACGTACATACCCAATCCTTTACCGTCCGATCACCACGAGGTTCACTCGTCACACATGCGCTCCAAATAAATCTATAAACAAAAATGTACACATCAAATGTTCTTTTAACTTCGCTTCACAACTTATTTGTGCATATTAAAGATATTGGAGTAATATTTACCAAGAAAGAAGAACGTATAACACAGAATCCGCTCGATGCACGCACCGTCATGGAGCTCTCCTGAACAGTGTAAAATGGCGTCTCTGGTCGCGCGCACGCGTCCAGCACAAGTGAATAGTAGCGCGAGAAGAGAAGGATTTCTTAAAGGGGCCACACACATTTTTAATGCAAAATAGAAACGAGGTATATTTACACTACTACTAGGCCAGAAAAGTAACAAAAAAGTTACTTACACACAATATTGTCATTATCAGCATCATGTCAATTGATCTAAGTAAAAATATATGCACAGAATTGAGAAAATAGTATTTAGCCTATAGAGATAAATTGTGGCCTATCACAGGGCAAACATGTGAATGTTCACGGTACATTTTATGCAAACAACTCTAATCGTAGTTGTAACTCTATATGTACAGTAGGCATAATTCTTGTCATTGCGTGTGTGTATGCAGCATGAGTCAAATACAATCTTCTGTTTGTGTTGTATTATGCACAGTGGTTGGGCTCTAAGAGATTGTGATGCTGTTTGCATGGAATGCACATTTTACCTTTGTGGCAAAGCCTGATTGAAATTACTTGTTGAAATAAATGGTTTTGTGTCTTTTTTACATAACATTGGCTATTGCTAATGACACATAGTAACTAATCTAGCTACTTTCATTAAATATATCAATTTAAGCTAAAGTCTATAATTAGGCTTTACTGAGCCTGATCTATTAATACCAGAGATTTTCTTAGAATTAAGTAAATACCTTTTAGAAAAATGTTACCTGGGGTCTCACCGGGACACGCAAATATGAGTCGATCACCCCTATTTTATTCAAACTCCACTGGCTACCTGTCACATTCAGGATTGATTTAAAAAATTTACTATTTGTGTATAAAGCTCTTAACAAACCGGCCCCCAATATCTGACCAATCTCCTCTGCCCGTACACTCCATCTCGTACTTTGAGATCCAGTGATCACTGTGTTCTCATCGTGCCCAGATCCAGACTTAAAAAATGAGGCGACTGCACTTTTGCGACTGCAGGCCCAAAACTTTGGAACAGTCTACCCCTCTATATCAGACTAGCTCCCTCAATTTCCATCTTCAAAACATCCTTGAAAACTTATTTATTTTCTCTTGCTTTTAATACCCCTTGACTATGATACAACTATTGCCTTTTTATTTATTTTTTTATTTTTTTTAATTGTCCTGTTTCTGCCCTGCATTTTATCTATTGCCCTGTACAGCACTTTGGTCAGCCTTGGCTGTTTTTAATTGTGCGTTATAAATAAATATTGTATTGTATTGTATTTTTTTTAGAATTAAGTTAATACCTTTTAGTCACCTGGGATAAAACTCCCCCTGCTACCCTCATTTGCATTTGTAAAGCTCACAGCAGTCTCATTTACATGTTAAAGCATTAGAGGGAGGGGGGTCATGGGGCAAGCAAGTCCCACGTCAATTTCCGACAATTTCCGACAGTTTGCAGTGTTGCCTGTAAATTGCCGTTTGCAGTCGTAAACCTGAACTTTCACGACAATCTACAGCGCCGTTAACTGTCGAAAATCCCACTTTTCATGCAGTGTCTCTCTCTCTCTCTCTCTCTCTCTCTCTCTCTCTCTCTCTCTCTCTCTCTCTCTCTCTCTCTCTCTCTCTCTGTGTGTGTGTGTGTGCGTGTGTGCATGCTGGTGGTCGGTCAGTAACCAGCTTACCAACCAATATAAAAAAGGTTTTTACCTAAATATATATTATATTTTGTCTTATTTCATTGACTGATTTGTTTCCATTTTATTTAAATGAGAATGTTAAACATATTTGTTGCTGTGATGTTTTTTACTGATCAAGTTTTTTTTACTGTGACACAAAAGCAGTCGTCAAGGAAGTTTTAATGATGTCATCATTTCATGGAAACACTGCCCATGACATTTTTATTGATCTAAAAAAAGTTTAGTGTTTGTTTAGCTTGTGTTGTACAATTTGAGAACATGTGTTTGACCGGACAAACAGGTTTAATGTGGATCTGTGAGCACGTGTACATTCCATTGTAACTAAAGAGAAAGGTTTACAAACTTGTGAACCCACTTTAACACACTGAGCCACTTTACTGTACGTGCAATGAATAAGTGGATTTCCAGAAGTATTGAGGTACAGAGATACAAACAGTACTTTCTTATTTGCTTATTTAAAAATCAGCTGTTTTCTGAAATGTGAAATCAAGATTCATTGTGTCAAATTCAACAATGCCCAAGACATGGTTCACCCAAAAATGATAATTCTGTCATCATTTACTCCCCCTCATGTCACTCCAAACCTCCAGAGGTGTACAATAATTACTTAAGTTAGTACAGATGTACATGTCACTGTCATGTTTCGGTTTAGTTCTATTTTGTCTAGTTCCCGTTGTGCCTGTCTGAGTTCTTGCTAGTTTTATGGTTAGCCATTAGTTAATCATTCTGTTCAGCTGTGTATGTTAGGTTTGATTAAAATGAACCGTGGTGCGATTACAGTGGTTCATTTGAATAAGTGTGAACGCTGCCATCCGTGCGGACCGAAACCACTGAAAAGATGGGTCTCGGTCCACTTTGGTGCGGTTCGAATGAAATATGACACGGACCAAATACATGTAAACGAACCAAAAACAGGAAGATGAGACCCTAAAAAGACCCTATACGTCATAAAAGCCGACTAATCAGGTTGTGAACATATCCCTATGCCTTTAGGTTTGGTGATAAAAATGCCAATCTGAACGCTAAGCGGACCAGTAATGTTTTTTGTTTGTTTTTTGCTCTGGAGCAACGAACCAAATCAACGAAGCAAACCAAACTACAAGTGTGAACACACCCTTACTCTCCCTGTTTAGTTCTACCAGAAAGCCTCAGGAGAAATAATAATGTAACAAAGCATAAATTTATTGACTGCCCAGCAAGCAATTATTTATAAAGTTATTTGGCGTAGGCCCCGTCCGTAGTGCATAATCCGAGGGTTAGCGGATCTGCATTTCCTGCCTGAAGCCTGGTGGTGGTGGGGAGGGTGGAGGCGATTGTTGCGTCAGCATCTGCGAACTCAAACATGTGTAAGGTCTTTTATACAGCATGAGGACATGATTGGATAGATGTGAAGGTAATAAGTGACGTAGTAATTAAGTCTTCCTGGCAGAACTTATGCTGAAGCTTCATTTCAGTTATTTGTCCCGTCTCGTTAATGCTTCGTGGTTGTGTTATGCTTATTCCAGTGATCTCCTGTGTGTTTACGAATTAGAGTTACTATTAAAGACTATTTTGTTTATCTCCTGCGTCTTCATGTGATCTATGCAGCCACCTCGTAAAAGTACAGATACAATGTAAAATGTACTCAATTAAACGTTTTGGTTACACTTTAATTTAACTTTAACTTTACACTTTAACTTTAAAACTATAAATAACTTTATATCATTTCAAGTGGGGACGAATAAAGATCCATTTGTTATTTGGCATTTTGCGTTTATAGGATCTGTGTTGTGGTAAAAGGATTCCTTGATCTTTTGGACTTTCTTATAAACATTTTCTAAGATGGACTATGAGGAAGTTGTTTTATTGTTGTTAATATTTTATTAATCCACACATGTAAAACATCTTCCGACAAAAATGAGGATTGGGACCCACTAGTAGACCATCATGATTCAATTGTGTCTTCTCTTTCCACCCTGCTGTCCTCTTCCTCTCTTCATACACCAACTCATTTCTCATTTATCAATTCCCTCTGTACTTCATCACCATCTTCTTCTTCTTCTTCTTCTTCTTCTTCTTCTTCTTCTTCTTCTTCTTCTTCTTCTTCTTCTTCTTCTTCTTCTTCTTCTTCTTCTTCTTCTTCTTCTTCTTCTTCTTCTTCTTCTTCTTCTTCTTCTTCCTCCTCATTGTTTCTTTGGGTTTCTTTGGGTTTTCACAGATGATCACATATCTTTATAGTATGCAAATAAGCAAATGCCATTTGTTGTGTGCATGACTAAGCCTGCAGATATCTGAAAAACAACCCTGCAAAACCTGTAAACAGTGGTTAGTGATGTTTTTAGTGTGGTTGATTACTTAACCATAAAAATGAGAAACTACTATGAGCAAAAGCACTTAAACTCACATAAAGCCACATCTTCTAAATTTACTACTGAATTTATTCCTCCATGTTACAAAGACACACACACACACATGTGATTTCCCTCAGCGGTTAGCCGGTTGATGTTTGCTGTACGTGACTTGCCCTTTTGTTGAGGAAAAAGCTATAGCTATTCTATAATTAGACCATTTAATGAAAAATGAAGACCAGCTTACCAGTAATTCATCTTGTTCTTTGTTGCTTAATTTAATTGCCTGATTAGATGACCTTCATTTACTAGCTGTTTATTTTTCTTAAAGAAAAATGTAAGTTATAAGTTATTTATTAAGCTATGAAAACTATTTGTTTTATAATGGTGCTTATACTTATTTATTTCTTCTTTATTAGAATTACAGTATATTTTACAATATTATATATATTACAACATTATTTGTACAAACCTTGAAAATACTGTACATAAGGGAAGTTAATTTTGTTAGATTAAACAAGCTGCATTCCTACATTTGCAGATGTTAAAATAACATTATTTTGTTAGAGAGTCAGTGCTAGAGAAAGCAATTCCAAACTAAAGAAACTAAAATATAATTTTTTTGTTTGCTTTGTTTAGCCATTCGATTCAGTGCTGTATAGCCGTCATGTTGAACCTGATCATATTGTCTTTGACATTTGGTTTATGTTATGGGTTTTAAATCATATCATGTCTATTTTAGTTCCTTATTTAGTATCTATTTCATTTTTTACTTTTCAAGTAGTCTGCAATTTGGTTCACGACTGCATTACGCTGCATTGTGTTTGACACACCACTACAGTGTACAAATATACTGTTTGACAGTATTAAAAAAATATCCATAGATAGGAAAAGGGGTCATTGCAGGTCAAAAGGGGTCAGTCAGTCAAGTATACATACATTTTTGCATTGTTGACAGCATGCCATTTTATAAAAATTTCAAAGGGGTTCTAAATAGAACCTTACGGTTCTTGACTAAATTTTAAAGAACATTTTATGTCAAATAGGTTCTATAATGAGAAATGTATTTATTGTGTGTAATTACAATTAAAAATGAATTAAAACTAAACTCAATTAATTCAACTAAAACCATAAAATGAATGATCCCATGATGAGAACCTCTAAAAGGTTTTATATATGAAGTGACGGAACTCTTTCTGTATGAAAGCTTTTGAAAAAAAAGAGTAAGTGTAGAATACCTCTTTACATCAAATGTGAAAAAGTTCTGATATGATTTATCATTGTTTTAGTTTTTTATCTTAACTTTTTAAACAAACAATTCTAAATTAACATATGTAATGTGAGCTTAGAAAAATCAAAAAGTTTGACTTGGTTCACAGAAACTGTTGCTGCCCTCACAGTAAACAATCACCCCAGTCCAGACAGCTGTTTTACTCTCTCAGTGTAGCAAGTGTTAATCATTTTAAGAGAGAAGAAAATATACATTTTTAGATTTAGGTTGGGAACACTGACACTTCTGTCACCCCATTATAATTAATTTCTGAAATAATCAGTCAAACAACCCTAAATTATTTTTAATTATAAGTTTGCAATAAAAATATTAAATAAATAATGCAATGTTAAATAAAAAAAGGTATCACCCTAAAAGATCAGTCAGTACATTCACTTTATAACCAGAAAGTTAGCTTGCGGCTATTTCATCCTCATTTTACCAGAAGAATGTATTTGTTTTTTCTTAGAAGAATTTTCCTTCACGGAACAATGAGAGATGACTTAACAGATTTCTTGTATGCTTTAAGTATTTGTAGGTCACTGAAGTATTACTTTAAGCTATTGCATCTCTGTAGCTTCACAGTAAATAGTACAATAAGTTAGCTATTTAGTCAATCATTTTACCGGCATTGAAAGACAACTTTAACTTGCCACTGTTACCGTGCGCTGCAAGCGAGTCATTCTTTTTGAGAAGATTTAAATGACATATTTAGGACGTTAAATTATGCCATCAATTATAAATGTTTTTATTTCATATTTTTATTTTAAACTTATAAGAACACAATTACAGGTTTTAAGGGAATTCCAACACACTCGTGGCAATTTGTAACTTGGAAAACCGGTGATTTCATTCATACGTTTTTTTTGTACGTGCTTCATGCTTAGGTCAACCTCTAAAAAAAAAAACATTGTTTCCGTATGTATCACATGGCACAAATTCATATGAAAAAAGAACCTCATCAAATAGTTTTATTTTTAGAAACACTAAAATCACCTCATGCAACTTCTTCGATCTACTCAACATTAAAAAGCCATCAGAAACAAAAATCTTATTTTAACACTTGTTTTTTTTACAAGTTTAGATTTCAGAGTTTGCACAGGTGACAATTACGCATGACTGAGAGACACCAACATGTCCCTTAATACAGTTTCAGACATACCAGTTGCTCAATAAGAAACTCGAATGAACAATGAAGGAGTGTACAGACGGAGAGGTGAAGGCGTTAAAATGTGCTGAGAGAGTTTGTGGGCGTGTTGAAAACAGGTTAGCAGGGGTATTTAAGAGCAGGACTGCAGGTGTCCGTACTGTCAGAGATGAAGATGAAGATGATCCACATACTCAGTGTAGCATTTATCGTCTCTCTTCTAATGATAGGTAAGACCTTTTATTGGATAATTAATGCTTTAAGATACCTAATAATTCATTTTGACTAACATAACTATTACTTACGTTTATGCAACTACGTTTTACATTGCATTTACACTTTTTTTCTCCACTGAAGTTATCTGTAACTGAACTTTGTTTCTTGTTTTTTAGAGTGTGACGCACAACTGGATGGTAACCAGTTTTTCAGCAATTTAAATTGCCAAATTCCATTAAAAATGACCAATTGTTTAACCAAAATTTGTTTTCTTTACCTTGTCTATTGTCAGTGTGTGGCAAAGCAACTCGCAACACAAAGATAGTGGGGGGACAGGCTGCAACGGCTGGCGCTTGGCCATGGCAGGTCAGCCTTCATAGGAGCAGGAGCCATTTTTGTGGTGGATCACTCATCAACAATCGATGGGTTCTGACTGCAGCGCACTGCTTTGATGAGTAATTATAATAAACCAACCCTTGTAATAATAAAAAAACAAACAATTTAATTCAATTGATGTGGCGAATGCTTAACACTTCTTCTTCTACCATATTCCAGTGAAACAACCGCTGACCTAACTGTGTACCTGGGCCGACAGACACAGCAAGGAACAAATGCAAATGAAGTGTCCATAACTGTCTCTAGAATCATAAAACACCCAAACTATGATAGCTCCTCTAAAAATAACGACATCACTCTTCTGCAACTGGCTTCGCCGGTGAATTTTACTGACTTTATCAGTCCGGTCTGTCTGGCTTCCTCAAACAGTACGTTCTTCAACAAAACCTCCAGCTGGGTCACCGGATGGGGAGACACTAATACAGGCGGTAAGTATTTAATTTAATAACCTCGATTACAGTCACAGCATACTGTACCATTGCAATAGTTGATGTATATTTTATCATTTTATGTGTTTCTCAGTTTCCCTGCCTTCAACGCAACCTCTACAGGAAGTGCAAGTGCCTATTGTTGGAAACAGGCAGTGTAAGTGTCTTTATAGTGTCTCAGCAATCACAGACAACATGATATGTGCTGGACTATTGGAAGGGGGCAAAGACTCCTGTCAGGTAACAACTCCCACTCTTCTGTTTGTGTTACTTCATATAGTTTTAATGGGCTGCTAATATTCTACAAAGTGTTTATAGTTACAATTAAGAATAAGTAGAATGAGGGGTCTCTAAACTAAAACTTTCAAATAAACTGATAATGTAAGGTTTGAACTTTGACTAATGTAAGGGTATTCAACCTAGTGAATCTAGCAGAAATGTAATATTTATACACAAACCAGTTATTCAGTTTAGCTTTATTCAGAATAAATAAATATAATTGCTAATGTTTGCACTGTAATGAATAAGACGTAAGATTGTTTTATAGACCAGGGGTTTTGAAACTTTTTAATGCCAAGGGCCCCCAAATATTATGATCCCCTTCCGAAGGCAGCTATACATTTTTATTTTTTTCATAAAAGACCCATGTGAGCTGTGAGAAACAGTGTGGTATAAAGGCAACATGTTGTTTGCTAAATTAAATAATTGTATTTTATACTGCTAGGTGAAATTAACTCATTACTGAAAATTGAGCTTTTCACAATTCTGGCAACTGAACAATAAAGAAGGTTACAGATGAACAGATAATGATGATTCCCCATTCCTAAAATATCAATACAGCTATATATAGTTTATAATTAAAATATACTGTATATAGTTAAAATATTATCTGGAAAATATTAACTTTAAATTTTTACTTCCATTTTGTAAAATCTTTTTTCCCCTCATATGTTTTTATGGACCCCCTAGAATCTTCTTTATTTATTTGTATTATTTTTTTAAGCCCCTGGTATAGACATACATGTGTGTGGTCATGTTGTAGTTTTCATGTGACAAGTCTTCCAACCATAACAGTGTAATTTTCAATGATGAGTGTTGATCGTCCATAAAAAGAGAAGCACTAAAATCTTCAGGACATTTCCTAACATAAGACTAACTTGATTCTTTTAAAATGTTTTAAACATCTTCCCATTATTCCTTCATATTATAAATTACAACTGTGAATTACAACTGGTGTAGATGTGTAGAACAGGTTACTTGGCATGTCACTAACCTGTTCTTCATCCTACAGGGTGACTCTGGTGGTCCTATGGTCAGCAAGCAGGGTTCGGTCTGGATCCAGTCTGGAATTGTGAGTTTTGGCAAAGGTTGTGCTTTGCCCAATTTACCTGGTGTGTATGCCAGAGTGTCTGAGTACCAGAACTGGATCAATGAGAAAATCACCACCAACCAGCCAGGCTTCATTACTTTCACCTCCAATGGTACTGACGGTGACCTGAGCATCAGCTGTGCTGGTGTGCCTGCCATCCCGACAACTACTGCCCCTACAACTACACCTGTCCCACGTAAGGTTCATTCAAGTTATAAGATCCTGAAAAAGCATGCATACATTGTTCACTTGGTAACTTGTCCAAGGACTTTTGTGCATTAAACTCATTCTTTTTACTTTAGTTTTTTGCTAAATTGTGGAATAGTCTTCATCTATCCCTAAGACTAGTATCCACAAAGTCTGTTTTTAAATCTAAGTTAAAAAACGACCTCTTTTCACAGGCTTACAACTCTCCTTGATTTTAATGTTAAATTTTCAAATTGGTGTTTCCGATGTAAACTCACTTTATCATTTTTTTTTTCTTTTTTTTTTCTTTTTCTTTTTTTTTTTTTTAGATATATAAATGAACTATATTTGGTGCACTATAAATGAATAGTACTTGAAACAGAGTAGAGGCTTGGACCCGGAGACGGTGTTTGTGATGTATTACACTGGATAGTTCCTCTTTTTTTGTCTGGAGCCCTTCTTGTTCTTAAGTTACTTATCTGTCAGCTGATCTTTTAGTTTTGGTAAAAGCCAAAACAGAACTTGAAAGACTTGACTATTCAAACAATGGTCAGAAAGCCTGTTAATTCTCCCAGTGCACTACATAGCTTTCATGAGATATGTTCTCTGCTAATGGACCATAACTGTGTAGTCTAAGCATAACGAATGCCATCATTATTTTTTGTTGTTGGTGTTGTTGCTCTTTGAGGCAGCCGTATGATAGTTTAAAAGAAAACAAATCAAAGAAACATTTGACTGATAAAACCTGGCGTTCATTGTCTTTCTCTCTGTTCCTGTAGCTGTAGTGTGTGGAAGTGCCAGTCTGAACACCCGTATAGGAGGAAGCAGCTCCCTTGTGTCTCCAGGCATATGGCCATGGATGGCCAGTCTGCAGTTTAATGGAAGTCACGTTTGTGGAGGAACGCTGATTGCTGAACAGTTTGTCATGAGCTCTGCCAGCTGTTTTACCAGGTAATGGCGCTTAAATATGAAAAAAGGACATTTGATTAGAGAAACCAGAGTGATTTGATTCAAAGTTTTTTTTTTTGTCCAGCTCCAACAATGCCTCCGATTGGACCGTGATCCTGGGCCGTCTAAATCAGAACGGCTCCAACCCCAATGAGGTCTCTATAAAAGTGGCGAATCTCACCATCAGCAATGTCACAGGCGACAACATTGCAGTTTTGCAGCTGGCCGTTAAACCAAACCTTACAAATTTCATTCAGCCTATATGTGTGGACTTGGGAGGTAATACCTTCAGCGCTAATACTCAATGCTGGGTGGCAGGATGGAGCTCAGGAGCTGGAGGAGGTGTGTTTTGTGTGTGTGTGTGGTTTGGGTAAATGTTATGGGGATAAAATGTCCCCATGAGGAAAACAGCTTACAAATCATATTAAGTGATGTTTTTTGAAAATGAAAAAATGCAAGTATAAAACTCATTATGTCTATGGAAAGTCCCCATAATACATGGAAAACCTGATGTGTGTGTGTCCTGCTAAACCCTACTTTATGGGGACAAAATATGTGTGTGTGTGTGTGTGTGCGTGTGTGTGTGTGTGTGTGTGTGTGTGTGTGTGAATGCTTTGAAACATCACTAACTGCTAAAATTAGATTATTGGAATGTTTATCCTTTTTCCATGTCTTCCAAATTTGAAGTTGTTTTCCTTCCTTTATAGTGAATCAAGCTCTTCAGGAATTCAAGGCCTCTATTGTGGATTGTGTAAACTCAAGCAACAGTATTTGCACAAGTTCTTTGAACTTACAGCAGGCAAGTTAATTCTATTTAAAACAGGAAGGAAATATAATATATTAACAGTTTACAGTAAGTTTTAGTTTATTATCATTTAATGCATTTGGTAACTTGAACTAAAAATACATTTAGATCAAGTTAGATTAATGTTAAATTCTATATATATTAATACATTTCAAGTTGTATTAACATTAGTTAATGAATTATGAACAAACATTAATTAACAATTTTACATTCTAAATTTACATGAACAAATGCTAAAACAAAAATTGTTGTTCATTGTTAGTTCACAATGCCTATTTCATTAACTTTTTTCAATAAAACTAACCAGGGCTGCATTTATTTAATCTAAAATACAGTATAACAGCAACATGAATTATTACAATAAAACAGTAATGTGAAATTATTACAATTTAAAATAGCTGTTTTCTATTTAAATATATTTTAAAATGTAATTTATTCCTGGATGTCAAAGCTGAATTTTCAGCATCATTACTTCAGTCTTCAGTGTCACACGATCTTTCAGAAATCACTCTAATATGATGATTTGATGCTCAAGAAACATTTCTTATTATTATGTTGAAAACAGTTGTGCTGCTAAATATATTTGTGGAAACTGTGATAAATTTCTTTCAGGACTATTTGATGAATAGAAAGTTCAAAAGAACAACATTTATTTGAAATAGATTTTTTTATTATTATTATAAATGTCTTGAATTTACTGAATAGAAGTTTATTTATGTTAAATCTTACTGACTAAACTTTTAAACAGTAGTTTATGTTCCAACTAAACATTTTCATATACCAGCTTATTTTCAGGAGAAAAAAAAAAAAGAGTATTATCGGTCTGCAAAGATGTGTGACAAATAACAATTTTTGTAAATTTTGTAACATTCAGTAAAGATTCCCCTCTCTCTCCCTCAGGGTGATCAAGGGGGTCCGCTGATGTGTAAGCAGGGTCTGTCATGGATCCATGCTGCTGTTTTGACCTTACAGACGAGCATCTCAAACAGCAGCTCTAACACGAGCTCCAGCAACAGCACTGCATCATCCCGTGCTCTCCGTCAAGATGTCCAGGCCTTTACTAAAACCTCCAGCTTTGCATCATTCCTGACATCTGTGGTGGGCGCTTTCCCTCCAAAAGTCACAAGCCCCACAAGTGCACCTACAACCTCAACCCAAACTACCTCTAATGGGTCACAAATATCTTCTTCCTTGTCTTTTACCCTTTCTGTCCTGTCACTTGCAGCTTTCCAAATCTTTCTTCAAGGCATCAATTGAGTCTTTTGAGAAGAAGGGGCCACTTTTCATTAACTATGAACCTGACTGTAAATTTTCAGTGTGTTCCATATAACCCGTTATATAATCATACAGCGTCAAAAGCTTTTGTGGAGCACATAATTAATCTTTACTTCTAAATGTGAACTCTTAAGATCTCTATTATCTCACACCAAGCTGTAGCCTGTTGTTCTTACACTACAATTACATTTTCTCTGGCAGTACTTTAAAACAAGTGCATAATAATTTGTGTAAGCAGGCAGTTTACATATATTTGCATTGTAGCAGATGCAACATGTACTGTAGTTGTTATTCAGCATGGCACTTTATGGAAATGTCCCAATTTGAGTGGTTCACTCCTAATACTGACTAGAACGTATCTTAACTAGCAAATACCTCAAGCTGTACCACAGTTGGGATATTATATTAATGTTTGCAAATATCATTTTTTACAAAAAATTTTGGAAGAATGTTTAAACTATATATTTGTAACTATATATATGTCTAACTATATGTTTTTTGTACAATCTATTTTCTGTTAGTTTTTCTGAAAAGTTCTATGATTTCAAATGAAGGAAGTAACTTTTCAATGCACTGTTAAAATGTGATAAGTGAATCATGTATTTTTAGGTTGTAAAAATTCAATTAAAATGACAAATTAAGCTGGAAAACAAAAACGTTTTTTTGTGCATTTATTTGAAGCATCCTGGGTGAGTTATTGCTGCTGTAAACGTGAGCCTGTGCAGTTCACCAGATACTGAATCCCTATAAGATCAACACAAAAGATACTTCCTGAAGCATCTCACAAAACCTGTATTTTCACCTTCCCGGACAAACATTAAAGGTCACTTTAATCCTGTTTATAAGTGTTATACTTTTAGATTATTTCATTATGAAAGTTTTCACAAATAGAAAAGTTGAAAATGCATTATTTGGCATGGCCAGTAAAAGATAAGAAGCAGTTTAATGGTCACCTTTTTAAAAAAAATATTCAAGCAAAGCTATATTTCTTTTCTTTCATCTATGACCATGTCCTTTTGAAAGCACCATGTAAGATAACACAAGGCACATTTCAATACATTTGTAAGATGTTTCAAATGATTACATTGCTTGAAATCTTTGTTACAATCAGTTTATAAAGCGACGTGAATTGTTTTTTTATGGGTAGTGTAATATAAGTTTTAAATGTTAAAAGGCACTAATCCCAAGGTCCAAGTGACGTAATTCCATGTTTTTTTAAACCAGCTGTGTGTAGTGAAAATGTTGAAAATGAATGTTCTTTCATCTTTATTACGTCATCTTATTCTACCCAAAAGAATTAAACTGTTAGTCTCTTGTTATAATTTAAGTTTCTTAGTTTTCTTACGATTTTCTTACTTTAAATACAGTCCAATATGAGATACTCCTTATGTATGTTTCATGTTTAAAGTTTCATAATCAGTGGCTTGTAATATTCAGTTTCTGTTGACTGTGACTTATAATACCATACAGTACAGAATCGATACCCAGGACTAACAATTGCCTCTTTATGATAGAGTTGTGTAATACATTCAGGGTCACTAATCACATCTGATGAAGTCAAGTGACGGCTTTGAATACGGCGTCCGAATTCCCCAGGTTTGCTGGTGTAAAAACTGAGCATTGATTTATAATGTGAAGATGTAAGGAAAAACAGAATGGTGGGTCGTTACTTAACTATTTACTGTGACATTCTCCTCAATGTCTGAGAATGTGTAGGTTTCTGACGTGCACTATAGGAGCAGACAGGTTTTGCTCAATAGTGGCTGGATTAACTGAACTTGTACTCTCGAACACTGAATGACTAGTGTCACTGTCAACACATCCAACCCACCAGACTTCATGCCTGACGCAGTTTCTTTTGTGTTGCAAATTTGAGTTGCATAAAAGTTAATGCACTGTGAACTAACATGAACAAACAATGAACAGCTGTATTTGTATTAACTAACATTAACAAAGATGAACTAATATAGTAATATTAACTCATTGTTAGTACATGTTAGTTATTAACTATAACTTATGAACCTTATTGTAAAGTGTTACCGAAAATATATTCCATTCTTTGCTATCAACATCATGAAGTGCATTAAATATTACTTTAGGATCTTGAACTGCTGCTGGTTTAAAAGTTGATTAAAGCTAATAATGAATGAAATCATAAAAATGTCAAGTTAAAATGAATAAATCATTTACAAATAGAAACAGTGTAACTGGCATTATTATGTGTCACATACATGTTTCATCACCAAATTTAGAAGTGTGGATCACAAATTTGTTTTCATGGTATACAAATACAAAGGGAGCGTGATGCGGATGAATATATATCACTCCATCAGACATAGACTCAAGTATTGCATTGTAGGTTATAAATTATGACCAATTACATCAGTTATGACTGATAGAATATACTCCATATAAAATATATATACAGTACATACAATTTAGAAGATGCTAAAGTTCCTAAATTATTTGAGAGACAGGTTCATTGAGCCTTTTGTTGAACATCACATGAATTATAGAAAAGAATAGACAGGTGTAACAATCATCTGTTTCTATTGGGTGGCATTTTTGTCATAGTTGGTAACAGTTCAAACACAGATCATACTTATAGGTTAACATGGAAAAGGTCACAAGTTTTCAGTTACTGGATGTGTCATACACTTCACGTCCTTTTGTTCTTTGTTCAAACTGTCTGTAATAGCCAACCAAATATTACTGTAAAAGTGACAGATTTGTCTAAGTGAGAAAGATGATGAAGATGTTCATGGAACTGATGGTGGTGATTGCGGCCACCCTCTTTACCAAAGGTTTACCAACTTTCCCTTAAGTGGTTTTATTATTAACTGATCTAGTTTTAAAAAAATTTCCCAGGGTGTGACTCACAATGATTGTTATTATTATTACAATGAATGTCAACCACTTCATAACTAATTTCGGTCAACACTTTTAGTAAGTATCTCAAACCGGTCTGTCTGCCAGCAACGGGAAGCTCAACATATAATGACCTGGTTGTGCGCCATCAACTCGTGTGGTAAGTGGAGGATTTAGGAAAACACTGATTAATGACATCATCATCATTATATGGTATAACCATACAGTGTTTGTAATGTCAGGAAAATAAATCTTAAAAAGGCACAAGATTCCATTTCTAACCTGCTTAGTAATTAATGATAAGTGATGAATCATCAGTCTGGTAAAATATGCAGTGTTATTTTAAGTAGAATCACAGTACAGATTAATATGTGAAATATGACAGCAAGTTGTGTACTAGAGCAGGATAATACATAATGTTCTTATACAATACATTTATTTCATATAAATTTTTTTTTCATGTAAATTAATCACAAATCATATTTGTTGGGTGAATGTGGATTATTCATTAGTACATTATCAGCTATTATGTTCCTGCTAACTTAGTGATGTCTAAAGTCAAAAGTACGGTGGCCGAGAGAGCTCATGTCACGGTTGTATAGTGAAGCGAGGATTCATGTGAGGGAAAAAGAAGGACATTTAATAAATCAAAAACAAAAATACAACAAAAACACCCCGTAAGGGAAAACAAGACAGCCAAACACAGGGGAAACATAAAACAACGAGCAAGCATAGAACTGCAAACACATGGAGACTAAATAGGAAGCAAACAAAAGAGGGTAACGAGGAAGGCAGGTGGGGCAAATTAATTAATAATCAGGTAACAAGATGGGAGGGGCTAGACAATTGACAGGAGAGCACATGGCACAAGGAAATACATGACAAGCCATGTGCTCACAACAAACCAATTCTATACCCAGCGCATGACAGACCGGGAATGCCAGAGCTCTGTCACCAACCCAAGATGTAACCAATGGTGACCTCTAGCTGGCTCTGAAGGGAGGAAGCTGCGCGTTTCTGTATTTGAAAATCATTGTCATATGATTTGAAATAAGATCCATTGTGTGTTTGAATTGAGATCGCGATCTTTTAATAATTGTTAATCCTAGCCTACATCCATATGAGCCAGCCTATGAACATATGAACTTGCAGCTTCTGTTTGCATGTGTTTAAAAAAAAAAAAAAAGATTATATTGTGTCTAAAATATAAGATTATTATTAACTTCTTGTTTATTTAACTCTTGTAGCCTATAAGCAATATCACAGTGACACTCCTGCTGTTGTTCTGAATATCAGTACAGCTGTGAAACTCAGTCTGTTTTTTTTTAATTATTATTTATTTATTAATTCTTTTACAAAGAAGAAACAGCACTGCATTGAATACAATAACAAAAAAAAAAATTATAATAATAAAAAATAAATAAATAAATAATAAAATAAAAATAAAAACAATGACTGACTCCTCAACAAGTAAGAAAAACCGTACATAGTTCTTAAGAAACTTGTTGTTCTTATTATTATCAATGAGTTTAAGAGATTTTACAATAAGGGAAATCTCAGCAATAAAGACATCAAATCTAGGCAAAGTCTTGAGGTGAAACTCAGTCTGTTGTCTGCGAAATATTTGGAAGATTGCGTGCAATATCATGTGACACCTTAAATATAAAACAATACAACAGAATCCAGGCCTTGTGCAACACGGTGCAAAATACAACACACAACAGATTATATATATGCTATAGCCTACACAGTGATGGCTTGCCTTGAGTCAGAAAACATCAAAAACAGTGTTGATGATGTTACATGTAAACATGGGCATTATTTAAATGGTTTACAGTAGCCTACATGTCAAGCAGCAGACAGACTGAACGTGTTCTTAAAAAGTGCAGTTTGTATCAATTGTTTTGTTATTTTTTTTGTTAAGATGTCTCGAAATAAACAGAATTTAAGATGAAATGAAGAACAATATCTGAAGTGCGTTCCTGATGAGATGATCTGATGACGGATTACTACAGATATGGGCACCAATGACGATCAATGAATCAATGTGTTGGTCATTGTGGTAATGAGGGGCTTAAAACAGCAATGACCTCAAACCATTGAATGAATTAAGCCATATAGGTCATTGCTAACGTAGCAGGTTATATATCTATCCACTTTCTGACTTCATTATTTTAGCTTCATGAAACCAATGATGATTGTTGTCATCTGCATGATGGTTTTGCTAACAAACAAACAAACAAACAAAAAAACTGTCCAATGGTGACCTCTGGCTCTGAAGGGAGGAATCTGCAAGTTCATATGTTCATAGGCTGGCTCATATGGATGTAGGATTAACAATTAGCATATTAAAAGATCGCGATCTCAATTCAAACACACAATCGATCTTATTCCAAATCACATGACAATGATTCCGCTATTAATTAGCCTACCGCAACAAATTACCATCACAACGGAATATTTAAACTTGATTTCGCGCTGCCGCTGATCCAGAGAAAGCAGCACTAATAAGCTTTATGTTTGAAACAGTTTCACAGTCTTTTTTTATCTACACATTGGGCTATTATTGTTGCTTCTGTATTGCAAACAAACAGTAGCCTAAATAATAAACAAAGTAGCTATTAGGATAAACGTTTAAAGTTCGAATTAATTTGAATTAATTCAAAATAATTCGTTCAAAAACTTTAATTAAAAAAAAATATTTCAAACGATTTTTTATCTAATTAATTAATTCATTTCAATTAAATAGACTCATTTATACAATTTAGACATACATTTATAATATTAGCCTATTTTGTTTGGTTGTCTAATGTTTTGTTTTCAAAATCGTGGGTGTCTTAATCCCTATTCTAAAATATGATTATCCAGAGTAATAAATTAAGCTTTATAGGAATATATCTGGAATCTAACTAATAGGCTAGCCTACTATAGGTTACTTTTTCAGTAGGCTACTTGCATGCTAGGATGTAAAATGTACAATCTTACAGATGAAATCTTTATGTTGGCTATTAATTAAAGATTTGGGAAAATGATAATCCATTATAATGCATTCTGAAAAGTTGTCATATTTTTAAAGACATTGCTTCTCATCTGGGCTGCGTTCCAGTCCACTTTTAGACACTAAGGGGCGGTTTCCCGGACAGGGTTTAAATTAAGCCAGGAGTAGGCCTTAATCAAGATAATCGTGTCTTAAAAAATGGCTTTCTGTAACACAGATTAAGTACGGATTAGTTACACCTGGACTATGGAGTCCTGAACTAAAATAAACCAGATTAATTTAAAACCAACTGTGCTAATCTGAATTAGCATGATAGAGGTTGCCTGTAAAACATGGAATGAACCAAGAAAAGCTTAAAATTGCATGGAACTGAGAAGCAAATCCAAGGAAACAATGGAATCAGAAAAAGACTGCAATCAAAAAAAATGTTCTAAACAAGAGAAAATTATTTTAAGCAAATAAACTGCACACACCAGCTATGGAATAAAAGAAAAGAAATGCTGGAAGTCTGTTTGTAATATATACAAACTACCGTTCAAAAGTTTGGGGTCAGTAAGATTGTTAATGTTTTTAAAAGAAGTAGCCTATCTTCTGCTCACCAAGGCTGCATTTATTTGATAAAAAACAATAAAAAAAAACAGTAATATTGTGAAATATTATGACAATTTAAAATGACTGTTTTCTATTTTAATATATATTTAAACTGTAATTTATTCCTGTGATCAAAGCTGAATTTTCAGCATTATTACTCCAGTCTTCAGTGTCACATGATCCTTCAGAAATCATAATAATATGATTTGATGATCAAGAAACATTCATTATTATTATCAATGTTGAAAACAGTTGTGAACAAATTTTCAAAATTCTTAAAAAAAAAATGAATAGAAAGTTCAAAAGAACAGCATTTATTTAAAATAGAATATTTTCTAACATTATGAATGTCTTTACTGTAACTTTTGATCAGTTTAACTTATCCTTGATGAATAAAAGTATTGATTTATTTTTATTTCTTTCCCCCAAAAATAAAATTAAAATTCTTACTGACCCCAAACTTTTGAACGGTAGTATATATATATATATATATATATATATATATATATATATATATATGAAGAGTTCAGATGCAAAAGCCTCTAAGTGCCATCTGAAATTTTCTTCTAGAATGATCATTTTTATCAAGCTTGTATATTTAAGTTCAGTAATTTCACTTAAAGGGTTAGTTCACCCAAAAATGAAAATTCTGTCAGTAATTACTCACCCTCAAGTTGTTCCAACCATGTAAGACTTTCGTTCATCTTCGGAACACAAATTAAGATATTTTTGATGAAATCTGACGGCTGCATCACTCCTCCATAGGCTTTCAGAGGGACCGAAACTCGTCGGCCCAGAAAAGTTATTAAAAACATCGTTAAAATAGTCCAAGTGACTACAGTGGCTCTACATTACGTTTATCATGCGACGACAATACGTTTTGTGCGGAAAAACAACAAAAATAACGACTTTATCCAACTATTAGTGTTCTTCAATGTGGGCCTCTGACGAGAGTTCACGGGAGCACCACGACGCATGCGCGAGAACTGAGATTATGGCGTTCTTCTTCTTCTTCTTCTTCGTTCTACAGCGTGCGTCTTCCTCTGCTTATAAACAGACCGTTTTGCGCTTCCGGCAATGTCGGGACGTCATCTTGTACATAGATATCATATTATTATATGATATCTATGATCTTGTACAGTAAATGGCGGTAATACTCCCAAGGAGTGAGCAGCCAGTAACAATAGAAGAAGAACGCCGTAATCTCAGTTCTCGCGCATGCGTCGTGGCGCTCCCGTGAACTCTCGTCAGAGGCCCACATTGAAGAACACTAATAGTTGGATAAAGTCGTTATTTTTGTTGTTTTTCCGCACAAAAAGTATTGTCGTCGCATGATAAACGTAATGTAGAGCCACTGTAGTCACTTGGACTATTTTAACGATGTTTTTAATAACTTTTCTGGGCTGACGAGTTTCGGTCCCTCTGAAAGCCTATGGAGTGATGCAGCCGTCAGATTTAATAAAAAATATCTTAATTTGTGTATCGAAGATGAACTAAAGTCTTACGGGGTTGGAACAACATGAGGGTGAGTAATTACTGACAGAATTTTCATTTTTGGGTGAACTAACCCTTTAAATGACATTTAATAGGTAATTTTCATAGCCATTTAGGTGAAATTACTGAACTTAAATATACGAGCTTGATAAAAATGATCATTCTAAAAGAAAATTTCAGATGGCACTTAGAGGCTTTTGCATCTGAACTCTTCATATATATATATATATATATATATATATATATATATATATATATATATAATATATATATATACACACACATACATTAAATTGTGTGTGTGTGTGTGTGTGTGTGTGTGTGTGTGTGTGTGTGTGTGTGTGTGTGTGTGTGTGTGTGTGTGTGTGTGTGTGTGTGTGTGTGTGTGTGTATCCAAGTAATACACGTGTCCACTTTGAAACACAATGTTAATCTGAAGTTAAACCTGCCTCCTGGTAGGTTTAATTTAAGCCTCGATTTAGTCCTGGAGTAACTCTAGTCTTCCTCCAGGAAATCAGTTTATTAAACTCTGGCTTAAACTAAATCTAGGACTATTTAAAGCCTTGACCGAGAAAGCAGATTTCTGTTAATCTGGTTTAAAGGGCAATTTTAGTCTAGGATTAGGCTTAATCTCGGTCCGGGAAACCGTCCCTATAAGTGAACTTCCCTATAAGCACTTCCCTTTAGGGGAATCCCTGCCGCCATTTTGAAGTGTGTCTTCATGAAGTGGAGAGGGACGTTTATATAGACAGACCCTCGCTCCCTCGATTTTGACCTTAATTTTTGACTTCATGTACAC
The DNA here is from genome assembly GCF_949319135.1 of Squalius cephalus. Classification (NCBI taxonomy): domain Eukaryota; kingdom Metazoa; phylum Chordata; class Actinopteri; order Cypriniformes; family Leuciscidae; genus Squalius; species Squalius cephalus. The sequence continues at coordinate 34,282,763 of NC_137122.1, read as the reverse complement.
TTCAGGCAGCTCCATATACCATAATGCAACACGATTGTGACGTCAACTCATATTGCATTTAATTTAACTTTGATATATTAATTATTATTATTATTATTATTTTTAATTAAACAACTCAAACACACCTATATACATATAGAATGCTGCATTAAACAATTTCATAAGGAAAAAAAAATAAAATCAACCCCATAGTTGATTCTAAGTGATCAAGGGCTTAGCACGTTCCAATTCAGCCTATTGCAACATGTCCCGCCAGTAGTGGGCACTCATGCAACGTAAGCAATGAAGTACATCCAAGTGAACGAGACGGAGGGAAGTTAGCGAGTGAAGGGACTAGAACACAATTTTGGACTAGAACGCAACCATAGTGTGCGAAATTACGCAAATTCCCACGATGGGGCCACGATGACAACCAGCACAACCTGTTTGATATGTAAGAGTTAGGTTCCCACAAATTGGAATTTTGTCATAATTTGCTGTTGTGCCAAACCTGTAGGCCTATCTCTAAAGAAAAGTTGGTTACCAACATTCTTTGGAAAATATTCTTTTGTGTTTTGCAGAAGAAAGAAAGTGATAGAATTTGGAAACTATTTAGAACTAAAGTTTAGAACAAAGAAATGTTGACATTAGTTTCATTTTTAAGTGAAGTTTCCCTCATTGAGTGCTCCCGACTGAAATACTCTTGTTTTTATTTGCAATGAGAGTATTTGGCCATTTAGATTTTTATATGGGCCTATATGATACTATAATATGTGATCTCAAGTGCATTAAAGTAAAAGAACCGACTAGCGTATAAACATAACATAAAAATTTTACATAGCCTAGCCTAAGTCATATATATATATTTTCCGTAACAACCTCTTTAATCACAGTAGCACCAGTTGAAAAGTTTCTTAAATTTCTTAACTGAAATTGTACTGCTGTATACTAGGGCCAAATATTTTGAGTCACAAAAAAAACATTAGGAATATCATGTTTGATGAAGATTGGCAATATACTGAGGTTGGACTTAAAGGGAGTAATTTCAACCTAGGGTCCTTTGCACCATGTTTTGAAGTCCATAAAAAAGCATCCATCCATGATAAAAGAGAGCCGGGGTTAATAAAGGCCTTCTGAAGTGAAGCGATGTGTTCGTGTAAGAAAACATCGATATTTAAAACTTTATCGACTAAAATAACTAGCTTCCGGCAGACGGCCGTACACATACTACGCAAGTCAACTTACTCCACAAGAGTAACCAGTGACACAGGGGGGTTGCTCAGGTTGTCCGGGCAACTGCCCATATGCCCTTCTCGACTCACGTTGCCCTTCCGAGGGGGCAAAATAAATAAATAAATAAAAAGTACAATGGATGCAGAATTTCACGTAGGCCTAGATAAAAAAAAAAAAGCAAAGCCTCATTCAATTCCAACCGGCACCTGAGCTGAGCCTGCATGAGCGGCCCTAGAAGGAGATTGTCGCGGATGTCGGGTGAGATGTCTCAACGTTGTCAGAAAAGGTGAGTTTGTGATGTATAACCAACGAACGATCATCATCAGGAGCCGGTTGCACCAATAGGGCTTACGTCTGGTCTTAAGGTAAGTAGGTCTTAACTCAGCATTCTAAGTCCGACCTAAAAGTTACGACAGTTGCACCATCCAGGCTTAAAGGAGAACTCCGGTCAATTTTAACATTGAGCTCATTTTTTTGTACATTTGGAGTGCTGTCAGTACAGAGAACAACGACAAAAATTGGTGTTGCCTACACCGTGTTATCCTCTTTTTAAAATGTGCACCCTGTTGACTTCAATGGGGCAAATTTTAAACCTGCTTTTAGCCTCTTAACATCCTTGATGTGTCATTACAAGTGCCCAGCCATGTGAGTGATTCCTTCAGAGTTAACACAGGTGAATCTGACTGCAGTAGATGTGAAAGATATGAATAAAAATGATGTTAATTCAGCCAGCACACATACCTGTATTTACTTCCTGTTTTCGGTCGAAGTCCACAGTAGTCGATTGTTGAGTTCACGCGCGTGATCATAGGTACTAAACCTATGTGTTATAGCAGCAGAGATCCTCCAGTGTGGCATAAATAAGGGAGGGAGAGGTGGTGTTAACAGGGCCCTGTGCTTCACAAGCCTCTAACCCCAGCACACCCACGCACTGTCTTCTCATATCTGACAGGCAATGGCTTCTCTCACTGTGATAAGAATCCTGCTCCATCGCTCTCTCCTGCTGCAAGCACAAACCATGAAAACCCTGTGAATAAACGGAGCCATTGTATTCTCCATGAAATCAGGAATCAATCTTTTTTCATGTACATTTTGAAGCATTCCTGTTAAAGCATGGGGTGCGTGCAGAGGAGTTTCTCAACGCTTATGTAAATAGTTGCACTAATGATGAGCGAGCAGGCTAAATGTATTCACATATTCATTTTCAGTTGGAGTTTAAATAAAAGATGAATCTTCACATGGCAAATGCTCACGTGCCGCTGGAACTGCAGGGGTGGGAATGAGCGAGGAGGGGGCTGCCTGACCCATATTGGGTCTGATTGGTGTAAAACAAAACAAAAAGTCCGGGGCAGCATTGTGCTCAGAAGAGAGGAATATTTTCCTGTGGAAATGCGCTAACTCATGCTTATTGCTGCCTCTTGTGCAATGTGTCATCACAATCTGATTAAATATTTAACCTATAACATTTTCTGCACAACACAGCATTTTTCCACACAGTGCTATCAAGAAGAATCGTTAAAGAATCGGATCGATAATCAGAATCGTCAGTGGCATTATTATTGATAAAATCTGTGTTATTATTAGTAGTAGTTAAGGTGATTGAGTGCTGTATTTCAGTGTTTTACTTCTTTGTGTATATATATATTTTAATAAAGACCCTGTTATTCTCAGTCCTTCATATAGCCCGTGAGTTTTTTTTTTTGGGGGGGGGGGGGGGGGGCTTTTTTCAGGTCAGAGCAACAATTTGCTCGCTCTATTTCATTCCTTCCTTCAAGTGAACAGTAGGCTATTAGTGGACAAACATAGGTAATAGTGATTGAGGGTTTAGGGGGCGATTTCGGATTCAGCCAACATGACACAAAAGACTAGGGAAGCACATGGCAGGATCACATGAGGGCAAGGGAATCACATGACAAGACAGGAAATGACTGACATGAAACATGAACCAACAACCAAATGAAACATGAACATGAAATAAAACTCAAAAATAGACATGAGAATATCTGTGTTTAGTTTTTTGTCACAAGGGTATTTAGATGATGCAAATAAATCCCATGCAACTGAATAAACACTCTGGGTTTAAATAGTAAAGTGTAGTTTTCTTAAATTCAAAATGGAGGGAAATTGAATAATTATTGTGGTAAGAAAATCAGCCTTTGTAGTTTATAAAAATCTCTATAAGCAAACATTGACAAATTCATTGTAAGTGATTTATGAGATTTTACACTTTTATAAAGTGAACACAAAAACAAATTTAAATGTCATCTTTACCCACGTTAACTTGTATCTCAGAACTCTGTCAAGCATATCAACTGTTCAGCTGAAAATCGTTTTCACACATTCTCTTGTTTGTCTTTCCTCAAATAAGTCTATTGTGGCCTTACCTCGTGGTAAATGATATTGTGATATTTGCTTAGGTGCTGTGGTACTTTCAGGGTATAACACTACTTAAGCCCATCCCTGAGTCTGTAACTTTAAACCAGCATCATGTCAGGTTTGACATCGCATGTTCAGCATAGTTGAATCAAACAAGTGATACTTTCAGCTGTTTCACCTCACCCATTTCCATTATCAGCTTCAAATAACAAGCCAACCTGTTATTTGGTATTTACATACCATTCACTGTGCTGAAACTCCTTTTACATCTGTATCTTCTCAAAGGATTTTAAAATCGAACTGGGATTGGCATAAAGAATAAAGCTATGAATTCACTTTCAGGGTCTCAATGAACACCTCAAAATGCAGAAATTTTGTCATGTGTTGATTGATAGATTTAGAAGTATTGGACAGAGGAAATAAGCTCAGTGTAAACAGCATGCCAGAAAAACAAACCTGTGTTGATTGATAGTCCTGTGAACATCGTAACTAAATGTTCTTTAGCGATAGATAGATAGATAGATAGACCTTAATAGATAGACCTTAATAATAGTTGTAACAGTTAACTAAGAGTTATAGTCATTAATTATATTAATTATAATAATGAATTTATAAATCAATAAGATTGCTAGTTGGCCAGGGCTCACAATCAAACCAAAGGCATGAAAAACTATGGCATAAGACTTGGTGCTTTAGCCTACTTAAGATTATTTTTATGTGTTGAGATTTGCGTGACTTTTAACAAATTCCTTTCAGTGGAAAATATAGAACTTGTTTAACATGACTAAAGTTTTTTCCCCAGAACTGTGACATGAGATAACTCCTTGTGACACCAGAACAACAACAAATCAAGATTTTTGTGATAGGTTATGTTTCACAGAGACACAGAGCTGAACCGCGCTTTAACATGCATGAAAGAAAACAATGAAATACTGTCATGGAGACAAAAGTACATTTTTAATTTTAATACAATAAATGCTTAAATGTTCTTAATTCAGTCAAATTGACATAGAGAAAATAATAAATTATGGGTGTTTGAATGAACTGTCAACATTCAGTTGCCATACATTGTCATTGTATGCGATGGTTCCTTTCTAAAGTGTTTGCTCTTTGATTGCTCAAAGCACAGAAAACCATGAACAACCTAAAAGTCAAATCAGACAGAGCATTTATACTTTGGATATATTCCTATATTTTCAATTGTCTGTTCATTCTCAAGTCCATTTTATTAAGTATAATCCATTGTTGTCCATTTTCCAAAAAGCAAAAACGGTGTAATTGGTCCCATGAAAAAAGAAGGAATGAATAATTTGGAACTAATTTATAATTTGGAACTTGATTTGCTAAAAAATACTAAAAGTATAAACAAAAAATAAAAAGACTTAAAAACATAGAAAACTAAAGTAGCCTTCCCAAGAGTAAGAAATAAGATATTAAGTCTTTAAGTATGTTTAAAAGAAAATAAATAAGCTCAATGTACAGTAGTGGACAAAATGATATGCGGAGGGGATTAAACATATTATTTTATATTATTTATATTTATTTATATTTATATTTATATTTATTATTTATATTTTATATTTTTTGAAATATGAGAGAGGAACAAAACTTATTTAAGTTATTTATCTGACAAAATTATTTGGTAAAAAAAAAAAAAGAAATGCAAAATACAGCAACAGGTTTTATTGTACTAAAACAAAAAGCTCAAAGGAAAAAGCTTACATTTACTACAACATAATCATTCGTAGGTTGTCTTTTTGCATGTTTTCATAAATTGTTGCCCGGTAAAAAATTATGTCCACACAATTTGCCATGTTTCATTGAGTTATCAAAAATAAAACAATTGCAATATGCTTACAAAACCTTATATTTGAATAAAGAGTAAATATGTCAATTTTCATAGGCCATGACATTTGGCCACTACTATATAACATAATAAAATAATATATACTTTAAGTTATTATCTAATTATGTAGCTGAAATTATATTTTTGCTTGTATCATTGTTATATAAGAAACCTTTTCGATGAAAGATTTCATTTCATTGATAGTGCTTGTCATTGCACCTTTGTACATACAGATCTGACACCACAAAGAACTTACTTTAAGGTCATTCTAAACAGACTAAACTAACATTGAAAAAAAGAAGTGAACACACCTTCTTTTCAACTCTATCTATTATGAAGCTGCATAGTTTTGCACTATGCGACTTTCTTTGAAAACCTGGGAAACCAGTCTCATTGTCAAACAAATATGTGCATGAACCTGTAGATTTCTTGTTATTTATGGGAGAATTTCAAAGCAATGAGGTTTTCATATTTTCTTTTTGCACTTGATATATTCTTGATATATGATACTCAATATTGTGTTTGGAAAGCTCAAAGACACTAAGAATACTAGAAGAATAAGTATAATTATTCAATATAAGAGTATTCAAAATATTGATCTAAAGACAAACATTTGATGCTTAAGAAAGTCAAACATTTCAGGTTTAATTTTGTTTCATAAAGTTATTGTCTTCTAAAGCAAGTACATAAAACATGAACATCAAAATGTAGTGTTGAGAGTCAAGTTTGTCCATTTAATGTGAGCATCTTTGCCTGAATACTTTTCATATTTTTCCTCTTCTGTAAGAATTGTTGAGTAAATTATGTAGGTGTGCCAAAGGCAACCCGGACTTCACTGAGAAAACGAGGCGTGTAGGCGTCAGGCTATAAGGGATATAAGTTCACAGTCATCATTGACATCAGAGATATGAAGATGTTCTGGAAACTGAGTTTGGTGTTTGTGGTCACTCTCCTAATCAAAGGTAAATGCCTACATCTTAATAGAAATGTTCTTTATAAAATTCTTTCACTTACTCCTGACAAAATAAATACAATTAAAAAATACAAAAACATTTTTTTTTACATGTTGTATTACTTATATTTATTATAATTCTTAATGTCTTGTCTGTTTTTTTATTAATTATATTAAATATAGAAAATATTACAAAGCATTTGACCAAACACTATAATTATTTATAAAGTTATGAATACTTTATTTCATGTGGTCCTTATAATGTGGTACTAAGTTTTTTTCTAAGTATACAGTAATAAAGTAATTACAACTCATTAACAAATGATTAGTTTATAGTTCAATATATTGTATAGTCTCTACATTGTTAATATATTAATAGGTTATACACAAATAGTTCTTCATTCATTGTCACTGTAATTAACACTAATTATTATTTTTTAATTAGCTTGTAGTAAAGGAATTGTTAATTGGTTATTAGGCGTAAACAATTCTCACTTTTGATTGGGTCACGAAAAATGGGAAAATGTCGATTTTTCTGTTAATTAAGTGCTTTATTAGACATTATTAGGCCTTTATTAGACATTAATTGCATTCATATTCAGTGTTCCTTAAAATGTTTACAAATACGTTAAGCACACACATACATGTTGCTATAAGTGGTTTACGGGAACAGTCATAGACGCAATAACTTAATGACATTTTCCAATTTTCCTTGACCTAATCTAAAGTGAGAACTATTTAGTTAATAAGCATAGAAAAAAAACATGATCAAACTCAATATCTAACACTTTACATATGAGCTAATTAAACAATAATAATTGTGTTAATTAAAGTGACAATCAACAAAGATTTCACTATTTTTATATAGCCATATTGATATATTAACAATGTAGAGACTACAAGAATTAACTATAAACTAATAGTTGCAAATGATTTGTAAGTACTTTATTACTGTATACTTATTATAAAGTGTTACCATATACAGTAATTAATAGTCAATTTCTAAATTATTCTGCAGAAAATATTCTTCAATAGATAGCTTTTACTTTTACAATTAAAGTGTTTCCCTTCCAATTCAAAGAGTCTCACCTATTACCTAAGCTACGTCATGTCACGTCATGTTTAGTGTCTGTCTTGTTTAGTTTTCAGTCTTAGTGTATGTTTACACAACGATGTTCTAAAAAACAGAAACATTTTGTATTTTTCATTTTGTGTTTTTCACATACAGACACAGTGTTGTCAATACATTCCCCATTCACACGGATCCACGAAAAGGATTAAAAACGCTGTGTTATTCATGCCAGGCCAGTAGTTGGTGAGGTCACTTCGTAAAGAAACCCTACGCGCCTATAGACTGAACACGTAATACGCATGACATCACCGTTTTCACAAATTCGTATTTTTGTAGTTTTCAAGGAGATGATAACGGTATAGTTTTCAAAACTTGCACTTTGAATCACATTTTGAACCACCAAAACGCTGTTGTCGTGTAACTGAACAACCAAAACGCATAAAAAGTTTTACGTTAGTTTTAAGTTTTCATTGTCACCATTTTTCTCAATATGCGTTCTTGTCTGTACTCATGTTCTTGTGGACTTGTGAAACGTCATCGGTCGGTCACTGCCCAAGTATTGTTCCAATTCAAAGTTCACATCTAGCCAAGTACAGTTCAAATCCCCGGATGTGTTCTTGATCCGCCCCTTTTATCTAGGATGCATCGAGAGCTGACTTGTGCGGACTTGAGTCAGCCAGGTATCCCATAATGCATCTTGCACCTACCACCCGGGTAATTTAAAAATACTACTGTCATTGTGACACGAAATGTAGTTTTAAGAGTTTTTCAGGCAAGAATGTAGTTGTTTAAAGCTCAAATCTGTGGTTTATTTATAAAGAGAGCTCCTATTTGAAAATGTTATCTGACGTTTTCGTAGTTGTGAGATTCAGGCGATCCGAATCTCACATTCTTTATTTTCCTCTTTAACCCCGCCGAGAACAGCCTTACCTCGGCTAGTCCTTCTGACGTTTGCCGCTGACTCTGATGTCTCTGTAACGGTTAAACTTGAGATATGATTTGTCTTGTGTATATCTAACTGGCGATCTTTGGTCTCATGAATCTATCATTTGTTCCCTGACACATCGTTTTAGAAAAATGAAGTTTCGTAACTTTACCATTTTAGCCTACTAGAGCGCTGACTTTGTACGTTTGACTGAATTGGTTGACTTTATTTTATAGCTTCTTATACCTTTTACTTATACTTCTATAATGGCTATTATTGATCATTAAAACTGACATTTAACAAAAAGAGACAGGGTTGTGTTTTATGTCATATTTTATTTTATTACAGTGAAGATTATCAGATATGCACATACTGCCTGCACCACATATTAATATGTTTAAAGGGGGGGTGAAATGCTCATTTTCACTCAATCTCCTGTTAATCTTGAGTACCTATAGAGTAGTATTGCATCCTTCATATCTCCAAAAAGTCTTTAGTTTTATTATATTTATAAAAGAAAGATAGGCTGTACCGAGTCTTTCCGGAAAAAACCGAGCGGCTGAAGGCGGGCCGTGTGGGCGGAGCTAAAGCTGTGCTAACGCGCCGAGCTAACTTAGTAACAACACACAGAGACATTTGTTCAACAGTTTTACTCACCGTCCCGGTTCCAACGCACGGCCGCGAACCTTTATCATTGTGACTGCTCGATCCTTAAGCATTAGACGATCTGCAAATCTGTCGATCTGGGCTTTGTTTATAAAACAATCATCGTCGAAATGCAGGGAACAAACAGTCTACACAACTCCGTTTATGCTCAGGAAAAACAAACTCCATCCACTGGTGCCTTAACGCTGGGTTCTTTGGGAATCTGTGCAGGGTTGTCTTGCCCTGGCAACCAAAAACACACTTATTTGGTGACATTGGCTTCCCAAAAGCAGGGCGCTTTGATGGCGAACTGCTTTCGCTCTCTTGCTCTGGTCTACGAGTGCGCTCGCGATCTTACCGGAGAAGTGCCCTTAGGACCCATATAAGGAAATTCCGTTACATCTGACGTCACACATGCCCATACTCGAAAAAAACTTTCCGAAATTTGTGACAAACCGGAAGGACAATTTTTGGCACAGAAATACTCCTTCAAACGTACAATTTAATTTTTGAAACTTTGTCCATGTTTAGCATGGGAATCCAACTCTTTAACAGTGTAAAAAACTCAGTATGCATGAAATAGTATTTCACCCCCCCTTTAATATTTTTTTAAATGTAAACAAAAGGAGGCAGGGTTGTGTTTTAAAGCTTGTTTTGTTATATATATTTGCACTTGCGTCCTCCCGTCCTGAGGAGTTTGATCTCCTGAGTCGAACTTGGCAAGTCCGAACTAAGGACGCAAGTCCGAACTTTGCGTACTTGATATTGAGAAACGCCTGTTTCACACCTGTTCCCCATTCCATTAATTATCATCCTCTGTGTATTTAAGCCTTTAGTCTTGCTCAGTTCATTGTCTTGTGTCAACATTATTTGGAATGTGTAGTGTAATCTTGCTCTCTGTCTTTATTAAATATAATTTATTTGTTCATTGTGCATCATGCATATCTTCCTTGGATTTAACTAAAGCAATGATACTTGATGGTTTTGTTGAATATTTGTCTTTTTTAATAACTGGTCTTGTTTCAATTTCTCTAGGGTGTGACTGCCAGCCTATGGGTAAATAATTTCTCATCACATAATAATAACATTTATTGAGCAACATCTTCACTTTTTTTCTGAGAGCGGCAGAATAAGGGTCATTTATCTCTCTTCTTGTTTGAAGCGTGTGGCAGAGCCCCTCTCAACACAAAGATCGTGGGGGGAGTTAATGCGTCCGCTGGCGCTTGGCCATGGCAGGTCAGCCTTCACGCAGATGGAAGTCATTTCTGTGGTGGATCATTAATCAACAATCAATGGGTTCTGTCAGCAGCTCACTGCTTTCCATGGTAACCAACACAAATATCTTCAATTACATGTTTGCTTCTCCTTGATGAATATCATGATTGTAATCACTTGGTCACGTCCTCCTTGCAGGACTGATGCTGCAAGCATTACTGTGTACTTGGGGCGACAGTCTCAAGAACAACCCAATCCAAACGAGGTGTCCAGAAACGTCTCTCAACTCATAGTTCATCCAGACTATGGCGTTGGACAATCTCATGACAATGACATGGCTCTGTTGCGTCTCTCCTCACCTGTGAACTTCACTAATTACATCCAGCCAGTCTGTCTGGCTGCCGAGGAAAGCACATTCAACAGTGACATGATGTGGGTCACAGGTTGGGGAACCATTTATTCAGGAGGTAAGAATCAAGAAGATTTTTTGATGCATACCATTTGGTGCACCAAGATGCTCGATGTCTGACACTTTAGGGGCATTCCTCTAAAACAGGGATGGGCAACTTCGGTCCTGGAGGGCCACTGTTCTACAGAGTTTAGCTCCAACCCTAATCAAACACACCTGAACAAGCTAATCAAGGTCCTCAGGATTACTAGAAAATTACAGGCAGGTGATTTTTTCAGGGTTGGAGCTAAACTCTGTAGGACAGTGGCCCTCCAGGACCGAAGTTGCCCATCCCTGCTCTAAAATATACTGTGTGTATATATAACGGTGGCCAGCTGAGAGCTGTGCAGACCTCACCCACTTGATCTCAAGAGGTGCACTAGTGACTGAAGCTAGAGACTTGAGTTCGAGTCCCACCTGGAGCGGGGCATGTAGGACCGGAGGGGTTACATATAGTCTATGTTTGCTTTCAGTACATGCCAGATAAAACCATCATGTATTTGACTCATATGATCATAGATGCCCAAGTATACATACCAATTTAATACACTTTATGCCCAACATTTTTTGCCACTTGTATGCATAAAGTTGAGCAATAGTTGAATTAAGAATACTAGCATACTACTCTTACTACTTGTACACTATAGGATACCACACAAGCATTTATTGGCATGCCCACTCAGCGCCGAACCAGTGGACACATATGGTGACAGCAATTAACATGCAGGAGATTGCCAAGCCTGTTAGACAATAGCAATCCAATCACCAAAAGGCATGTTAAAGCGGGGCTCAGTAACTTCGGGATTTCTTCGCTGTATTCTCGCTTTTTGCTCACAGGTTTCTCTCTAGAGCTCCCCCCACAGCTTCGGAATAGATATTTGACAACACTGTTGTAAAAACTCGTAGGCGATTCTCAGACACCAGAGGCTAGTAGATCAACGACATCAAAGCAGATGGGACATTCTTTAAAACATCTTCTTCATTCGGGTTCAAACAGCGTGAGGGAGAGCAATAATGACAGCATTTTAGCAGATTTCTTTTGGTTGCAAAGTTGCAAGTGCGTATTTTCCGCTCACGGGCACCAGGGGGGTGCGAAACGACCACCATTCAACCCGAAATAAGTAATATAACCATTCCAATGACTCCGAAGCTGTTCAGTTAAGGTAAAAAAGTTACTTAGTTCACCTTTAAAGGATTAGTTCACCCAAAAATCACTCACCCTCATGTTGTTTTAAACTTGTAAGACTTTCGTTCATCTTCAGAACAAAGATATTTGAATGAAATCTGAGGCATTTCTGTCCTTCCATTGATAGCTACAACTACCACTTTGACGCTTCAAAAAGTTCGTAAAGAGATCGTAAAACTAATACATATGAACTGAGCGGTTTAGTCCAAATTTTCTGAAGCGATTTTTTTTATATAAACAAATTGAACTTAGACTTTTATTCACATATAAACACTGATTAGCGAACATAAACTGAAGTTCAACCGAACCTGCTTGACACGCCAGAACAAACCTCACTGGTTTTTGCGGAAGCTCAAACGTGCTGCGTAACACATGGGAATGAAGCTCATTTGTTCTCTCACATCAAGCAAACATGCTTGAGCGGTAACACTTTAGAATAATGGTCCGTCATTAATAAGTAATGCAGGAAGTAATGAAGGACTAATGAGTTCTACATTAACACTTCAGCTACTACTATTAACTAATATGGAAACAATATTAACTAATCAGTAAGTAATATAAAATTCCTTATTAGGTAATCAATAATTACTTAATGAGATTAGCTTCATTAATAACTATTAACTAACTGACAAATTATAAAGAACATTATCGTGTGTCTGAGACATAATCAGTCATCATTTTTACTATGAATATAGTCATAAAATACAGCACTATTTACTCAAATGTTACCTAGTTACTATGCAGGAACTACTAGTGATCTGTTGATGAATGTTTAATGTAAATAAGTAGTGTAAATTTAATGTAAATTCAATCTGTTCATCATATAAAGTGATTGTGTCTCTTCAAAAAAATCCGGACTAATCCACTCACTACATATGGATTAGTTTATTTTATGAGCTTTTTGATGCAACAAAGTGGTAGTTGCGTAGCTGTCAATTAAGGGACATGAATCTCTCAGATTTCATAAAAAAGATATTCATTTGTGTTCCGAAGATGAACGAAAGTCTTATGGGTTTGGAACGAAATGAGGGTGAGTAATTAATGACAGAATTTCCATTTTTGAGTGAACTATTCCTTTAATGTTAGGTGTAAATAGGGCCAATGTGGTGTAAGAAATTGATTCTGTGTCTAAATATCAGTATATTACTCAAAATCATCTCAGCTTGTTATTTAATTGTTACTAATGAGTTTTTCTGTTTCCCAGTATCCCTTCCTTCACCTCAAATCCTACAGGAGGTGGATGTGCCCCTGGTTGGAAATAGTAAATGTAACTGTCTTTATAGTGGAACAATAACAGACAACATGATGTGTGCTGGACAGCCAGAAGGTGGAAAAGATTCCTGCCAGGTATCAATTGTACATGGCTTGTACTTGTTAATTTAATTTAATAATATTTTATATTATACCCCCTACCCAACTCCTACCCCTAAACCTACCCATCACAGAAAACATTTTCAAAAGACTTCATTCTGTATGATTTATAAACTGTTTTCCTCATGGGGACCAAAAATGTCCTCACATGATATTTTAGTCTCATATCGCAGGGTTTACCAGGACCACACACCCATTAATTTTTTTGTATCAACATGATCAACATGGAACGATTTGACTAAATTTTTTAGAAATCAGTAAATATCTGACAGAGAGAGATTTAAATTCTTTGTCATTGTACAGGGTGACTCTGGAGGTCCAATGGTCATCAAACAGGGCTCTACATGGATCCAGGCTGGCGTTGTGAGTTTTGGCTATGGTTGTGCTCTGCCTGAATATCCAGGTGTGTATGCCAGAGTTTCACAGTACCAGCAGTGGATCAGTGATGAAATTGGACCGAACAGAGCTGGTTTCGTCACTTTTAACTCCACCACTCTTCCAGACGAGAATGTGACCTGCCCTACTACACGTAAGTTTGTTAGCATCACCATGATAAAGCAAAATTATTTTATTGAAATTAGAGCTTACTGGCACTTCTCCCATTAGCTCCCATTTACCCTTTCTCTCTCTCTTCTCTCCAGCGACATTGTGCGGAGGTTCTGCAGGTTCATGGCCATGGATGGCTAGTCTAGCTCTTAACGGTAATCCTATGTGTGTAGGTACTTTGGTCTCTGACCGATTCGTCATGACCTCTGCTAGCTGCTTTTCCAGGTAGTCAAAACAGGAAAACTAAATTTCATTTGAAATCAGTGACCTAAACACAGGCTGACATAGACTTGCGCACTGACATCAATATCTCATTCTTCAGATTCATGGGTATGGATGGATGGACAGTGAACGTCAAAGTTGTCCAGTGGGACTGTTCCAGCAACGTCATGTCGGCTGGCGTGGCAAATGTCTTTTTCAACGATATTTTCGGCAATGGTGTAGCACTTGTGGAACTGTCTTTTCCGTTTTATTACGTTCCCAATGTTCCGGTTGACATGTATGATTTAAGCTTTGGCCCTGGTTCTCAATGTTCAATAGTTGGCCAGAGTTCAGGATGTGAGTTTATATAACCACTTATGCAGACTTTTTATCTCATTAAATTCAATGACATCTCAAGAATGATATTTATTTCCCATTCGTTTTTCTTTCCTCGTAAGGGGATCAATCTTTTCAGGAAGTCCAGGCCACCATTGTAAACTGTGATCCTTCAGACACCTCACCGATCAACATCTGCACAGAGCCACTGCCTTTGAGCTTTGATCAGGTATCTGCGGGCTTGTCTTTTGATTTTCCAGACTGAAACACATTTGAGATACTACTTACCACTATGCCCAATTGTAGTGTTTCCTAACAATGTTCCACTGAGTGTTTAGTATGAAGTTTGTAACGGTCTTTCTTACTCTCATTCAGAACGATAACGGCATCCCCCTGCTGTGTAGAATGAATGACATGTGGATTCAGACTGGTCTTTTGTCCATTCCCCCTGGCCGTGGCATCAACCCACAATCCTCCAACAGCACAGTCTTCATCAGGACCTCTCCCTTCACCAGCTTCCTGACTAACACTATCAGAGAATACCCATCTATTCTGGATGGGGTGGAGTCATTCTCACCCCTCTCTCTCACCTGCATCCTGCTGCTCTCTTTCCCAGCAGTCCTCCAGGCCATTTATTAAAGCTGTCATCTGTCACTTTATCACAGAATAAACTAACAGTACATTATGGGGGGGCATTATAGGTTATTTGCTTTTGCATTAGTAATAGCTAATGAGTTTTTAAAAAATCCTGAATTTGAATAAAGTAGTTAAGGTGGAATTTTTAACAGTGTATATTCCAAATAAAACAAACTAAGAGTGTATTAACATTTAAATAAATTTAAGCTATGAAAATCTGTCTGTATGAACACATGCATTTACTTTTTACATATACTTTAAGGATGAGTGGTATAAATATTTATACACGTGTTTACACAAACACACACACATATAAATTACAATAGGAAGACAATTTACCTGCTACAAATAAAGGTGTTTATAGTACTGAAACCTGAAGAGAATTATCTTTTTTTTTTTTTAGCCATGGGTTCCCTCAGGAATTTCCTATGGGTTTTAGAACAATGTTTTCCGATTTATGATTATTTTATGTTATTTATTGTAAAGAGTTACATTTTATTAATTGTTTAATTGTGTTATTTTATTCATATATACAGTCATATCTTTTTTTTTTTTTTTTTTTTTTTTTTTTTTTACCAATATGATATTTTCAAAAAGGTCAATTAGTGCTGTGTTTATTTAAAGACACAGAGTAATAAACTGCATTATTAAAAATACACCAGAAAGAGTTTTACAATGTAATGCCACAAAAGACCATTAAAAGAACACAATTAACTTTTTAAAACTATTTTTACTGCTTAGAAACCAAAACTCTGATCTAAGAGTTTAATCAAATCCAATAACAACTATTTTATTCATCAGAGAACCATACTGTGAACTAGCCTGGCTAACGTCAGACCTCTTTCTCATTGAGACGTGGTCTGGGAACCACATGTTAATTTTCTCGTATTTGAGGCGTGGTTTACGAATGCCCAGAGCCGTTTATTGGGCGCTACGAATGTCTATCAAATGCGCCTGCACGTAGCTCATAGCCAATCGTTTCAATTATACCAGATGACGTACAATATGTAGAGCGACAGAAATTCGACGAGGAAGAAGACGAAATAAACTTGCGTTCTAAACTACTCAGAACACTATCTAAGGCTGCATCGAAAGGTAACTTCGCGTCTGATGCCATGTTGGATCCATAGATATAAACAAACTGCTTCGGTGTGTCGCATAGACGTCGTCATCGTCTTGCTGCTCCCTCCCCGTTCTGTGATTGGTTCCCTTTTTGAGGGGAAAATCTGGTCCATGGTATCCAGGCTGCCTAGCAGCGTGAATAAAATCATGCTGCGCGCAAGGCAGCGTGGGGAAACCCAGGCTAACTGTGAACAGAGAAAACAGTGATTTTTGCTCTTGATTAAAAAAAAAGTCAAAAGTAAACTTCTCAAGTTCATATTCTGGCAAGTCTAACAGAGAGTCACAAGACTGGATCGATTGCTCCTGTCTGCCTTGCTGCCTGCTGTGAGTTTGTTTGCTTCTGCGCTGTAAGCTCCATCTTAGCCTCATATTTCTTTGTCTGGAACCATCATTTACTACAATTTCTAGTTGTATATACTACTAAATACAGCTTACCCAGCATCTCAGATTAACCTGACATCGCTAGCTTCCGTTACTACTAGCACAACACGCTAGTAATTCGCTAGCCTGTTAAAGGATTAGTTCACCCCAAAATGAAAATGTCCTAATAATTTACTCACCCCAATGCCATCCAAGATATCCATGTCTTTCTTTCCTCAGTGGGAGAGAAATTATGTTTTTTGAGGAAAACATTTCTGGATTTTTCTTCTAACAATGTACTTCATTGGTCACCAGATTTCACTGTAAATCACTGTAATTTGCTCTGGCCCCCTTCCTGTTCGTAGGAGTGATGAAATAGTTAGTAGATTGTGTTCACTCAATGGTTGGCTGTCTCAGTGGTGTCCGCAAAATAATATAGAATTCATAGACAATTGGAAAGGTTTTTGGGGCAAACCTGACCTGTTGAAAAGAGATGGTATTCATCCCTCCTGGGATGGTGCTGCTCTTCTCTCTAGTAATATGGCTCATAGTCTTCAGAGATAAAACATGACAATCTGGGGCACCAGGTCAGGAAGCAGACAGACTGGCTTAACCGACTGTCTGCTAGCGGCCTCGCGTCACCAAGGTCAGATAAATCCCATCACATAGAGCCTCTTTCACCTAGCTATCATCATATAGAGACTGTGTCTGTTCCCCGAATTTGGAAATCCCAAAAACGTCCAAACCCATCTAAGGTTAAAAATGTAATTGATGTTCAACAAATAAAAAACAGATGTAATACAGATGAGCAAATGCTAAAGCTTGGGTTGCTGAATATTCAATCCCTTACTCCAAAAGCACTCATTGTTAATGATATGATTTCAGATAATAACCTAGATGTGCTGTGTTTGACAGAAACCTGGCTAAAACCAAACGATTACATTACTTTAAATGAGTCCACCCCACAAGATTACTGTTATAAACATGAGCTTCGTCTGAAACGCAAAGGGGGAGGTGTTGCTGTAATTTATAGTAATATTTTACAAAACCACTAAGAAATCTAGTTTTAAATATACTTCTTTTGAAGTGTTGGTGCTTAATGTAAAAATATATAGTGTAAACGATAAATCACGTTTGAGATTTGTGCTGGCTACTGTATACAGGCCACCAGGGCACCATAAAGATTTTACCAAAGAATTTGCGGACTTTAGTTAATAGTTAATATTGACTGCAGATAAAGTACTAATTGTTGGTGATTTTAATATACATGTAGATAATGAAAAAGATGCATTGGGATTGGAATTTAAAGACATTCTGAACTCTATTGGAGTTAGACAACACGTGTCAGGACTTACTCATTGTCGTAATCATACTCTAGATCTAATATTATCACACGGAATAAATGTTGATTCCGTTGAAATTCTGCAGCAGAGCGATGACATCTCAGATCATTATCTAGTCTCGTGTAAATTACATTTAGCCAAGGCTGCAAAGCTGACCCTGTGTTACAAACATGTAAGACCTATCACTTCTGCCACTAAAGATTGCTTTATTAATAATCTTCGTAATCAGTTTCAGCATCCCGGATAGCTTAGAAGAGCTCGATATTGCAACAGAAACTTTTAACTCTCTCTTATCCAGCACTTTAGACACAGATGCTCCGTTGCGCTTAAAGAAGATTAAAGAAAATAGTCCAACGCCGTGGTACAACGAGCACACTCAGGCACTTAAGAGAGCAGCCAGAAAAATGGAGCGCAACTGGAAGAAAACAAAACTAGAAGTATTTCGGATTTCATGGAAGGAGAGCTCGATTACTTACAGAGAGGCTTTAAAAGCTGCTAGATTTGCTTATTTTTCAACCCTATTAGAAGAAAATAGACATAATCCTAGGTATTTATTTGAAACGGTGGCTAAACTAACGAAAAAGAAAGCTTCAAGCGCAGGGACGTCACTAGGATTGGAAGACAGGGGGAGCTTAGCCCCCAGGGTATTTGTAACTTGCGTTTATAGAAAATCTTACAGTGAATTTGAGTAAAAAACAACCATGTATATGTTTAGCTGTATTTGTCTCTTCAACCGCGTTACCATCTTCAACCCTGTTACCCTAGTCTCAACCCCGTCACACCGACATTTTTTTAATTTTTTTTTTTTTTAAGTTTATGAATAAGTAATTTAATGTTTGTTGAACTTAGTCAGAAATGTTCAGAGCAATCATAAGACTACTGATTTTAGTTCAAATTCTGAAGTTAAGCCATATCTTTGATCAAAAATGATAGGGTTGCTGTCACAAAAAGTGCCCATTTCAGCCGATTTAGTATAGCATAAGTGTAAAATTATATGTAAATTTTATGGTGCATGGTACAATTTCTGGTAAGCTACGCTTTTTTATTATTTCAATTCAATTCAATTCAATTATTGTGATTTTATTTAATATTGACTAATTTGGATAAATATGAGGTACTCAAGATAGGTGTTAATTTTTCTCAAGAAAAAAACAACTCACCTAATGCTGTAAACATACAGACAGCCCTATCAGCTGGTAGTATTTTTTAAGGTTAAAAATAACTCAAATTAAATATAATGCATTTTTTTTATTATAATAACAACTTTATTTAATGATATAAGTAAAAATATAATAAATATGTAATATAGAACACATATTTAGCAAAATACTCTCTATAGCTCTTTTTTTCTTGCCAACTACGTGCTATAGCCCATATTATGTTCATTAAATGACTTTCCTGAGGTAATGGCTTTCCTGAGGTAAATGTTACATAATTGTTCTGGATGGATGAAAATGGATGTGTGGCTTGAGAGCGTGTGAAAAGTGTCAATTACGTGTGTCTCACGGTGAATGCGTGAGAGTTGGCAGCTCTCTCTTCGTACTTCTGTCCAACTTCTGACTTTTCGGCTATTTTTTGTTGCTGGATATATATCATTTGTTGCGTCTAAATATGAATGAGGATACGGTTATTGATAAATTGAATTGTTATTGTTGTTCTTATTATCATTTAGGGGGGCTTAGGAACATTTTGGGGTAGCTTCAGCCCCCCTAAAATAGGTCTAACGACGTCCCTGTTCAAGCGCAGAAGTTTCCAAGCAGCACAGCAGTAATGACTTTATGAACTTCTTCACTTATAAGATTGATAATATCAGGGACAAAATGTAAGACAAAACTGTACGACAAAACTATGCAATCGTCTACTACAGTATCGCATCAGGCAGTGCATTGTAGTCTCCCTGAGGAAAAATTCGATTAATTTATTGCTATAGAAGAGGAAGAATTTTGCAAACTCGTTAATTCATCTAAATCGACAACATGTATGTTAGACCCTATTCCGACTAAGCTACTGAAAGAGATGCTCCCAGAGGTCACAGATCCTCTTCTTTCTTTTTTTTTTTTCTTTTTTTTTTTTATTATACATAAGGTGAACACAGAACACAACAACAGAACACAAAAACAACAATAAAACAGCAGTAATAATAACAGCAATGAAAAAAACCAGCAACGACAAATAATAATAATAATATGTAGAAGTATTTAAATAGTATTTAAATAGTAATAGCATGTATAATGATAATAATATTTTGTGGTGACGGTAACAGTAATATCAGTGATAACAATAACAGTAATAATACAATAATGATACTAAGGATGGTGATAAGTTGTGTTGACGGCAATAGTAATATCAATAATAATAATAATAATAATATATAACATTGATAATAGTGATATTAACAATAACAGTATTGGTACTCATACTAACACACAAAAAAAAGTGACGATATTGATATTGATAAAATCAAAAATAACAATAATAATAACAACATTTATATCAATAATAATAGCAACAGTAATAATAGTTATAATAGTAATACTAAATATGGCGATAATAATATTTTGTATTGACAGTACAATTGCAATAGTTATATCAATAATAATATACTAACAATAATAACAACAACAATAATAATAATAATAATAATAATAACAACAATAGTAATAATAATAAAAAAAATGTAATAATAATAATAATAATAGTAATGCTAAAGATGGCGATGATGATAACACTTTGCGATGACGGCGACAGTGATATCAATAATAATTATAGTCGTAATAATGATAATAATAATAATAATAATAACAATAATAACAATACACACACGTGTGACACACACCCAACACATACCACACCTCTCCTAGTTTCTGTGTCAGTGTGCATGTTTTTTTCCCCCTCTCTTCTTTTTTCCCTTTTTTTCCCTTTTTCTTTTCTCTTTCTTTTTTTCCCCCCTTTTCTTTCCCTTTCCCTTTATTTGTATGTATGCCTATGCTAAGGTGGCGAATTAAAAGAAGGTGAAGTGCATTAAAATCAGCATTTGGTGCATTAAAATCATGTGTGGTATGTGTTAGGTGTCGACTTGATTTGGTTATATTTTTATATTTTAAATATTTATATCATTATCATCATCATTTCTTTTATCCATTTATTAATTCATTTATTTATTTTAATCATTTAAGATATACATTATACCATTACCATCCTTATATCAAGCAAATTATCATCACATCGCCATCATTCCATCACTGCTAAATGTTTCTATGATATTGAAAATATTAATAACCATTATGTCAATAATAATTATAATGAAAATACTCACAATATTACTAAAACCTTGTATAAATGTATAATAATAAATTAATATGTAATTAATCAGGATGAGTGTGTCAGATTTGTAATAGTTGAATGAGGTCTGATCTGGAGTGTTGTGGTTCCGATATACAGTTGTAATGAGGTGAAAAATATTCTAGGGAGATGTATATGAGCAAATTTTTCCAATGTGTTATGTGAATAGTGTCTCTGGATTTCCAGTTCAAGAAGATAGTTTTCTTGGCGATGGCTAAGGCCGTGTGTCCACCAAAGCGTTATTAGCCAGCTGAAAACGCTAGGCGCTCTGCTATAAACGCTCAGCTGTGGGCGCTTGAGAGCGTTTTGGCAGCGCAGCGTTTTTTCAGTTGAGACGGTTGAGACCGAGACACTTTGCTTGTTATGATACGGAATATCCGCGAAAGTCTTACTAGTATCTCATTTCACACATATTTTGTTTCTGTGTTGATTCTATATTAAAATGTCAATACAATGTAATGTATTTTATCTGGCTCTTGATTTTGTTCCGTTATTATGCTTGTTGTTGTCATCTGTTGACGTTGTACAAGCAGAATCATGTGGCGGACGCGGTTGGTCGGTGTGGTATTAGTCCCGCCCCTCCTTCACTGTGATTGGACGGTTGGGTAAAAAGTGACAGTGATGAGCGCTGCGTTTTACCAAAAGTTGAACATTCTTCAACTCTCGGCGACCAGTAAAAAATGCCGAACGCTCAGCGCTTCAGCGTGAAAAAGACGCTCCCATTGAAAACAATTGAAAAAACACGCCAGCCGCGAGTAAAAACGCTTTGGTGGACACACGGCCTAAGGCTACAAGGAGCATCCTTTTGTTTGTTATTTCCTGATTGAGAGTTGATAGATCACCTAGTAGACAGAGTAAGGGGGATAATGGGATGCGGCAGCCCAGGAGGCGGGATAGGGATTCAGTGACGTCTTTCCAAAAGTGTTTAATGGGTGGGCAGTGCCATGTGGCATGGGGCCCGGCGCCACGAGGGGGCAAAAGGGGGCATTGCCCCCTCAGATCTGATTTGTGCCCCCTCAGTTTCATTTTTGTATTCATGGTTACAAATGAAATGTTTAACCTTTTGAGCGGTACAGTCCCATATATGGGATTTAGAATGTTCAGTGACGAGTGACGACATAACTGCCAGATTCAAATTGTGCTTTCGCGCGTTGGCTGGCGCTGAGCCAAAGTCGGACGCGCTCAGCGCTGTCATATATCACAACTATGCAGTGTTTTCAACCTCACAATGTTTATTTTTGGTTTCAGACATTTAAAAACACATTAAGCACTAGTAAAACAATACATTTGGAGTTTGTAAAATACACACTGATGTCTGTGGAAGCAGCAATAACAATCTATTCAAATATAATTTGCCGACGTGTGTTATTCATATCAGACAAACACAGTGGAAGTAACTATAAAGTAGTTTACTCTATTCTTCTATTCCACTTTCTTGCATGTATTTCGGGAGAAATTGATGACTCACAGGATTCTCTGAACTGCGGCGCAAAGAAACAGCTAGCCATCTCACGTTATAGATCAAGATCAAGATTATTTATAAAGGTTTTTAAATGACCAAACACACTCACAAACACATTTTTGAGAATCGGAATATCAGATATGGTAAGCAAGTTTGTGAATATTTTGAATAAAAAAGGGAAAAGGAAATAAAAGCGATACATCCGCGGTGTGTCACGTGACAAATATGACGCGTTGCCATGGAAACATTAAGGGGGAACGTTCTAAATTCTAAAATAACAGTCGCCTTGAAAAAACTCACTATGGGGAGTCAGTTAGAATATTAAAATTAAGCGTGAAAGGGTTAATATATGCATAATAAATGACGCTGGCTTATCTTTTTTTACTAAGCAAGTTATCAGTGTGTATTGTTCATTGATGGTATAAGCCCCCTTAACAATTTCACATGCCCCCTCAGTCATTTCATTCTGCAGCCGGGCCTGCATGGATATATGTGTCCGGACAGTTTTGTGAGCAGTGTGAGCAAATTCCTGATGTGAATCCCATTTTAGCCAGCCTTTCCCCAGTGTAGTGTGTTCTGTGAAGAGTCTTGTACTTTATGAGCTGAAGGTTGGTGTTTTTAGTCATGGAATAAATATTTTTACAAATTTGAGTCCAGAAGTCGGTATCAGGAGCAATCGAAAGGTCTTCTTTCCATTTGATTATTGGTAAAGATATGGTTTTATTTGAATTAGCTATAATTTTGTATATTTTGGAAAGTAATTTTTTTGGGGAGGATATATTAATTAGATCTGCTAATGCGGTAGGAAGGTGAATATTGATAGTTCTGTTGTTGATTTTGGATAAAACAGCTGATTTGAGTTGCAGTTAATTCAAGAATTGATTGCTCCCGATACCGTACTCCCGGACTAAGTAAGAAAATGAAACAAAGTTGTTAGACTGAAAAATGTGATTTAAATGCGAGACTGAAAAATGTGATTTAAATGCGAGATGCCCTTTTGTGCCCATTTATGGAAATTGAGTGTTTTTTTGTTGCTTGTGAAATCAGGGTTATTCCAGAGTGGGGTGAGTTCAGATGGGGCCTGATTGGAGTTTGTGATGTGATGATATTTCCACCAGGCTGTCAGAGCAGAGGCTATTGTCAATGCTTTGAAACATGGGTGGTGTTTAATGGACTGACTAAGAAATGGGATGTCTGATATGTGCAATTTTTCGCAGAGTGATTGTTCTATGTCTAGCCATAATGTCTGACTGAGTGGGGTGAATCCATTTATATATGTATTGAAGTTGGTTTGCTAGTGAGTAATGGTAAAAATGCGGTGCTTCTAATCCTCCTAAGGATTTGGGTTTTTGTAAAGTGCTTAATTTTATCCGTGGTGGTTTATTTTTCCAGTAGAATCGGGTAATGATGAAGTCTAAAGATTTGAACCAATTGAGAGAGGGTTCGGCTCCGCTGCGTGTCGGCTCCGTGCTTCGTCGTCCTTCAATACCCACCAGGTCCGGATTTGTTGCGGAACGGCTGCATCCATGACTGACAGCTGAAGTCACAAGGACCCACGAGATCTCGCTAATTCACGTATGATCGCGCGATATAGTTTCTATAAACAGAACGTTAATGACGAATGGTATATTATGACGTTTTCAAGGTGTAGTGTAGGGAAATATGATCCGCCATGATCATTGTGTATTTTATTTTAAAAATTAACCGGATCTTTTATTTTGTTTTGGTTTGTTCTGTTTTTTTGCTCGACTTCCTGTCCTGCGCACTCTGCCCTGTAGTGCTGCGGAGCTCTCCGGCATCCGGCAAAAATAGAAGCTCTGCGTATCTGCTCCGGAGGGCTGCGGATCGCCGGAGTCGGAACGCAGCCGTTCCGCAGTCAGTGAAAATACACACATTGACTTTAATGGAAACATATTGACTCCGCCGCCGTTCCGGAGCGGATCCGCAGCCATTCCGCAGTTGCAGAGCCAAATGGGAGGAGCTAGTGCTCGAGCTCCCCCTTTTCTGGAGCTCCAGCTCCACCTCGCTATGTTTAGTGAGTGGGGATTCGCTGCAGCGTAAAATGGGAGGAGCTAGAGCTCTAGATCTAATCCTCACCGAGGATCTAATCCCTCGCTGGATATAGTGGACAGAACATGATACGCTATCAAGCCTGTTAATGTTAGTGCGAGTTCAACCGTGATAAAAAGACAAGTTTGTTTTGATGCGCAAGATGTTGGCATACATAATATTGTATTTCTCTAATATTTGTCATGATTGATTAATTATTTATCGTTTCTGTGACAAACGCGTAAACACTTAAGACCATTGCGCACACTATGCGTGTGTTTTTCTAAAAACTGTTGAAACTTTGTTTCTATGTATTATTTTCTCTTTATTACGATGTTAAACAGTTTAGTTGTTTTCCTCACTTTTTAAAGCCGATTTGAACAAAAGCGTCTGCTATATGATTATGTAAATTACTAGACTTAAAAGGCAATGTGAAAGCTTACTATCTGTGCACCCGTTTATTTTTTGTCCACTGCATTAGCGTGTGTGTTATTTGTGAATTAATCTAAATCATCTGATTAATTTATGAAATAAAAATAATAAGACTAGGTTACCTAATCTGCCCTTTTTGTACGTAAATGTAAAAGGCTACTCCAACAGGCCAGTTGTAATTTTTTTTGTTATACTGTAAATTTAAATGGAATATTGACTGTAATTTTGGATAGACTCAACCTTGATAGGCTATGCATTAAGCTATTTTAATGAAATGGAAACAAGCAGTCCAGTACTCTGAAACCAGCCATGTGACTTCCCACACTAAAGGAAAAACAAGATAACAAATGTGCTCTGAGATTATCCACTCCAACCAAATTTGGGAGAAGATAATTTAAAAGTCACTTGCTCCACTCTCCCACAAGTGTTGAGTTGGATATATTTGTTTCTATTAGCCTAAATTAGCAAAATGTTCATCTAACATAAAATTAATCCTAAATCTAGATAAAATGTTATAAGATAAATAAAAAAAATAACATAAGTATATCCCAAGAACACAACACTTTTTTTCCACACAACATTTTTGGTATAATAAGATAAAATAATACATTTTATGAATATATTTCAAGAACACACTTCACATAACATTGTAATATTTTACAAAACTCAATCAATTTATTTTCATAGTACCCCCACTGGTAGATTAAAGTTCAATTTGATTTTATTTATACAGCACATTTTATAACAGCCACTGACTGAGCAGCTAAGTGCTTTACAGAACTACAAAATTAAAAGAGAATAATACTTGCATAACAGCACAACACAGGTAAGTGCAGCAAAGCTAAGAGCAGCCTTAAACAGGAGTAGCAAAAACATTATCGTAAAATATAAAATAAGAAAACAGAAATGGCAAAAAAGTATCAGACTTATCAATAATAAAACAGAGATGGCAGTGTCAGACCGGTAAAAAGGAAGGTTTCAGGCGTCATTTATATGTGGAAATAAATCTGATATGAATTGGATGTGCATTTTGGACCTGCCATGTAAGCGGACAGATCGTAGCCTACATTGCGAGTCGTACGTCATTAAAAATTTGTCTTTTTATAACTGTTTGCGGTACAGATATCTATAACAAATGAAACAACTCTTGTTGACTAACAGAGTATTAATTTTGTTCATTTGTGTTAAATAAAAATCGATCTGGCGCTGAAATATGTTGCTTTTGAAATCATGCTGAGTGTTCGTAGTCGCTGCTGCTGTCAATTTAGTGACAAGCAGTTTCTCTAAATAACGCTGCCTAGCATAATTATTAAGTCTCTACCGATAGAGCCCGTTTCCTTACGCTTGATCCTAATCCATATCTTTATCTTGGCCTCACTGTAGAAGTAACCATGGTAACTGATAGAGTTACCACCTAAAATGGCGGCGCCTTCCCGGAATGCAACGCTGCGGGAAAAGATCGTGGCGTAACTCTTTGATAGCGAGAAAGTTAACCTGCGCATGCGTGGCCCCGCCCACTAAATCCAGCGTGGTGAAGCTCCAGCGAGGGGAGGAGCTGGAGCTCTAGCTCCTCCCATTTGGCTCTGCATCGAGTACCACTTGGAAATTGGGGGTAAAGAGTGAGTCTTCGTTGCTACGGATGACGTCATTACTCATGCACTACGGATGACGTCATTACTCATGCACGAGCTTGACTGAAGTGACCACCTTGATTGGCTGATGATTGTAACGCGGGAATGATTCCAAACATCTCCCCTACGATGATGAGTGACAGGTGACAGGTCTGAGAATGCGTGCGCTACACAAGTAGTGCGAAGGACGGAAGATGATGAATAACTGAATAAATAGCCTACATGAATAAAGAGTAAGGCAAAACAAATAGCCTAGTAGCCTAATGAAACATATGGATTGATGCAATATCTTTGCAACATTATTGAATTAATCTATCACTATTTGCCTCTGCCTATGTTTGCAAAGAGAAGAACATTTTAATTTGATTCACAATGAAACGTTACAAATAGTTTACATGCAATGAGTAGCCTAGTTTTGGTTGTTGTTGGTGGCGTTATTGCATCCCTATGCCTATAATGCAAAATTGTTCCCTCGCAATTGGAAGCTCCTGTAGCCGCCGCATACACATTTTAAAACGTCGCAGCGTGAAATGCCACAAAAAGCAGTTTGTGAATAGGTCTTAGTGAGTTAGGAGTCCTCTCGACTTCTTTTAAGCTGTCCCAGGCTTAGGTGCTACTTTTAGGGTTAAAATGCTTCGTGAATTACTCTTAGTCAAAAAAATTAGGAGTCCTAAAGTTACGAGTGACACGCCCATTATTTTTAGTAGTTACTCCTAAATTCGCCAGTTAGGAGCTACTTTTAGCCTTAAAATTCTTTGTGAATACGGCCCCAGATGAATAATGGAGATAAAATGGACCAGAAATGTTTATAGAACTCAGCAGGGAAGCCATCAGGTCCTGGTGCTTTATTGTTACATTAGACTCAGGGCGATATGGAGTTCTTTTTCTATGATTGGTTTATCCAGTGCGCTGATTTGTTCGGTGTTAAGTTTTGGGAGTTGAATATTATTGAAAAATGAATTAATATCATCTTGTCTTGTGTAATTATCCATGAATAAAGTTTGGCATAGAAGTTTCGAAATATTGTATTTATTTCTTGTGGAGAGTTGGTAGGCTTCCCTGCTGAGTCCTTAATAGTTGCAATTGTTATTTTTTCTTTGTTTCTTTTAATATGATTGGCCAAATATTTATTAGATTTGTTGCTATGATGTATAGGTTTCTTGACGGAGTCTTTGAATTAGAAATTGAGTTTTTTTATTTATGATTTTGTTTAGCAGGAATTTTTTTAATTCATTATATATTACTTCTGTTTGGTTATTTGCATGTAATATTTCAAGTTATTTTATTTTATTTTCTAGTCTGATTTCTTCTTGTTTTTCTATTTTCTTTTTATGGACGGAGAATGAAATGATTTTACCTCGTAATACTGCTTTGCCTGTTTCCCAAAGTAATGAAGCTGATAACTTTGGTGAGTCGTTTATTTCTAGGAAGGATGTCCACTCTCTTTTAAGGTAACTGTCAAACTCTGGGTCTTTAAGAAGTGATATGTTAAAGCGCCATCTAATGCTGTGTTTATGTAAATTAGTTGGATTCCATATGAATGTTACTGGAGCATGGTCACTGATGCTGATGGAGTGGATTTTGTGCTCAGAGATATTTGGTATAATTGAATTGCTAGTTAAGAAAAAGTCTATGCGGGAGTAGCTTGGACTAATGAGTAAAATGTATATTCTTTGTTAGTTGGATGCTGTAGCCTCCAACCATCACCAAGGCCAAAATCTCTCATGGACTGTATAATTGTGTCAGTGGATTGCCAGTGTCTTTTATTACTTGCGGATCTGTCAAGTGATGGGTCAATTACGGTGTTAAAATTGCCTCCTATAATTACTGGGCCGTTGGAAAAATTTGATATGTAAGAAAAAAATGTGTGGAAAAAGACAGGGTTATCTAAATTTGGGCCGTAGATGCTGGCGATTGTTACCGGGTTATTGTTAATTGTTATGTTTATGATAATAAAGCGTCCTTCTGGGTCTGAAATAGTTGTATTATGAACAAATTGAATTTTTTTGCTTATCAGGATACATACTCCTCTTTGTTTTGAATTATAAGTGGCTGAAAATGAGTGAGTGAATTGTGCTGATCTTAGGGTGTTTCGGTTTGAATCTAAGGTGTGTTTCTTGCAGTAAACATATATCTGCCTGTAGATTATCCAAATAGTTGAGAACTGTATTTTTTTTTTTTTTTTTTTTTTGTGAGCTAACGCCACGGATGTTCCAGGTTATGAATTTGAGTTGCATATTGAACTAATATTCCTATACTGACATATGTAAATGAATTGTGCTGAACATAAAAAACAGAACAGTAGGACATGATAGCACTAGCCTGACTACGTCAGACGTCGTACTTCCGCTCAATTTCATTTCGCTTCTGTACTCAGTCTGATGCTGCGTTCCAGTCCACTTTTAGACACGCACTTGCGAACTTCCCTAAGCACTTCCCCTCGGGGGAATCCCTGCCGCCATTTTGAAGTGCGTTCCACTTCGTGAAGTGGACAAGGGAAGTTTAAATGGACAGACCCTCGTTCCCTCGATTTTGACCGAGGGAGCGAGTCTGCTTCAAATGTACACTTCAGGCACCTATATGTCCCACAATGCAACACGATTGTGACGTCACCGCATATCTCGTCTAATCACCACCACACAGACAACTCTATGATATATTAATTATAATTTTTTTTAAATTTAAAACAACCCAAACACACCTATAAACATTTGGATGCTGCATTAAACAAATTCTTAAAGGGAAAAAAATGTAAATAATAAATCAACTCCACAGCTGATTCCAAGTGATCAAGGGCTTAGGACGTTCCAGTTCAGCCCATTGCAGTTTCCGCCAGTAGTGGGCACTCGCAATGACGTACATCCGAGTGAACGAGACGAAGGGAAGTTAGCAAGTGAAGGGCATGACAATTTTGGACTGGAACGCAGCCTGAGACAGCTTCAGAGCTTTCTGTTTGCCACCGGTCTGGAAACAGCCGGGCCAATCAACGAACAGAGGGCGGGCTGAGAGCCGTGACGTACACGCTGATTGTACCGTGGATGCGTAGATTTACTTAACTTAACCTGCAAAAGTCGTTCACAGGCTACAGCCATGTTCACTCTGGTATTTCGCTCGATGGTTTTGTTTTCGCATCATACATGTGTTTACAGTGAAAGTTAAATGCGGCCGAGCATGCGCATAACAACACACGCCATAACCAAACGTTATGTGATTGGCTTACGGGTAACCAATGATTTTAAACTTCAGACAAGCGCCCCCTAGCAAGAGAGAAAACACTTCTCTGTTATGCCATTCCAGACTCTGTCTACGAACGAAGCAAAGTGAAGTAGCAGAGTCTGGTATTACCAGGCTATGATAGCACTAGACAAACATAAGCATTTACAGCAAAGCACATAAAACAGAAAGCACAAAGGTTGAAAAACAAAACATAGGTGACTGAGGTGCATACTTGTATAGTGCAGCGAGACATAGGTGCATTATATTATAGAAACAAGAAATGAGGATGGATTGGGGGGGGGGGGGGGGGGTATCATTGCTGGAATGATATTGTTGAGGGAAGGGTTCTAGTAGAGCCAGGGGGTGATGTCCTTGTCTTTGAATAACTGTCCATCAATGTACAATTTGTCCACTGTAAGTATTGCTCTTTTGCCTTCTTTCATCATTTGCTTGCGGATGGGGATTAGCTGTTTACGTCTATGGATGATTTCTTGTGGAAACTGGTCGTTAAGTCCGTAGTGAGTGTCCTTTAACTGTTTGCCCTGCCTTTGAACCAGTTCTTTTTGTTTAAAATGTTCGAATTTAACAATGATTTAGCGTGGTCGGGTGGCGTTACTGAGTTTTTTTCCTAAACGGTGAACACGGTGAAAAGTGATGTTGTTGACAGTTTCTGTTGGAAATTTGAGCTGTTTAACCATAAAATCCTTGACTGCTTTCTCGGGTTCGTCAGTTGGTGATTCAGCGATGCCGGTGAAGATCAGGTTGTCCGACCCTCACAGATCCTCTTCTTAATATCATTAGCCGCTTTTCCACCGAAATTACCCGGAACAATTTGTCCCAGGAACTTTTTTCCCAGGAACCTTTTTTGCCCCAGACCGGTTGCTTTCTGCGTTTACACCGCGGTCTAAAGTACCGGGAAGGTAAACTGCGCGCAACTGCTCCTCCCAGTCTGCGACGGACAGTAATCAGTTTTGAGCGCCACATTTATAAGTATGGAGGAGATTCAAACTGTGCTGCAGTTATTGGTTTACTAACGAGGTAGGCTAATTAACATAACAAAATAGACGAGCACTGATACTAAAGCGTGTTCAGAAAGCTCGTATGCGTATAAAATTAGACAAGGTACGTTGTGAGATGACTGGGACGAACGCGCAAAAATTTCCTTTTGCGCAAATACTCTTAAAAAAAGCCTGAACCCCGTCTATCAATCATAAATAGTGACAGTCTTGTAAATAGTTGTTTGTTACCAACCTCAATGCGCTATTTCAATCCTGTTATAGTAAATTTGTAACATGGTTTGCCTTGCAATAGATGACAATGTGTAAACATAATGACTTAATATTAAAAGCTGTGGCAGAAAAGAGACGAGCACTGATAAAGCGTGTTCAGAGCTCGTAATGCTAACGTTAGATATAAAATTGTATGTTATCAGCTATTGCGGACATTGGCCGTGAGATGGCTGTGACGAACGCGCAGAAAGTTTCCTCTTCCACAAATACCCAAATAATAAAGCCTGAAACTCGTCGCCAGTCCCCCAGTTTTTTTTATTAAATTCCATATTTGCAGACAGACAACTTTACTGCATGAAGCCACTTTTTAAAAGGGAGGTTAAAAATAAAGAAAATGCTGCGTGGAGTCATCCAACCAAAATGCGGCGTGAACACAACCAATCAGCTTGTGCAGCGCACAAGTCCCACCCCTGAAAGTTCCTGAACTTTGAAAAAGTACTACCTCGTGAGCAGGGACTATCGGAGGGGCAAATATTTACCCGGAACTTCATTTAGACCCTGGTTCCTGCGGTGTAAACACATCGAGTACCAGCCCAAAGTTCCTAGTTCCTGGGGAAAGTTCCTGCGGTGGAAACGCGGCTATTAATTCAACTTTGTCATTAGGATACGTACCAAAAAACTTTAAGCTGGCTGTGATTAAACCGCTTGTTAAAAAACCGCAACTTGATCCTACAGAATTAGTCAATTACAGGCCGATCTCGAATCTACCTTTTCTGTCAAAGATATTAGAAAAAGCATATCCTCACAACTGTGTAGGCTACCTTTCTTGAAAGAAATGATATCTGCGAGGATTTTCAGTCCGGATTTAGACCGTAGGCTACCATAGGAGACAGCTCTCGTTATAGTCACAAATGATTTGCTCTTATCATCCAATTGTGGTTATATCTCGCTATTAGTGTTACTCGATCTTAGTGCTGCATTTGACACCATTGACCACAACATTCTTTTAAATAGACTAGACAACTATGTTGGCATTAGTGGAATTGCACTAGCATGGTTTAAATACTTATCTGACCGTTATCAGTTTGTAGCAGTAAACGAATAGATGTCATATCGATCAAAAGTTCAGTATGGAGTACCACAAGGCTCAGTACTAAGACCGTTGCTGTTCACTCTGTACATGCTACCCTTAGGAGATATCATTAGGAAACATGGCATTAGATTCCACTGTTATGCTGACGATATTCAGCTGTATATTTCTTCAAAACCTAACGAAACTTACCAATTCACAAAATTAACGGAATGCATAGCTGATATAAAAAATTGGATGACTCGTAATTTCCTACTTCTAAATTCTGAAAAAACAGAGATTCTAATTATTGGACTAAAAACTTCCTCATGTAATAATCTAGAATACTGTCTAACTGTCACGGTTTATGAATGCATTGTTTCCTGCTTGTCTCGTGTTATGTTGTTATGTGTGTGTGTGTGTGTGTGTGTGAGTGGGCGTGACCAACCATCATTGTCTGATCAGCGGTTCAGCTGATCTCATTCATGGCGTCAGCTGCAGCTAATCCACTCACCTTTAAATACTCACCCATTTCTCTCCTTTGTCAGATTGTTGTTTGAAGTTATCCGTGCTGTGTGTTTGTTCCCGGTCCTGTGCTACGTCTCCAGTTTCGTGCTTCCTTGTTCTTGTTCGGTATTCACTGTGGATTTCGTTCTGTGTCTGGATTTCGTCACCACCATTCACCAACGCACTCAAACGCTTCACTTCATCTGCACCTGGTTGACCATCAAAGTCCCTGCGCCATCCGCTGCTGCTTCATCTGGAACTATATTTATATTATTGTCTTCAATAAAGAGTTTACTTGCATTTGCTTCCTGTCGTCAGTTATGACACTAACACTTGATGGCTGCTCTGTTAAGTCTTAGTCATCGGTTAGGAACCTGGGTGTGCTCTTTGATACCAATCTTTCATTTGAAAGTCATGTGTCTAGTATCTGTAAAACTGCATTTTTCCATCTTAAAAATATATCTAAATTACGCCATATGCTGTCATTGACAAATGCGGAACAATTATTTCATTGCGTTCATGACATCAAGGCTACACTGTAAAAAATGAATCATGAGTCTTGTAATTTTCATTAAAAAAATTGAGGTGATATTATGTAGGCTATATTTTTATTAAGAAAATTGTGGTTCAGTGTTTTATTGAAAATATTGAGAACATTTCACTAATAACACTAAGATATGCATTTTCCTATTTTTTTTTAAGGAAACATACACAATTTTAAGGCTTGAATTGAGGAACTGATAAACCTCATAAAATTAAGGAAAAGGGGCCTATGTATTTTAAGAGAATTAGCTCATTTATGCGGTTTTATTTAGAGACACCATTGTTTGTTCCCAGCATGCTTTGCACATGGCTGGAAATGGAGAGTAAATCTTGAAAATAAGTGTTATTTCATGTGTTTTTGAGTAAAGGGAAACATCTGTTAATGTTTAATGTTCAGGTATGTTTGACATTTGAAAGAGTTTCTATTATGTTAAAATATTGATCGTTACCATTGTGCAGAAGGGTAGGGCGTATGGTTAGGCTGTGAATAACTGCATTTTTAAAATATTCTGAAGCATACTATTACATATATGTAGCAATAATGATAGTGCAGTAACAAGTTTGATTCTGTGCTGTCTTAGCAGCATACAGTCTTTATATAAAACAATATATCTCAAAGTTAATTATAAGCGGGTCATATCCATTCACTTGACATCACACAATTTTGAGAATAAAAAATGCTTCAAATAAAAAAGCAAATTTCACTAAATTCATTATGTCATAGACTAAATAAATTAGGGCATTTTACATGATTTATTCAGGTAGATTCCATGAATGAAATCAAGCTTTAACTATTCAAAAATAGTATGTGTAATATTGTTACCATAATTTTTTTAAGTAAATAGCAGTAACATTTTTTACAGTGTAGATTATTATAATGCTCTACTGGGTGGTTGCCCTGCACGCTTAATATACAAACTACATCTAGTTCAAAACGCAGCAGCTCGAGTTTTTACCAGAACCAGGAAGTATGACCATATTAGCCCGGTTCTGTCAACACTGCATTGGCTGCCTATTAAACATCGTATAAATTTTAAAATATTGCTGATTACTTAAAAAGCACTAAATGGTTTAGCTCCGCAGTACTTGAGCGAGCTCTTAACACATTATAGTCCTTCACGTCTATTGCGATCTCAAAATTCCGGCCAGTTGATAATACCTAGAATATCAAAATCGATTGCTGGCGGTAGATCCTTTTCCTATTTAGCACCAAAACTTTGGAACAGTCTTCCTACCATTGTCCGGGAAGCAGACACACTCTGTCAGTTCAAAGCTAGATTAAAGACACATCTCTTTGACCTAGCATTCACATAATACATTATAGACTTCTATAATTCAATGTTAGGCTGCATAGATTAGGTCAGCCGGATCCGGGAACACTTCCCATAAATCCTGATGTACTCGTAACATCATAAGAAGAATGGCATCTACGCTAATTTTAGTGTCTTTGTTTATCCCAAGGTTTTCCCGCAGCCTGCCGGATCCAGGCCGTATCCAGATCTGACGAAGGACCTTCGCCTGGACCCGATGACAACGCAGTGCTGAAGTGCCAACTAGTCTCTCCCTATGGAGGATCCCTTTACCACTCCAGATAAAGCGTTGTCGGGAAAATTCGTTTCGCGTACCTTCCCCGAAGTGATAAAATAAAATTCTGTATCAAAAATTATAAGGAAACACCAGTACTTTGTTTAGGCTTGGTTTGTAGGGAATTCCAAACCTGCGTACATATATTCAAACGCACATAACTATAGAACCAATTCTTAATGCGCATCTGAATGCCATCAGCGTTTCTCACAGGTTCGTGTTTAAAGTCTATGTAGAGAGAATGTTGTCGTCTTAGCGGCCCCTAATTTAATAACAAATGATCGTTGCGACGGAAGCAAATCAATCAAAACTAACTTTAGCTGGAAAATAACTTTATTAAAAAACTGCTATAAAGCCAAAACAATCTCTGTTACCTTAAATTATACGTTTATCTCTGTAAAGCTGCTTTGAAACAATCTACATTTTGTTAAAAGCGCTATATAAATGAAGATGACTTGACTTGACTTGACTGACAGAAAGTTTATCTGAATCTTTTCTCACTAAATCCACTGCAGTATTATTATTTTTTTTCACTATGTGTGCCTATAAGGCAAGTCCAGCTTGAAAATGAAGAGATGTGTGTAGACATCAGCCTTTAAATACACTTAACAATAAACAAAATAACTTTTTTATGTCCCCTAGGGGGGCAATTAGTTTTACGGCAAGACATCAGACAGAAAACCATTAAAAGAAAATTAAAATGATACAAGAAAAAAATACAATAAATACACATTACAACTGACCCTGAATAAAATGCTGACCCTACTTACCACCTTCATTTCCTGAATTTAGAAGGGAAATGGCTCTGGGAATAAATGAGTATCTATATCTATTGCTCTTAACAGGAAAATCTAAACCGCAAGCCGGGGGGTAAGGTAAAAGGAGTGGGCACTAAATGATAGATTTTAAATAAATGAATGGTGCATCTCTCTTCACCCTTGGAGAACTTCATTGCATGCATCAAACTGGTCTGTCTAGCATCAGAAAGAAGCACATTCAACCACAACATAATGTGATTCACATGTCAGGGAGACATTCAGATGTGAAGTGGAGATAAGTGCTGAACTTGAGACATGAAGCCAAACCTGTTATTTCATAATTGAAATGTGCTAAGGTGTGTCCAGCAGTATTAAAAAAATGCATTTATCAAATATTTCCAAGGCACGATGTTGGTCCAGCGATGGGCAGCTGCGGTCCTGGAGGGGCCACTGTCCTGAAGAGTTCCCGTCCCGTCCCTAATCAAACACACCTGCCTGCATTTTTCAAGCAATCCTGAAGCCTTGGGGCCTGTTTACTTCATCAGTTCATGTGTTTTCTCTGATTGGATAGCTATCTTTTGTGTTCATGCGTGAATTATATTGTGACTACTATTTCGAAGTGCTGTGTAATGACGTAATGTTGAGTGTTACGGCCTGAGCCTTATGTTTATTTGTGTGTACTATTTCTTTGGTTGATTTGGCTCTCTCTCTTTCCGAATAGGCTCCGCCCCTGCGCACCTGCAGCCTGTTCAGTGATGTTCTGGGCTGGATATATAATATGAGAGTGGAGAGAGAAGGGCGCGGAGGTTGAAAACTACGATTTGTTTCCACAGCGGCGTGATCGCTTTGATCACTGTTTCAGCTCTGTCAAGAGCATAGACAGTATAAGAAATGGACACAGCGACCCCATTGGATTCAACGGAGAAAAGTGAAGTCAATTAGAAGCTCTCACTTCCTGATGGCTGAGCGTACTGAGCAGACTCAAACTGAGCTTGACGACGTAGATGTGACGTGAGCAACCCGTCTGTCTTCTAGTAGCTGTGCCAAGAGAAATCTGAATCATTTCCTTCGGAAACTTGCAGAGACGGAGAGTGTGAGTAGGAGGTGTCCATGAGCTAGGAGCAGGAGCAACTTTGCTAAGTATTCTGATTAATTATGTTGTCATTTTGCCTCCACGTCCCTCCGATTGCCTGCGAGATTCTCCTCCTGTCTATACGGTCATTTCTCTACTGTGCGACAGAGAGTCGCGTGGTTATGACGCAATCGTTAGCCTATTTTTACAAAAACTGCTTCTATGGGGCCATAACGTAAGATACAAGGTAATGGAGCCTTTTATACATTTTCGTGTTTCTTTAGAAATAAATAATGGACAAATGGAGTCTTTAAATGCCTCAGATGTAAAGTTATTCACTGTCAAAGTGACACCAAAAGGAATGGGAGTCAATGGAATGCTAACAGCAGGTGATGGTCCGCTAATCAATGGCGGCGCCAGGGGAAGCTTCAGTGTTTTATGAAACATTGGCTCCCTGGTCAAGAGCTTGGCGTGTACTGAGGGAGAAGGTCTTGAGAGGAGTGACGAGAGAGCCCTGTGTGCGTCATGATGTTTCCGCCAGCCGCTGATAAGCTGTGTTTAAATGTTGTTCGTTTCAATGTTTTGTTGGTCTATGTTTCTTTATTTCTGTCAACATTATCGGTTGCCTGCTGATACGTGAGTTTTGATCCAATAATAAGCTATATTTTGCATTGCGTGTCTTTATGTTGCTTAGCACCTCCTTTAACAAGCACTTTAATAGTGGGGTTCATAACATGAATATGTGAGACCAGAAGTGAAAGAGTAAACAAGATGGATGAAGATCGCTGCTCCTGTCTCGTGTCTCTAACTCCTGATAAATACCACACTATCTGATCGTGAAAAGATCAGATGTAAATGCCATCTGAAATGCTTTCGAAATGGATTTAAATTTGTTTACTCAAACCACTTCTGGAGGAGACACATTCCAATCTGGACTGGAAAGTGTATGCATCTGGTTGTTGAAGCCACGTACGTATGCAAATTTTACTCCTTCCAAAACCGTAAATAAATAAAGTTTGAGAGTATTTTACCAGCTCCCAGTAGCCAGATACGACAGTGCTACTCCAACATGCATCGATAGACCCTCAGATGAGCCAATCTCTTCAGCAAGCTGACACGCAAACTGCTGCAAATGAAACTGAAAGTTTGACGTCGTATCCTGAAGCTCAACACACAGTCATTTTCATTCAAAGTAGTGAGACTAAATTATATCACCAGTGCTAAAGCAGCTCTCTCTCCTATTGCTGTCTTTCTTCTTAAAATTAGCTGATGATAAATAAAAAAGCTGCTCATATCTGTTGCTTTCGTTGACGTGAACTCTGTTAAATGTGCATAGTATGGGAATTGAAAATCGGATATATTCAATTTGGGGAGACACATTTATGTGTCACATTTATACATTGTCACATCCTTTGCACATTCCAATTCACGAAAAAGAACTGATGGAAAATGAGTTGGAACTGAGCTTGTCTGAGCTTTAATATGAAGTGTAAGACAAAAATAATGTGTTAGAATATGAAAGCATGTTATCTTTTGTTTTTATATGTAAAAAAACAATATAAACTGCCGCAGATGGCTGTCACTAACTGTATTGCATTACTAGAAAGCCAGTTAATATAAAGATTTTTAATACAAAATATTTTTCCAAAAATAAGATTTAATAGCATTTTCGTGCCATGACCGTGGTGACGGGAACATGTGTGATGTAGCCATGCACACTTAAAGGAATAGTTCACTTCAAAATGAAAATTCTGTCATCATTTACACATGGAAGTCAATGGGGTACATCAACTGTTTGGTTACCGACATTCTTCAAAATATCTTCTTTTGTGTTCATATTCATACAGGTTTGAAAAAATTTGAGGGTGAGTAAATGATGACAGAGCTTTTCCTTTAAGCTGGACTATAAAGGACACAGCCTCACATGAATCAGGATGCAGACTTCCATTTAAGAAGGATCCTATACACTGTAAAAAAGTAAACATGTGCAGTTGTTGCTTTAAGGAGGTATTTCTACCTGATTCTATACCTACAAATTCTAATTTTGTTGTTGTAACCTACTTCAATCAGTTTGATGTAACATAAAGCAAGGGAATGCTGTTTTAACTTAATTGAGTTATTGATCCAACATACAATTTCCATCAAAGCTCAGGATGGACACATTTGACACATGCACACCTGCTCTTTGCTGATCTGTGAATATTGTTCCAATGAGAAATTGTGATTTGAGGTTATTAAACACATTAAGTTGTGTCAAACTGAAAATCGCAATCGACAGCACTACTCTTCACCACAATGGTATAACCAAAATATTCAATAACAGAAACTCCTCTAAATGTCCAACTGAACATTAAACATTAACATAAACTACCAACATCTTTCCCTTTACTGTAAAACACATAAAATAATCCCTAAAATGTACTCTCCTCACCGTAAAAAATTATTTCCATGATTTGTTAACACAACATATTTTCTTTTGTCAAATCAACTTAGATGCACTAATGTTGTTCAGATAACAAAACATTTTTAGTTAAGGTTGATTAAACTAATGGCTTGGTGGAAATGCAATGATATAAAATAAAAAACATAGTTGATTCTACTATAGATAGTTCACTAGACATTTGAGTCTAAGGGCCCTTTCACACCTACCTTGTTTGGTCCGGACTTTCGGACTTATCAGTTTGGTCCGAATCAAAATTACAGGTGTGAAAGCTCCCCCAGACCACGGTCCGGACCAAACAGACGAAATTATGTCCGATGAAAAGAGGTAGTCTCGGTCCGGATCAAACTGAACAAAGGTTTGGTTCGTTTCCAGTGTGAAAGCATTTTCTGTATGGTTCGGACTTTCAGACCATTTACAGGAAGCTCCGGTGGTTCCCGCGTAGCCTAAACAACCAGGCGGGCAATGTTTCAGAAAATACTGAAGCTTCCCCGGGCACCGCCATTGATTAGCAGACCCCCACCTGCTGTTAGCATTCCATTGACTCCCATTCATTTTGGCGTCACTTTGACAGCGAATAACTTTACATCTGAGGCGTTTAAAGACTCCATTTGTTCATTTTTTTTTTTTTTTTTTTTTTTTTGTTAACAACTGTTTATTGAATTTTCTTTTATAAAGTCAAGAAAAACAAAAATACAAAGCAAAAAGCAACTATACAAATCTAGAACCCACCCCATCCCTGTCATGATTTGGGTGCTTTCATTCACTCTCTCTTTCACGCGCACACACACACACACACACACACACACGCTCTCACATACGCTGGCCATTAACACTCATTTACTCTTACGCACACACCTCTACTATCTAATCATGTTATTCAGCTGAGGCTCCTTACCGTCCTCCCTTACCTATCTCTCTCACCACCTGTCTCTCCTTTCATACTGATTACTTCTCTATATACCCGCTCTTCTTTCTATCTGACTTCGCTTGAGTATTGAATTTATCAGAGTTATCTTTATGGTTGACTGACCCTTGTTCCTGTCGTGTCCCAGTCTTGTCGTGTGGTCCTGAATACTGTGTTTCCACCCCGGGCCAGAGATATTCGCTGCCTGCTTGTCCTGTCCTGAGTGTGAGTTGCTCCAGAACACCTGCTAACCCTTGCGAACTCTACCAGTCCGTCGGAGAGACCTACCGGTGTTGCCACACCCTGAGAATCCTCTGTTCTATATTTTTGCTGCTTTATTAAGACTCTTAGTTTCAAGAACTACTTCGAGTGGTTTTCTGTTCCCTTTTGTGACTGCTTCAGGTTCTGTTATCACCATCAAGCAACTATTAAAGTGACTGTTTCTCCGCATTGCTGTGTTGTCCGCTTATCTTCATGACAGAATACTCAAGCCAGCCTTCGGACCCAGCAGCGGAGAACCCGGTACTTTCTGCAGTCGAGCTCCAAGGCGTGATGCTGGGTAGACATGAGCAGGAGCTCTCCTTGACTCGTCATGCCGTCGATCAGTTGGCGGTTCAGGTCAACGACCTTACTCAGCAGCTCCACCACCTTCGACATAATCCACCTGCCTCTCCAGGCTCGCCAAGCGCGTCCGAGCCGCGCATCAATAATCCGCCAAACTATACTGGTGAGCCAACCCAATGCAGAGCTTTCCTAACTCAATGCGAGGTAGTGTTTTCTCTCCAGCCGACTACTTATGCCAGAGACCGGTCCCGCATCGCCTACGTCATTTCTCTTCTCTCCGGGAGGGCACGCGAATGGGCCACGGCGGTCTGGGAGGCAGCAGGGGAGTGCACCGAATGTTTCCAACTCTTCAAGGAGGAGATGATAAAGGTTTTCGATCGTTCGGTTTACGGGGAGGAGGCTGCCCGTTTGCTATCTACG
The DNA here is from genome assembly GCF_949319135.1 of Squalius cephalus. Taxonomy (NCBI): domain Eukaryota; kingdom Metazoa; phylum Chordata; class Actinopteri; order Cypriniformes; family Leuciscidae; genus Squalius; species Squalius cephalus. Next base: position 34,241,746 of record NC_137122.1, on the reverse strand, counting down.
CTCCGGCAGGGAAGACGCTCGGTGGCGGACTTTTCTATCGAGTTCCGCACTCTCGCCACCACTTGCGGATGGAACGAACCCGCATTGCTTTCCCGCTTTCTCGAAGGCCTCAACGCTCAGGTTAAGGATGAGGTGTTGGCTCGGGAGGTTCCCAACCGTCTGGATGCGCTTATCGAGCTGGCCATTCGCATCGAGAAGCGGTTTGAATTACGGCGCAGAGCCAGAGGTATGGAGTCTTCTCTTCTGGCTTCATCGACTTCCACTATTATTCCCGCCGTAGAGGTCGAGACAGAGCCCATGCAGCTGGGGAATATCCGTATCTCGTCCCAGGAGAGGGAGCGAAGAATAGTCAACCGCCTTTGCCTCTACTGCGCTTCTGCTGCCCACTTCGCTTCGACCTGTCCGTTAAAAGCCTCCGCTCGCCGGTAAAGGGAGGGCTACTGGCGAGCGCAACTTCTCTGGACTCTCCACCACGTTCCTACACCACCTTTGAGGTTCATCTGCGGTGGCCGGGGTCTTCGACTACCTGTAAGGCTCTCATTGACTCTGGCGCGGAGGGGAGTTTTATCGATGAGGCTTGGGCGCGCGCACAAGGTATCTCGCTCAGAGAGCTGGAGGGAGCCACGCCCCTGTACTCTCTCGATGGAAGTTCTCTTCCCAGAGTAAGACAAGAAACCATCCCTCTGACACTCACGGTTTCTGGTAACCATCGTGAGACCATCTCACTACTTGTTTTTAGTTCTCCTTTTCACCCTGTTGTGTTAGGTCATCCTTGGCTTATAAAGCATAATCCTCAGATTAATTGGTGTAAGAATTCTGTTGTTTCATGGAATGTTTCGTGTCATGTTAATTGTTTAACGTCTGCCCCACCTTCTGTCTCCTCTGTCTCTGTTTTTCAGGAGGAACCCGGGGATTTGTCCGGGGTTCCGGAGGAATACCAGGATCTCGGGATGGTGTTCAGTCGGGCTCGTGCCGCCTCTCTTCCTCCTCATCGTCCTTATGACTGCGCTATTGACCTCGTCCCCGGTAGCACCCCCCCTCGCGGACGTCTCTATTCGTTATCTGCGCCCGAGCGCGAAGCTCTTGAAAGGTATCTGTCGGAATGTCTAGACGCGGGTACGATTGTTCCTTCGACGTCACCGGCTGGGGCGGGGTTTTTCTTCGTGAAGAAGAAGGATGGATCCTTGCGTCCTTGCATAGACTATCGGGGGCTGAATGACATAACCATTAAGAACCGGTATCCCTTGCCTCTTATGTCTTCAGCCTTCGAGGTTTTGCAGGGCGCAAGGATCTTTACTAAACTCGATCTTCGTAATGCCTACCATTTGATCCGCATTAAAGAGGGGGATGAATGGAAGACGGCTTTTAATACCCCCCTGGGGCACTTCGAGTATCGGGTCCTTCCGTTCGGGTTGGTCAACGCTCCGGCCGTCTTTCAGGCGTTGGTCAACGACGTACTCAGAGATATGTTGAATGTATTCGTCTTCGTATATTTGGACGACATTCTTATTTTTTCTCCCTCCATGGAGATTCATGTTCAACACGTTCGGCGGGTCTTACAGCGTCTTTTAGAGAACAGACTTTTTGTTAAGGCAGAGAAATGCAGGTTTCATGCTAATTCCATCTCCTTTTTGGGTTCGGTAATTTCTTCCGAGGGGATTAGCATGGACCTGGACAAGGTCAAAGCCGTCACCGGGTGGCCAGTACCTGATTCCCGTGTTGCGCTTCAACGTTTCCTGGGATTCGCTAATTTTTACCGTCGTTTCATTTGCAATTATAGCCAGATCGTTGCACCTTTGACCTCTTTAACCTCATCTAAAGCCCGGTTTATGTGGTCAAGTTCAGCCCAGAGCGCATTTGACCGTTTGAAGTCTTTGTTCACGTCTGCGCCTATCCTACTTTACCCCGACGTCTCGAGACAATTCATAGTTGAGGTGGATGCTTCCGAGGTGGGGGTCGGAGCCATCCTCTCTCAGCGCTCGGTCGAGGATGATAGGGTTCATCCGTGCGCGTTTTTTTCACACAAGTTGTCTTCGTCTGAGCGCAACTATGATGTGGGAAACCGCGAATTGCTTGCAGTGCGTCTCGCTCTCGAGGAATGGCGTCAGTGGTTAGAGGGCACTTCGGTTCCGTTTGTCGTTTGGACGGATCATCGAAACCTTGAATATATTCGTTCGGCCAAACGCCTTAACGCTCGGCAAGCTCGTTGGGCATTATTCTTTACCCGGTTTGATTTTACCATCTCGTTTCGTCCGGGTTCCAAGAATGTTAAGCCTGACGCTCTTTCTCGACTTTACGATCCCAACGTGGAGATTCAGCCTGAGGTTCCCATTATTCCCTCGGAACGCGTGATAGGCGCCGCTATTTGGGGCATCGAGCGAATTGTCAAGCGCGCGTTGGCCCAAGTCGTTACCCCTCGTTCGTGCCCTCGTGATCGCCTGTTTGTACCGGTCTCTGCCCGCCGTGCGGTTTTGCAGTGGGCCCATTCATCCAAATTCATTGCCCATCCCGGCGTTAGGGGCACGTTAGCTTCCGTTCGCCAGCGATTTTGGTGGCCCACCTGCGAACGCGATACGCGGCGCTTTATTGCGGCTTGCTCTGATTGCGCTCAGATCAAGTCGAGTAACACCCCACCAGCTGGGCTCTTGAGACCTTTACCAGTTCCTTCTCGGCCGTGGTCGCATATCGCGCTTGATTTCATTACGGGTCTCCCCGCGTCTTTAGGGAATACGGTTATTTTGACCATTATTGACCGTTTTTCTAAGACCGCACACTTCATTCCGCTTCCAAAACTACCTTCCGCTAAGGAGACCGCACAGTTATTGGTGGAACACGTTTTCAGGCTCCACGGTCTTCCCTCGGATGTCGTGTCGGACAGAGGTCCCCAATTCACTGCGCTATTTTGGAAAGAATTTTGCAAGTCTATTGGGGCTTCTGTCAGTCTCTCATCGGGTTTTCATCCGCAGACTAATGGGCAGGCTGAACGCGCTAATCAATCCATTGGTCGTATTTTGCGCGCCCTGGCGTTTCGGAACCCTGCGTCCTGGGCTGAGCAACTTCCCTGGGCCGAGTACGCGCATAATTCCCTGCCCTCCTCCGCCACGGGATTGTCCCCTTTTCAGGCCAGCCTCGGTTACCAACCTCCCCTTTTTCCCTCTCAGGAGGCGGAGTCCAGGGTACCGTCCGTTCAAGAATTCGTTAGTCGTTGTAAGCGCACATGGTTAAGGATCAGGTCAGCACTCTGTCGGTCTCGGAAACAGACTCGTAGGGCAGCTAATCGTCACCGCATTAAGAGCCCTAAGTATCGTTGCGGGCAGAAGGTCTGGCTCTCTTCGGCCGACCTTCCTCTTCAGTCCGTGTCACGTAAACTCGCTCCTCGATTTATCGGACCTTTCCGCATTTCTAAGATTCTTAGTCCGGTCGCGCTCCAGTTAAAGCTCCCTCGATACCTGCGCCGTATCCACCCGGTCTTTCACGTCTCACGAATTAAGCCCGCTGTTCGCTCTTCTCCTCACGTTATTACGCCTCCTGTTCGTGTTGAGGGAACCCCTGTTTACACTGTTCGCAGGTTGCTGGATGTTCGACGCCGGGGTCGAGGTCGGCAGTTCTTAGTGGACTGGGAGGGTTATGGGCCGGAGGAGAGGTGCTGGGTACCATCCCGGGATATCCTGGATCAGTCACTTATTGATGACTTCCTCCGGTCCCGCCAGTCCTCCTCCTCTGTGGCGCCAGGAGGCGCTGTTGGAGGGGGGGCACTGTCATGATTTGGGTGCTTTCATTCACTCTCTCTTTCACGCGCACACACACACACACACACACACACACGCTCTCACATACGCTGGCCATTAACACTCATTTACTCTTACGCACACACCTCTACTATCTAATCATGTTATTCAGCTGAGGCTCCTTACCGTCCTCCCTTACCTATCTCTCTCACCACCTGTCTCTCCTTTCATACTGATTACTTCTCTATATACCCGCTCTTCTTTCTATCTGACTTCGCTTGAGTATTGAATTTATCAGAGTTATCTTTATGGTTGACTGACCCTTGTTCCTGTCGTGTCCCAGTCTTGTCGTGTGGTCCTGAATACTGTGTTTCCACCCCGGGCCAGAGATATTCGCTGCCTGCTTGTCCTGTCCTGAGTGTGAGTTGCTCCAGAACACCTGCTAACCCTTGCGAACTCTACCAGTCCGTCGGAGAGACCTACCGGTGTTGCCACACCCTGAGAATCCTCTGTTCTATATTTTTGCTGCTTTATTAAGACTCTTAGTTTCAAGAACTACTTCGAGTGGTTTTCTGTTCCCTTTTGTGACTGCTTCAGGTTCTGTTATCACCATCAAGCAACTATTAAAGTGACTGTTTCTCCGCATTGCTGTGTTGTCCGCTTATCTTCATGACAATCCCACCCCTGGTAGACTTCAAGAAAATAAAAATCAAATACAAACATAGAATGTAGACTCAAAAAACAATAAAAAAATAAAATAAAAAAAATAAAAAAAAGAGATAAAAATAAAAATAAATAAATTACATAGATGTTAAAAAAGTTGACACAATATCAAAAGCAGCATGACATAAATTCACAGTCTTAACATTGGATCCATGCATACGAGAAGTTGAGAGTTCCATTGATATAATGTCCAGCAAAGATACTGTCCATGTTTGTCTGTCCATTGTGTGAGGAGGATTCCAGCAGTTAACTAACATTTTTTTTGCCGCTGTGAGAGCGGTTAACAGTAAACATCTTTGTTGAATGGATAAGGTAAGGTCCCTAAAACTGTTCAAGAAAAAATGATGTGGGGTCAAAGAAATATCAGTGTCCAACAGATATGATAAGTCCTGTGAGAGCTGGGTCCAAAAAGGTGAGAGAGAGGGACAGTCCCAAAAGAAGTGCAAGTACGTGCCTAGAGATCCTTGAGAACAAAGTTTACACTTGGGAGAGGAGGATAGATTCATATAGAAACGTTTCATAGTCAAGTAAACCCTATGTAGTAATTTCCAGTGTATCATTTGATGATTGGGGTTCTTTGAAGACAGCTTAAACATCCTCCATACCTGATCCAAAAATAAAACATGCACATCTTCATTAAGATCCTTGGCCCAAACAGTTGTAATAGATAAGGGTTTGTATGAATGCTCAAGAAGATATGAATAAATAACCGAAACAGAAGAGGGAGATCTCTCAGAAGGAAGGATTAATTTGCGCAGTGGGTGAATAGGTAAATGGGAGTCCCAAGGCACCCCATATGCCAGAAGGGCCGATCTTATTCACAAATACATATAAAAAGATGTACCTTGTAAATTATATTGAGCTTTAATGTTCTGAAATGATTTTAGACCCATATCGTCATAGATCTCTCCCAAAGTGTTTACTTTTTTGTTGTCCATTGTGGACAATGAAAAGGGGCCTTGCCAGACAAAAGATTGTTATTATGGAAAATAGGCGAATGCCTATGCCAGATTGTAACTTGGTGTGTTTGCTTTTCGACTTCCATCCAAGTGGAGAGAAGATGAGTTAAAATAGGACCAAACTGAGATTTACACTGCCTCAGTGGAACCCCAGAAAAAACAAGATGCTTCAGTTCATAGGGATAAACTATAGATTCCTCAATTGCTCTCCATGACACAGAAGCATCAGGGTCAAACCAGACTGATAAAGGGCGGAGGGTAAAGGCTTGAGCATAAAGTCTAAAATTAGGGAAAGACAGACCTCCATGTAATCTGCCACGCTGTAAGGTAGTCAGCTTGATTCGAGGACGTTTCCCATCCCATATATAACGAGAAACGCATGCATCAAGTTTATTCCAGAATCCAGCAGGTGGAGAAAGAGGAATCATAGATGAAAAGAAATTAATACGTGCAAGAACATTCATTTTAATTACAGATATACGAGCATGGAAAGAAGTAGGGAGACGAGACCAATTTTCCAAGTCTGAGGATATTTTTGCTAAAATACTATTCAGGTTTTTCGAGATAATTCCCTGCAGGGATGGAAAGATATCTATTCCCAGGTACTTAAAGGATTGAACCACTGGAATAGATATGGATAGGGTGTGGAGTCAATTTTAAAGTTGAGGGGGAGTAAACATGACTTGCTCCAATTAATTTTAAACCCAGAGAGGGATCCAAAATCGTCAAATAAATTCAACACCTGAGGGATAGAATGTGATGGTTTCTCCAAAAACAATAAGATGTCATCAGCAAACAATGAAATATGATGGTGTGTGTTCCTTATTGGGGAGATTGTCGGACCCCTTGAGCTAAGGGTTCCAAGGATAAAGCAAACAACAAATGAGAAAGCGGGCAACCCTGACGGGTACCTCGCTGTATAAAGAATGGATTTGAACAAACTGAACCTGTAAGAACAGCAGCTGCTGGATTGGTATACAGAATTTTAATCATGTTTATAAAACTTGATCCTAAACCCAGATGTTGTAGAACCAACCACATAATAGTTCCATTCTAGCTGGTCAAAAGCTTTCATCGCTTCCAGAGATAATACTGCGCAAGGGGAAGTCAACATACTCGCTGAATTAACAATATGACATAGCCTGCGCAAGTTATCCGAGGCGGAACGAGATTTAATGAACCCTGTCTGATCATAATGAAGTAATCTATTCATAAATCTCTCTAAACGTCGGGCCAGCACTTTAGCATACAATTTAACATCCGTCCCTATCAAAGAAAATGGCCGATAGCTAGAACAGGAAGTCGGATCTTTGTCTTTTTTAAAAGGAGAGAAATAATAGCTATATTAATCGATGAGTGAAATGAACCTTGAGAAACTGAAAAATGTATCATATCCAACATCAGAGGGCCTAAGTCAGACCAAAAAGTTGTATATAATTAGATTGGAATACCATCTGTGCCAGGGGATTTCCCCTTGTTCATAGATTTAGCTGCTACCCAGCTAACAATTTTAGGTTATAAGAACGTTTCCGTAACGTTCCCATTAAGTTATAAAAACGTTATTTCTGAATGTTCTAGAAACGTTCAAAGCGTCCAGTTTTTTAGACGTTGTATTAACGTTATTTCTTAGTTATAAGAACGTTATTCAAAACGTTATTAGAACGTTCTATTCCAACCCGTTCTCATACCCAAGGCGTCACTTTCAACCATGCTTCAATATCTGACGCTCAAAGCACCCTTTAGCGTCCATATGAGACGCATAACCCTACCACATACCTAAACCTACCCAACCGAAGCGTCACATATTGACGCTAAAGGGTGCTTTGAGCGTCAGATATTGACGCTTCCGAAAGCGTCAGTTACATGACGCCTAAACCTACCCATAACCGAAGCGTCACATATGGACGCTAAAGGGTGCTTTGAGCGTCAGATATCGAAGCATGGTTGAAAGTGACAAAAAGTGACGCCTTAGGTATGAGAATGTGTTGTCTATTCTCCTGTTATATAAATGTTGTATTAACGTTCTTGCTTGGTAATAAGAACGTTGTTCAAACGTTATTGGAACATTCAATTCTTAGGTTATAAGAACGTTTCCATAAAGTTCCCATTAAGTTATAAAAACGTTATTTCTGAATGTTCTAGGAACGTTCAAAGCGTCCAGTTTTTTGGACGTTGTATTAACGTTATTTCTTAGTTATAAGAACGTTATTCAAAACGTTATTAGAACGTTCTATTCTCCTGTTATATAAATGTTGTATTAACGTTCTTGCTTGGTTATGAGAACGTTGTTCAAACGTTATTGGAACATTCAATTCTTAGGTTATAAGAACGTTTCCATAACGTTCCCATTAAGTTATAAAAACGTTATTTCTGAATGTTCTAGGAACGTTCAAAGCGTCCAGTTTTTTGGACGTTATATTAACGTTATTTCTTAGTTATAAGAACGTTATTCAAAACGTTATTAGAACGTTCAATTCTCCTGTTATATAAACGTTGTATTAACACTCCTGCTTTGTTATAAGAACGTTATTCAAACGTTATTAGAACGTTCAATTCTTAGGTTATAAGAACGTTTCCATAGCGTTCCCGTTAAGTTATAAAAACTTTATTTCTGAATGTTCTAGGAACATTCAAAACGTCCAGTTTTTTAGACGTTGTATTAATGTTATTTATTAGTTATAAGAACGTTATTCAAAACGTTATTAGAACGTTCTATTCTCCTGTTATATAAATGTTGTATTAACGTTCTTGCTTGGTAATAAGAACGTTGTTCAAACGTTATTGGAACATTCAATTCTTAGGTTATTGTCACGATCCACACAGGGAAACAGAGAGATCCAATATGCAGTAGTATATTTTATTGAGCAAATCCAAAATCATATCCAGTCCAGGCAGAGGTCAATATCCAATAGAGCAATCCAACAAAAACAGGTACAAGACAACGGCAAGAACAGAACTTGGAAGTGGTGTGATACAAACAAGGACTCCGTGACACATACTAAAACAGACAGGGTATATATACACAGGGAAATAACAATGCTAATGGGGAACAGGTTGAGTGCAATGATCAGTGATAAGGGGCAGCTGAGTGCAATGAAAAGACAAGGATCATGGGGGATGTAGTTCAAGAGTGTGATGGACACCGTGGGGAAGGAGGACATCTAGTGGTGACCCAAGGAACATAAACCAGACACTGTGACAGTTATAAGAACGTTTCCATAACGTTCACATTAAGTTATAAAAACGTTATTTCTGAATGTTCTAGGAACGTTCAAAGCGTCCAGTTTTTTGGACGTTGTATTAACGTTATTTCTTAACGTTATTCAAAACGTTATTAGAACGTTCTATTCTCCTGTTATATAAATGTTGTATTAACGTTCTTGCTTGGTTATGAGAACGTTGTTCAAACGTTATTGGAACATTCAATTCTTAGGTTATAAGAACGTTTCCATAACATTCCCATTAAATTATAAAAACGTTATTTCTAAGTGTTTCTAGGAACGTTCAAAACGTCCAGTTTTTTAGACGTTGTATTAATGTTATTTATTAGTTGTAAGAACGTTATTAAAAATGTTATTAGAACGTTTAATTATCTTGTTATAAAGCATTGTATTAATGTTATTGTTTGGTTATGAGAACATTATTCAAAACCTTATTAGAACGTTCAATTATCTTGTTGCATAAACGTTGTATTAACGTTCTTCCTTGGTTATAAGAACGTTATTCAAACGTTATTAGAACGTTCAATTCTCCTGTTATATAAACGTTCTCTTAAGGTTTTTCTAAGATTATGAAAAACGTTCTTAAAACATTCCATTCACTTGTTTAAACATTTAAACATTCTCAATGTTTTTGCAAATAATGTATATATGACAATCATTTTATAAAAGCACCTTATTAAGAACTTTCAAATTTAAAAATTAAGACAAAAGATCTAGAAAGATAATTAAAATCAAAAAGACCCATGAATCATGTCTATAATATGTGTAATGTAGTCCATTGAGACGAGCTGAAGTGAACTAAAGTGTAGTTTATTTCAAGATACAGATACAATTGAAACCAACTTGGGTTAAATTGAAATATGAAATTAACATGAAAATAAACCTGGACTAACATAGAACAAACTGATTAAACTTCAAAATAATGAAACATGAAACAAAACTAAAACAACCTCTAACTCTAACCTATCAGAAAGCTAAATAAAACAAAAACATTTTAAATGACATTATTCACAATCACATCAGCTTCCACTTCCAGCGCATCGGACTGGACTGGACCCTGAGAGGATCTCCGGAGATACTGCAGGGAGAAAATAAAACAGTGTTGTATTAAAGTGTGGTGAGATTAGTATAAAAGCACTGGGATGCTGTACTTGCTCACGCACAATATCTAATTACATTTTCTGACAATTTACAAAAAGTTTAATCTGCTTTGGAATATTGGGAGAACACATGAAGATACGAGACTAGCTCTCTGCTCTTGTCCCTAAGCCCAGAGCCAGATGCTACTAAATTTATATTGCTTTTCATGCTCAAGGACTTTGCATTGTTTCTATTTTAATGCACTCTTAAAGTTTAAATTGCATTAATGAACCGTGCCACATCCCAAAACTGCAATCTAATGATAACTTTGCTTAAATCAAAAATATTTTAAAAGGTCATTAATGGATCATAATTATTGCACAAATATCATTAAGCAACAAAAATATTAAAATATTAAATAATTATTGAACTAAAAAATAGTACATTTATTGAATTGATGAAAAGGTACACTTAAGGTGTTTGGTCACTTGAGTGTGACCCAATTATCATATAGGAAAACACGAGGGTTAAACTCAAGAAAAACATTAATGTTGTCTCTCCATCACTCCCCAGAATAAAATGCCCCAGTTAATGTGGTCCTCGTAGTAATCAATGCATATTATGCGTTAATATTTAGCAAAAATTGCTGTGAATATAATTTGTTGTCTCCACTGATCTATATAAAGCTTGAGGTAAAATCTAATTTATAATTGACTGTACTTTTTGAATTATTTCCTGTTGAATAAATAATTATTTTATATCTGGGATTTTTTTGTAAACTAATAATAATATTTGAATAAATATTTTAACCCCCCAAAAAAATTTCAGTGCATTGTGTCACATATACAAATTATGTTTCTGAAGTTGTTTATTAGTTTTAATTTAGTAACGTTTTTAAAACGTTCCACTAACAAGTAAGAATAACGTTTTGATACTAACGTTTTTAGAACGTTTATCAATGACATGTTGGCACAACGTTACTTTGGTAACTTTGAGAGAACTTTTATCTAAGTTAATCAGCATCATGATAAAAGTGTCTAATTCATACAACAAGCAAAATGCACTCAACTTAAATGAATACTGCTATTTTCCTGAACATAATTATTTTATATTCTGGGATTTTTTATTCTGACCATAAAAAATATTTTAATGAAATAGTTAAATAGTGTCAGTGCATTGTGTCATTAGTTGTGTCACTGGATTTACAAATTATATGTTTCTGAAGGTGATTTGCAGAATAAAAAGCTGTATAACTCATTTGTAATGACTAATATTTTTTAACATAATAATGTTTTTTAAAACGTTTATCAATGACATGTTGGCACAACGTTACTTTGGTAACTTTAAGAGAACTTTTATCTTAATATATATTTTAACAATAATGTTTTTAAAACGTTCCACTAACAATGTAAGAATAACGTTTTAACGCTAACGTTTTTAGAACGTTTATCAATGACATATAACGTTGGCACAACGTTATAATAACGTTACAACAAGAACGTTTTTGATAACTTTTAGAGAACTTTCAGAGAACGTTAGCCAATGTTCTGAGAACGTTCCCTGTTAGCTGGGTAACTCCAGCTCCTGAAGAGTAATCGGTTCAGCCAGATATTCAGAATCTGAATCCGACAGCCGAGGTAAATCAAGATTGGATAGAAATGATACAGAAGAGTCAAGGTCACCACTAGAAGAGGTATAAAGGTTAGAATAAAAAGAGCGAAAAGTGTTATTAATCTTTAGGATCTGTCATAATGTCCCCAGATTGGGATTTCACCACAGGAATATTAGCAAACTTTTCACTGTTGCGTAATCTCAAAGCTAAAAGGTGACTTGGTCTACTCCCTTGAAAATAGTAATTCTGCCTGGATCTTTGAATCAAAAATTCTGCCCTGGATCTCAGTAATGAGTTGAGTTCAGTCCTAACCGCCATGATTTTGCTGAGTGTATTGTCCAAAAAAAATCATTGATTATCTCTTGTCAAGTTCTGAAGCTGCAATTCCAGTTCAACTATCTTTTTGTGTCGTTTTTTCTGGAGGAAAGCATATGAAATTGAGTTATTTCTTATAAAGCCTTTAACTGCATTCCAAAGTGTTCGAGGATCGTCCACCTAGCTTCGATTAATTTCAATAAACTTAGCAAACCTTTTTCTGAACTGACTGCAAAAGTTTCCGTCCTGCAACAGCTTAGAGTTAAATCGCCATCTAGGGGCCCGAGATGGCCGAGGGACCAAAGGTAAACTGCACAAATTACCATCATGATCAGACAGAGATAGGAAGCAAATATCCGCATTTTGAGCAGCTGAAGATAAAGAAGTAGAAATAAAAATATAGTCGATTCGTGAATAGGTTTTATGAGGGCCGGAGAAGAAAGTGAATGACCTAGTAGTGTGACGAACAATGAGGACTGGATGCAAGATGCAAGTAAAAGACTTTATTAGCTGATGTAGACAACAACAGGTCAGGCGAACACAAACACAGATGAAGACAGGTGACGCAGGGACTTCGACAGTCAACCCAGTGGTGGTGAATGGTGATCGGTGATCTCAGTGAAGCAATGCAGGAATCCAGGAAGACAATGAGGAACAAGAAGAATCCACAACAAGGAAGCCAGGAGACGAGCACGGAACAGGGAACACACACCGGTGAAGCCACAATGATCTGACAACATGAGACCAGTTACTGACAAGGGACAAACAAGTGGTAACAGCTGGCGCTGCTAATCAGTGGTGATCAGCTGCCACGCCCACACACAAACACTCACGAGACGAGAGAGAGACAGTGAATTCATGAACCGTGACAGTAGATACATTTTAGATGCATGGAAGTCGGGGGTGAATTCTCCTGTACGCAGGAGGAAGTTTGAGTCGGACTGCCACTGGACTATTGATCTTGGTGACAGTGAACAGGCCGATAAATTTGGGAGCAAGCTTGTTAGATACGGATCGGAGAGGAATGTTCTTGGTTGAAAGCCACACTTTTTGACCAACAACGTATACGGGAGGCTTCGACCGGTGGCGATCGGCCTTAGCCTTGGTGCCGCACCCCCACTTGGAGAAGAGTCTTATGGGCTCTGCTTCAAGTGTGGTGGTACCTCTGGACGAAAGCGTGAGCGACTTCCACCGAGGAACCACGACTTCGGATTCCGTACTGGAAAAAATTGGTGGCTGGTAACCTAAGCTACATTCAAATGGAGTAAGGCCTGTGGATGACACTGGTAACGAGTTGTGGGCGTACTCCGCCATTGAGAGTTGTTGACTCCAGGAGGAAGGATTCTTGGAAACCAAACATCGCAACACTCTCTCCAAATGTTGGTTGGCTCTCTCGGTTTGACCATTGCTTTGGGGATGAAACCCCGATGATAGACTGACACTCGCCCCCAGTAACTTCGGATGGATTACTGCAATGCACTTTATTTGGGGGTTAGTGGGTCCTCCATTGCCTGTCTGCAACTGGTTCAAAATGCTGCTGCTCGTATTTTAACTGGCACAAGAAAGTATGAGCACATTTCACCTATTTTAGCTTCACTCCACTGGCTGCCTGTTCATTTTAGGATTCATTTTAAACTCCTTTTATTTGCTTTTAAAGCCTTGAATGGCCTTGCCCCACTGTCCCTCGCTGAGTTGCTGCACCCCTACATTCCCAGCCGCTCTCTCAGGTCAGCTGACCAGCTGCTCCTGACAGTGCCTAGAACTAGGCTAAAACTCTTTTGCTGTTGCAGCTCCAAAACTATGGAATGTATTGCCACTACACATCAGACAAGCCACCTCACTGTTTCATTTGAAATCTCTGCTTAAATCCCATCTTTTTACTCTGACTTTTAACACCAGGTAATCGTGATTGATGTGATTTAAATGTGTTGTGTGGGCAGTGCACTTTATTTATTTATTTGATTTGATTTGACTTTACTTATTTAATTTTATGTTGTTTTATCTTATTTTATTACTTTTATCTTATTGTGTTTATCTTATTTTATTACTTTTATTCTACTGTGTCTTTTATTGTTGTGGTGTACAGCACTTTGGAAACCTTGTGTTTGTTTAAATTGTGCTATATAAATAAAGTGGATTGGATTGGATTGGATAACTTTCAAAACTCTTGCCAAAATTTTGACACAAATTGGGACCCCCTGTCGGAAACCACGTCCATCGGGAGGCCATGTAAGTGAAAGACGTGATCTACAACAGTTACCGCCGTGTCCTTGCCGGAGGGTAATTTGGGCAAGGGAATAAAATGAGCCGCCTTCGAGAACCGGTCCACGATGGTCAAAACGACCATCTTGCCCAGGGAGGGCGGGAGGGCGGTAATAAAATCTAGCGCAATGTGGGACCAGGGTCTCGAAGGGACAGACAGCGGTTGGAGTAACCCATCTGGGGGTCGATTGGAGGTCTTACCAGTGGCACAAACCGAGCAAGCCAAGACAAAACTGCGAATGTCACGAGCCATTAATGGCCACCAGAATCGTTGCTTTACCAAAAAACTGGTGCGGTTAACTCCTGGATGACACGCCATGCTGGAACAACGCCCCCACTGAATAACGTCGGACCGATACTCCTCTGGCATGAACAAACGATTCGGTGGGCAATCGGGCGGAGGCATTACCCCTTCTAAGGCCGTCATGACCTTCAATTCGATGTCCCATCTGAATGTGGAGACAAATAGGATCTCGGGTAAAATACACTCGGGAGTAGACGGGCGTTCGGATTGGTCAAAAATTCGAGATAAAGAGTCGGGTTTGATGTTTTTGGAACCCGGGCGGTACAAAACAGGAAAGTCAAAACATCAGAAAAAACCTGCCTATCGAGCCTGCCTAGAGTTGAGTCTTTTGGCGGTTCTAATATACTCTAGATTCTTGTGATCGGTCCATACAATAAAAGGTACCCCTGACCCTTATAACCAGTGACGCCACTCCTCCAGCGCTAACTTGACTGCCAACAACTCTCTGTTACCAATGTCATAGTTACGCTCGGCAGGTGATAAACGATGGGACAAAAACGCGCAAGGATGCATCCTGTCGTCTGTGGAAGAATGTTGGGAAAGAACTGCTCCTACCCCCACCTCTGACGCGTCGACCTCCACCACGAACTGACGTGATGGATCAGGGGCTACGAGGATGGGGGCCGAAACAAAGCGGCTCTTTAGTTTGGTGAATACAGCCTTGGCTGTATCAGACCACCTGAACGTCGTACTGGGGGAGGTCAAGGCAGTCAGAGGTGCGGCTAGTTGGCTGAAGTTGCGAATAAATCGCCGATAGAAATTGGCGAACCCCAGAAACCTCTGTAGGGCCTTACGGGATTCTGGACTTGGCCAATCTATCACAGCCTTAACCTTGTCAGGATCCATACGCACTCCCTCAGACGAGACGATGTAACCTAAGAAAGGAACAGACTGTGCATGAAAAACGCATTTCTCCGCCTTGACAAAAAGCCCATTCTCTAGCAACCTCTGAAGCACTCATCTGACGTGCTGAACGTGTTCCTGGAGAGAAGACGAAAAAATCAATATGTCATCCAGGTAGACATATGAACTGATCTACCATATCTCTCAGCATGTCATTGACGAGTGCCTGGAAGACCGCTGGGGAGTTGGACAACCCGAAAGGCATGACCAAGTATTCAAAGTGCCCCCTGGGGGTATTGAACCATTCATCACCCTTCCTTATGCGGACCAAATGATAAGCGTTACGTAAATCCAACTTTGTGAAGACGGATGCTCCCTGTAACCGCTCGAAGGCTGAAGACATCAACGGCAAAGGATAAGTATTCTTTACCGTGATGTTGTTCAACCCCCGGTAATCAATACACGGTCGCAGAGACCCATCCTTCTTCCCCACAAAAAAGAACCCCGCCCCCGCTGGAGATAAGGAATGACGAATGAACCCGAATGCTAGAGAATCAGAAATATACTTCTCCATATCCTCCCTTTCTGGAACAGAAAGCGAATATAACTTGCCCTTAGGCGGAGACTCACCTGGCAATAAGTCTATGGCACAGTCATAGGGACGATGCGGAGGGAGAGAAGCAGTACGGGACTTACTGAACACTTCCTTCAGGTTCAGGTACTCCTCGGGCACGTTAGACAAATTCACTGCCTCCTCCTGGAACACAGAAGCAGACACAGATGAACAAGCAGACACTAGACATGACTCATGACACATATTGCTCCAGGCAGATACTGAATTGTGACCCCAGTCGATTCTGGGGTTGTGTTGGATGAGCCAGGGGTGACTGAGCACCACTGGTGTAAGTGGTGAGTCCATGAGAAGAATGGTTATAGTCTCAGTGTGGTTACCAGATGTGATGAGTGTGATGGATTCAGTGGTGTGTGAAATGTTGGGAAGTTCTTGGCCGTTGAGAGCGTTGACGGATATCTTGTGCGTGAGTGATGTGACAGGGATCTGAAGTTGGTGAGCTAGTCTTGAGTCAATGAAATTACCTTCAGCCCCAGAGTCCAGTAAAGCCTTGGTGTCATGTGTGTGGGTTGCCCATCTCAGTCTTACCGGGAAGAGTGTAGATGATGAGGTCTTCTCGGCGGAGATCCCACCCGATAGTAGCCTCATAGTTACTACCGGGCTTGATCTTTTACCGGGCAGGAGTGTATGAAGTGGCCCACTTTACCACAGTACACGCAAAGTCCTTGGGATTTCTGCCTTTCTCTCTCCTCCCGGGAAAGCCGAGCTCTGCCCACCTGCATGGGCTCGGGCTCGTGATCGAAGACGGGGCTGACCGTGTCCCCGCTGCTGACCCGTGAGTCCTCCGCTCCGTCATAATGACGACTCTGACGAAAATGACCCATTCTGCTCAACCGAGCATCAACTCTCAGTGCCAGCTTTACCAGTCCGTTCAACCTGGGAGGAAGATCCATCATATATATTTCTTTCTGGACACGGTCAGCCAGCCCATGCAGGAACCTGTCCCACTGCACCTCCTCGTTCCATTGGCACTCTGCGGCCAGGGTGCGGAACTGGATGAAATATTACGACACGGAGCGATCTCCCTGGCGGAGATCGGCGAGTAGTCTGGCCGCCTCCCTACCCGCCACCGCACAATCGAAAACTCTCCTCATCTCCTCCGAGAGTGCCTGGAACGAGGTGCAGCATGGATCCTTGTTCTCCCACACCACCGTTCCCCAAAGAGCCGCCTTGCCCGACAATAACGTGAGCACAAATGCTATCTTCGTCTTTTCCTGGCTGAATGTTTGTGGCTGTAACGAAAAATGCATTGAGCATCTGGTAAGGAAAGCTCTGCAATAATCAGGCTCACCTGAATATCCCTCTGGTGTGGGTAGGCGTGGCTCATGCTGGAAATGCGGCGCTGGCGGGGTGGGCTGAACGGGCGGTGTGGGTGGCGCACTGGGACTCCTCAGATTTTGGAGCTGTTGGGTGAGCTCGGACACCTGCGTCACCAGAGCTTGGACCGCCCGACCTGTGTTGTAGGTGCTCTCCTCTTGTTGGTCCATCCGTGTGATACTGCGAGAAATGAACTCGTCCCAACTCACTGAACTCGCTGCATCCATGATGTGGACAGATCGTTCTGTGACGAACAATGAGGACTGGATGCAAGATGCAAGTAAAAGGCTTTATTAGCTGATGTAGACAACAACAGGTCAGGCGAACACAAACACAGATGAAGACAGGTGACACAGGGACTTCGACAGTCAACCCAGTGGTGGTGAATGTTGATTGGTGATCTCAGTGAAGCAATGCAGGAATCCAGGAAGACGGGCCACACCCACACACAAACACTCACGAGAGAGAGACAGTGAATTCATGAACTGTGACAAGTAGAAGGGTTTAGTTGGCCAAATATCCACCAGTGAGGATGAGGTTGCACATTGCCGTAATTTATCAGAACAAAGAGCTTGAGAGTGTGATTCCTTTGACCCAGATCTATCTAAAGTATGGGACATTACAGAATTCATATCTGCACCCATTACAATTTCAAAGTCAGAGAATTTCAAGAGATAAACTGAGAGTAAAGAGAAGAAAGCAGGGTCAGGAGTACATGGAGCGTAAACTGAAAGAAATACAATATTCCTATTCTCCACAGCTGTTTTTATGTGTGTTACTCTACCATCCAAGTCACAGCCTTCATCCAAAATAGTGATATTTGTCCTCCGCACCAAAATTAGGACACCTTTAGTTTTAGTATCCTTAGATGAATGAGATAACACTTCATAAAACTTATTGCACCTGCGTACATCCTCCTCTTTCAAATGGGATTCCTGAACTAAGGCTATATCAATCCTTCATCTTCGCAAAAAATCCAAAAAACTTGTGCGTTTGTGAGGGCCGTTTAGGCCATTTATATTGCAACTCAGAATATTAAGCTCAGTCATAAGTATCCAATTGAAATGCTGCTTGATAAAACAAAGTACAACTTAGAAAATGAAACCATTTGAGTCTACCATCAAACCACCCCCCACCCTTCCCATCACCATTTGGAGAAACATAACCATATTCCCATAAACTATGGCAGATCAAACCAAGACCAAACCTTGATCCCACTTAATATGATCCGTGGCGTCAACAGAAACCTGCACATTACTGAAGCACCAATATTGGCCCAGTGCTAACATAATGGCTAGCAAGTACATAAAAGTAAAAAAAATCATAAAATAAAAAAAATTAAAATAAAATAATAATAATAATACACATTTAGCTACACGTAAAAAATAAATAAATAAAATAATAAATAACTAGATAAAAAAAAAAAACTTGGCACACAACCCGATAAGAAATACAATAGGCCTATATTGAGAGCTCAGCCTTTCAAAAATTATGCCGTACAAAATAAAAGTGAGGTGAACTCTATAAAATAACAGTCACCTAACAAGTTAGAACTTAGTGCATCTCAGCAAATGATCAGCCGAAGTTCAGCGGGGGTTAGTGGCTAACTGGCAACCGAGAAAGTGTCTTGCTTCCTCTGGGGAATACAGCATCTTTGGTTCGCCTTGATTGAGAATGACCTTCAGCGTATCAGGAAATTCTGGATGCCAGCTTCCCTCATTTCCCTCCGAATTGGTAACGCACTTCTTCTTTTTGCAGTCATAGGAGAAAAGTCAGGAAAGAAGGATAGCGCTGCTCCGTCGCTTGTTTTCACCGGGGCATGCAGTCTAGAAGCCCGCAGAATGAGCTCCCTGTCCGGATCCTTCAGGCAATCCAACCAGACGCAGATTGCTGCGCCTGTTGCGGTCTTGTAAATCCACCACCTGTTGTTCAAGCGCGGCTAATCACACATCATGATCTGCGACTACTTTCTTTTGTTCGCGCATCTCACCTGTGAGAAGATCGAGTTTTGAGCATAGCGACTGGACAACTGACATGTGAGAGGCAAATTCACTCCGCATCGCCGTCAACTCGGTTTTTAAAATGTCCTCAAAGCGTGCAACAATGTTAGCCATTTAGTCAACCGTAACACTCGTGGTTCGGTGCCTTGGATCTCTTAATCAGAGAAGATGACGGCGACAGCTCTTGCTGTTTTTGATTGTGTGACATCTGGCAAAGTACAATTATTGAATAAATCTTAAAATTTACACCCAGTGGGAGCATATACAGGCTAAAAAGCATAGGACCCAAGATGGACCCCTGAGGGACCCCATATGAAACAGAAGCAGAAGATGAGGAGAACTTGCCAATAGATACTGAGAAAGTCCTATCATTGAGATAGGAACGGAACCAAAATAATGCGGCCTCCCTAATGCCCACCTGCTGATCAAGGTGAGTAAGGAGGATGTCTTATTTTAACACTTGTTTTTTTTTTTTTTTTTTTTTTTTTTTTACAAGTTTAGATTTCAGAGTTTGCACAGGTGACAATTACACATGACTGAGAGACACCAACATGTCCCTTAATACACTTTCAGACATACCGGTTGCTCAATAAAAACTTGAATGAACAATGAAGGAGTGTACAGACGGAGAGGTGAAGGCGTTAAAATGTGCTGAGAGAGTTTGTGAGCGTGTTGAAAACAGGTTAGCAGGGGTATTTAAGAGCAGGACTGCAGGTGTCCGTACTGTCAGAGATGAAGATGAAGATGAAGATGATCCACATACTCAGTGTAGCATTTATCGTCTCTCTTCTAATGATAGGTAAGACCTTTTATTGGATAATTAATGCTTTAAGATACCTAATAATTCATTTTGACTAACATAACTATTACTTACGTTTATGCAACTACGTTTTACATTGCATTTACACTTTTTTTCTCCACTGAAGTTATCTGTAACTGAACTTTGTTTCTTGTTTTTTAGAGTGTGACGCACAACTGGATGGTAACCAGTTTTTCAGCAATTTAAATTGCCAAATTCCATTAAAAATGACCAATTGTTTATCTAAAATTTGTTTTATTTACCTTGCCTATTGTCAGTGTGTGGCAAAGCAACTCGCAACACAAAGATAGTGGGGGGACAGGATGCAGCGGCTGGCGCTTGGCCATGGCAGGTCAGCCTTCATAGGAGCGGGGGACATTTTTGTGGTGGATCACTCATCAACAATCGATGGGTTCTGACTGCAGCGCACTGCTTTGATGAGTAATTATAATAAACCAACCCTTGTAATTAATAATAAAAAAAAATAATTTTCATTTAATTCAATTGATGTGGCGAATGCTTAGCACTTCTTCTACCATATTCCAGTACAACAACTGCTGGCCTAACTGTGTACCTGGGCCGACAGACACAGCAAGGAACAAATGCAAATGAAGTGACCAGAACTGTCTCTAGAATCATAAAACACCCAAGCTATGATAGCTCCTCTAAAAATAACGACATCACTCTTCTGCAACTGGCTTCGCCGGTGAATTTTACTAACTTTATCAGTCCGGTCTGTCTGGCTTCCTCAAACAGTATACGTTCTTCAACAAAACCTCCAGCTGGGTCACCGGATGGGGAGACATTAATACAGGCGGTAAGTATTTAATTTAATAACCTCGATTACAGTCACAGCATACTGTACTATTGCAATAGTTGATGTATATTTTATCATTTTATGTGTTTCTCAGTTTCCCTGCCTTCACCGCAAACTCTACAGGAAGTGCAAGTGCCTATTGTTGGAAACAGGCAGTGTAATTGTCTTTATGGTGTCTCAGAAATCACAGACAACATGATATGTGCTGGACTATTGGAAGGGGGCAAAGACTCCTGTCAGGTAACAACTCCCACTCTTCTGTTTGTGTTACTTCATATAGTTTTAATGGGCTGCTAATATTCTACAAAGTGTATAATTAAGAATAAGTAGAATGAGGGGTCTCTAAACTAAAACTTTCAAATAAACTGATAATGTAAGGTTTGAACTTTGACTAATGTAAGGGTATTCAACCTAGTGAATCAAGCAGAAATGTAATATTTATACACAAACCAGTTATTCAGTTTAGCTTTATTCAGAATAAATAAATATAATTGCTAATGTTTGCACTGTAATGAATAAGACGTAAGATTGTTTTATAGACCAGGGGTTTTGAAACTTTTTAATGCCAAGGGCCCCCAAATATTATGATCCCCTTCCGAAGGCAGCTATACATTTTAATTTTTTTCATAAAAGACCCATGTGAGCTGTGAGAAACAGTGTGGTATAAAGGCAACATGTTGTTTTCTAAATTAAATAATTGTATTTTATACTGCTAGGTGAAATTAACTCATTACTGAAAATTGAGCTTTTCACAATTCTGGCAACTGAACAATAAAGAAGGTTACAGATGAACAGATAATGATGATTCCCCATTCCTAAAATATCAATACAGCTATATATAGTTTATAATTAAAATATACTGTATATAGTTAAAATATTATCTGGAAAATATTAACTTTTTACTTCCATTTTGTAAAATCTTTTTTTCCCCTCATATGTTTTTGTGGACCCCCTAGAATCTTCTTTATTTTATTATTTTTTTATTTTTTTAAACCCCTGGTATAGACATACATGTGTGTGGTCATGTTGTAGTTTTCATGTGACAAGTCTTCCAACCATAACAGTATAATTTTTAATGATGAGTGTTGATCGTCCATAAAAAGAAAAGCACTAAAATCTTCAGGACATTTCCTAACATAAGACTAACTTGATGCTTTTAATGCAATCACAAGGAAGTCATCTTCCCATTATTCCTTCATATTATAAATTACAACTGTGAACTACAACTGGTGTAGATGTGTAGAACAGGTTACTTGGCATGTCACTAACCTGTTCTTCATCCTACAGGGTGACTCTGGTGGTCCTATGGTCAGCAAGCAGGGTTCGGTCTGGATCCAGTCTGGAATTGTGAGTTTTGGCAAAGGTTGTGCTTTGCCCAATTTACCTGGTGTGTATGCCAGAGTGTCTGAGTACCAGAACTGGGTCAATGCGCAAATCACCACCAACCAGCCAGGCTTCATTACGTTCACCTCCAATGGTACTGACGGTGACCTGAGCATCAGCTGTGCTGATGTGCCTGCCATCCAGACAACTACTGCCCCTACAACTACACCTGTCCCACGTAAGGTTCCTTCAATTTATAAGATCCTGAAAAAACATGCATGCATTGTTCACTTGGTAATTTGTCCAAGGACTTTTGCTTGATTAAAAGTGTGCTTGATTTCAAAGTTTTTTACTTAAATTCAGCTAAACACTTATATTACTAGTGAATAAAATTCATGTAGTCGATCGGTCAATGAGCGACGGCTCATGTTTCCATCACAGGGAGCCACAAAATCACTTTCCAGAACATTCTCATTCCCGGTTCCATGCTGGTGGAATGCTCTCCCCACCCTCATCCGGAATGCAGAATCCCTGATAACATTCAAAAGACAACTGAAAACTCATCTCTTCCGTGAGCACTTAACCTCATAAAAAAAAAAAAGTCTTTCTTTTTCCTTTAATCCTCCCTTATCGGGCTTATGCTACTCTGAGAAATGCCTGAACTTTTTATTTTGAGCACTTCTTGTGTTGTTTTTGCCTCTTCACGATGACTAGCTTAATTTAGTCCTAAATTGTAAGTCGCTTTGGACAAAAGTGTTCATGTTAGTTCACAGTGCATTAACTAACAGCTAATGTTAATAACCTATATACTATTATGTATAATATACACTCACTGTGTGCTGAAATACTACTGAAAATTCATGATCCTAACCTTTACCTCCATACTGAAATATCAGTTGTCCAGACAGCGATTCATCTTCTCTGTGTCATTAAAATACTGGTGTCTGGGGACAATATTTTTAATTTTTTTCAAGTATCTGTACTTTATCAGAATGTTTTTCTTTGGAAAACTTTTACTTCACAACATTCCAAATCATGTTGTGTGGTGTACATTTGCTGCACTACATTTCGTAAATAAACGTTTTTTCATATTATTATTATTATTATTTTACCTTTGATATTAACAATCAATTTCTAAATACATTAGAAATTTTGTACTTACTTGCTTGCACTCAAGTAAAACATTGAATTGCTTTTATTTAAATAAAAGTAAAAAAAGTACTAGATTTCCAATGTAGTTAAGTATTAAATGAAATTCAATATGAAATGTAGTGCAGTAAAAGAACGACATTATGCTTTGGAATTTTGTGAAGTAAAAGTTTTCCAAAGAAAAACACTCTGATAAAGTACACTTGAAAAATGTAATTAAGCAGAGTAAAAATACTTCACTATTGTCCGCCTCTGCCAGGGATTTTAGTGAATGCGATAAATAAATATATACATGAACTATATTTGACTATAGATGAACATCTTGGTTGCGTATGCAACCCTCGTTCCCTGAAGGAGGGAACAGAGACGTAGTCGACGTCGACTGAATGGGATCAACTATGGAAAGCGCCACTAGAGCTGCCACCTTCCAGTGCCTGGATGAAAGGCTCCTGACCCCCCGCAATTATGAGGCGGTGAAGGGCAAGGGGATCACCGTAGGGATCACAACATATGGACCCAGCCTAACAAAGGTTCCACCAGTGCATACGAGTGATAGGCCTGGCTTCGGACGTTCCGCCATTACCGTTGCCGAAGGGTATGGAGGAACTCGACAGGGTTCAGCTAATAAGGGGAACTCACTGGAGCAAGAATTGAGCATGTATCCAGTCCATAGGAGGGGAATAGCGCAGCAAGCCGACACTTCGAACCGTGCTTACAGTGAAACTAGCTTCATGTGAAGGGAGCCCACGGGAAGCAACGGTTCGACACATTGGCTAGTTCTCTAGCGAATGTGTATAGGTGTCTCCCAGCCCCCAACTCTATTTAACATCTGTTCAGCGAGGCACTCTGTGTCAATGCCTAGGAGGGAGCAATTCCCTTGCTTAGGAGGAGCTCACCGCCCAGGTGGGCACGTGCAACTTGGGAAACTTTCTCACCAAGATGAAGGCAACCACATGTAGTTGGCCAACCTCTGCTTGGAAACAGCCTTCCCTTTTGCTGGTTTCCGTAACAAGACAGAGCTGGTCTAAGGTCCAGGCTTTGCATTCTGATCATGTAAAACCGCACTGGAATGGACAGAGAAAAGCCAGGACTGGGTCTGCCTCCTCCGGGGCAGCGCTTGCAGCCTCACCACCTGGTCCCTTAGGAGAGGTAGGAACCTTGGGCACATATCCAGGCCAGGGTCACAGGTGTCATGAGAGTTAGCCGGCCCAAACTCCAGGCACGATTTGTTGACCAAAAATGCGGGCAAGTCCCTACCCTCTAGATAGAGACCAAACAAGCAGGAGAACTGTTTCTTTAAAAACAGAATTTTTAACTCATTGCCTGTAGGGCTCAAGGGAGGTCTCTGCATCGAGGTCTACCACGACCCCTGGGAGCTGGACGATTTGGGTAAGGATTGCCGGATCGAGGATATCGTCACGAGCAACCCAGGATTGTTCTTCTGGTCCGAAGTCCTCCCAGTGGACTAGGTAGGCTACTCTAATCTGGCACCCCATCGTCGTGAGTCCAGAATGTCTATAATTAATTATAAATATACAGATAGCCTATATATCAAATTTAAGAATAACCTACAAAATTAATTCCACATCGAATAATCCGTTCGTCCACCGAACTGACCATACGATCTTCTTATCAACTCTCAGGGAGTATTTTTATTCTTATAAACTCTCAAGAAAAGCCATTCTTCTGGCCATGAAGCATAACCTTTTTGTTCTATAAGATTACTAACCTGTAGGTTAATCAACAATGTAAAGCTTGTAGCTTAAGATCACACATTTAAGAGGCTTTTGAGCAGCAGACAGAGACAATCAAGCGTATAATGGGTTTTTAATAAATGAAACTATAAACATACAAATACATTTAACAAAGAATATATATATATAAACAGTAACGGAAGTAAATAAAGAAAGAAAGAGCAGATCACAGAATGGCAAAATATCACAAACAGTTAACCTGAGAGAGCCAGCAAAGAATCAAATCACCTTAAAGACAACCTTAAACGCATTTAAATCTCGATAGAAATAATACTTGCATGGGACTTTGTTGCTTGAGCGAGAATGCGTGTGTGTGAGTGTCCGTCTTTGGTGTGTCCGTTGGAAGCGTTCTTTCGGTTCTCAAGAGCGCGTCGTCCGCAGGAAGTTCAAACAGTTTACTTGTAAGCGGAGTTGCCAGAAACTAAGTTTAAGTCCGTTTCACTCGTAGGTAGAAATGAATGAGCATGAAACTAAAACGAGGCAAGACATAAAACAAAATGCAGAGAGAGGACAAATTTAGATAGACAAAACAAACTTGAAGAAAACAAAAGCTTGAAGAAGCGAAACGAAGAGCGACGAAAACAAGAAGGGAGCGAGATGAGCACTGTCATCTCCCTATAAGAGAATCTTAGTCCGCCCCTTTACGGGGTGAACTGACCAATAGACTTAGGAAACTTTTGAGCGGGAGAGAGTTCCTTTGTCTACTCTTGACAGCCTAATTTGCATATTTTATGATGGTGTTAGGATTTGTCATTTCTACTCCAAAAGATGGTAAACATAGTATAATACATTTTATGGTAACCTACTACATATATTTAGCTTAGGCAAACCGAGAGGTTTAATTCGGTACCAAGATTGATATGTCCGGAAGATACACTCTCAGAAAAAAAGGTACAAAAGCTGTCACTGGGACAGTACCCTTCAAAAGGGTTCTAATATGTACCATTTAGGTACTAATATGTACATGTTTGGTACCAATATGTACACGTTTGGTACCAATATGTACCTTTGAGGGACTTAAATGCACTCTTTAGGTACAAAGGTGTACCTTTCGAAAAGGTACCGCCACAGTGACAGCTTTTGTACCTTTTTTTCTGAGAGTGTACAAACATAGAGATACATTCTTATTCTTTAAAATAAGCACTTAGAGTTCAATTAACACAACTAGAAAGTCATAATTAGGCTAATATAAGGGGGGAAACATACATGCATACAGGAATATATCATATACATTTCAGAATTACTTATATTCTGAGTTAGATACAAAGAATGTTTGTGTGTGTATTGGGCATCTCGGAGAGGGCTTTTCTGGCCACCTGGACTCCTTGCTTGCCGAGAAAGGGGGAGTTGAAATTACGCAAACCACGCTCCTCCAGCAACCCCCAACCACTCCCATGAACCAGATGGTGTAGTTAGCCTACAACATCTACCAACAGGGGCCATGATGACAACCAGCACAACCTGTTTGATATGTAATGAAGCTCTTTGTTAATTCAACCTAATGTAATTCAACCTAATGTAAGCAGATCTATAGTGGCTTCAATATCAACAAAAAGGAGAGGAAGAGGAATGTCATTGGTCTGTCAATGTTAATTCCCCAAAAAGTTAGGTCCCCACAAATTGGAATTTTGTCATAATTTGCTGTTGTGCCAAACCTGTAGGCCTATCTCTAAAGAAAAGTTGGTTACCAACATTCTTTGGAAAATATTCTTTTGTGTTTTGCAGAAGAAAGATAGTGACAGTTTGGAAACTATTTAGAACTAAAGTTTAGAACAAAGAAATGTTGACATTAGTTTCATTTTTAAGTGAAGTTTCCCTCATTGAGTGCTCCCGACTGAAATACTCTTGTTTTTATTTGCAATGAGAGTATTTGGCCATTTAGATTTTTATATGGGCCTATATGATACTATAATATGTGATCTCAAGTGCATTAAAGTAAAAGAACCGACTAGCGTATAAACATAACATAAAAATTTTACATAACCTAGCCTAAGTCATATATATATATTTTCCATAACAACCTCTTTAATCACAGTAGCACCAGTTGAAAAGTTTCTTAAATTTCTTAACTGAAATTGTACTGCTGTATACTAGGGCCAAATATTTTCGGTCACAAAAAAACATTAGGAATATCATGTTTGATGAAGATTGGCAATATACTGAGGTTAGACTTAAAGGGATGATTCGGAGTAATTTCAACCTATAGGGTCCTTTGCACCATGTTTTGAAGTCCATAAAAAAGCATCCATCCATGATAAAAGAAGCCGGGGTTAATAAAGGCCTTCTGAAGTGAAGCGATGTGTTCGTGTAAGAAAAATAACTAGCTTCCGGCAGACGGCCGTACACATACTACGCAAGTCAACTTACGCCACAAGAGTAACCAGTGACGCATCTATGATGTAGGATGTAGGACTATCGTAAGTTTTGATGCCTCTCGCGGTTCAAACAAACAGGGCTCAAACAAACTCAAGTTCCTCTGACATTTCCCTTTAAAAATGATTGTTTTAGACTTCTAATTCGTACTGGTGTTTTGTATTGCTCTATCCTTCCGCGTTCGTCATTACGTTGTGCGTCGGGTCAGGGGTTTGTCTTCCACCGTGCCATTCATCCACGACCATCACCTCATGTTGCAGCATGATAATGCACGGCTGTACCAGTACTGACTGGTTTTCGGGTTTTAATTTCAAACCCTGAATATAACAATATAATATGTAATGATGTGTATGTTATTGAGTGCACTCATTCTATCCCACATTGCACCACAATAACGAGTGTACAACTGATGTACGTTCAACGGCTGTCCGAATTTGCTCGCTCTTTTTCATTCATTCCTTCAAGTGAACAGTAGGCTATTAGTGGACTAACATAGGTAATAGTGATTGAGGGTTTAGGGGGCGATTTCGGATTCAGCCAACATGACACAAAATACTAGGGAAGCACATGGCAGGATAACATGAGGGCAAGGGAATCACATGACAAGACAGGAAATGACTGGCATGAAACATGAACCAACAACCAACACTAGTAACATGAAACATGAACATGAAATAAAACTCAAAACTAGACATGAGAATATCTGTGTTTAGTTTTTTGTCACAAGGGTATTTAGATGATGCAAATAAATCCCATGCAACTGAATAAACACTCTGGGTTTAAATAGTAAAGTGTACACTCTAAAAACTGCTGGGTTGTGTTAACCCAATTTTGGGTCAAATATGGTCTCACCCAACGTTGGGTTAAAAAATGCAATTTAAAAATGGACAAATTGCATTTTGGACAAAATCAAAAATGGACAAAAATGCAATTTAAAAATGGACAAATTGCATTGGTTACATTAAAAATGTAAACCAACGGCTGGGTTTGTCCATTTTTAAATTGAATTTTTAACCCAACGTTGGGTGAGACCATATTTGACCCAAAATTGGGTTAACACAACCCAGCAGTTTTTAGAGTGTAGTTTTCTTAAATTCAAAATGGAGGGAAATTGAATAATTATTGTGGTAAGAAATTTTGTAGTTTATAAAAATCTCTATAAGCAAACATTGACAAATTCATTGTAAGTGATTTATGAGATTTTACACTTTTATAAAGTGAACACAAAAACAAATTTAAATGTCATCTTTACCCACGTTAACTTGTATCTCTGAACTCTGTCAAGCATATCAACTGTTCAGCTGAAAATCGTTTTCACACATTCTCTTGTTTGTCTTTCCTCGAATAAGTCTATTGTGGTCTTACCTCGTGGTAAATGATATTGTGATATTTGCTTAGGTGCTGTGGTACTTTCAGGGTATAACACTACTTAAAGGAGAACTCTGGTCAATTTTAACATTGAGCTCATTTTTTTGTACATTTGGAGTGCTGTCAGTACAGAGAACAACGACAAAAATCGGTGTTGCCTACACCGTGTTATCCTCTTTTTAAAATGTGCACCCTGTTGACTTCAATGGGGCAAGTTTTAAAACTGCTTTTAGCCTCTTAACATCCTTGATGTGTCATTACAAGTGCCCAGCCATTGTGAGTGATTCCTTCAGAGTGAACACGGTGAATCTGACTGCAGTAGATGTGAAAGATATGAATAAAAATGATGTTAATTCAGCCAGCGCACATACCTGTATTTACTTCCTGTTTTCGGTCGAAGTCCACAGTAGTCGATTGTCGAGTTCACGCGCGTGATAACCTTATTTTTATGTGTTGAGATTTGCGTGACTTTTAACAAATTCCTTTCAGTGGAAAATATAGAACTTGTTTAACCTGACTAAAGTTTTTTTCCCCAGAACTGTGACATGAGATAACTCCTTGTGACACCAGAACAACAACAAATCAAGATTTTTGTGATAGGTTATGTTTCACAGAGACACAGAGCTGAACCGCGCTTTAACATGCATGAAAGAAAACAGTGAAATAAACCTACTGTCATGGAGACAAAGTGCATTTTTAATTTTAATACAATAAATGCTTAAATGTTCTTAATTCAGTCAAATTGACATAGAGAAAATATGTAATAAATTATGGGTGTTTGAATGAACTGTCAACGTTCAGTTGCCATACATTGTCATTGTATGCGATTATTGAAATTAGAGCTTACTGACACTTTCCCATTAGCTCCCATTTACCTTTTCTCTCTCTCTTTTCTCTCCAGCGACATTGTGCGGAGGTTCTGCAGGTTCATGGCCATGGATGGCTAGTCTAGCTCTTAACGGTCGTCCTATGTGTGTAGGTACTTTGGTCTCTGACCGATTCGTCATGACCTCTGCTAGCTGCTTTTCCAGGTAGTCAAAACAGGAAAACTTAATTTCATATGAAATCAGTGACCTAAACACTTTTAGGTTGACATAGACTTGCGCACTGACATCAATATCTCATTCTTCAGATTCATGGGTATGGATGGATGGACAGTGAACCTCAATGTTGTCCAGTGGGACTGTTCCAGCAACATCATGTCGGCTGACGTGGCAAATGTCTTTTCCGACGATATTTTCGGCAATGGTGTAGCACTTGTGGAACTGTCTTTTCCGTTTTATTACGTTTCCAATGTTCCGGTTGACATGTATGATTTAAGCTTTGGCCCTGGTTCTCAATGTTCAATAGTTGGTTGGAATTCAGGAGGTGAGTTTATATAACCACTTATGCAGACTTTTTATCTCGTACAATTCAATGACATCTCAAGAAGGATATTTATTTCCCATTCGTTTTTCTTTCCTCGTAAGCGAACCAATCTTTCCAGGATGCCCAGGCCACCATTGTAAACTGTGATCCTTCAGACACCTCACCGATCAACATCTGCACAGAGCCACTGCCTTTGAGCTTTGATCAGGTATCTGCGGGCTTGTCTTTTGATTTTCCAGACTGAAACACATTTGAGATACTACTTACCACTATGCCCAATTGTAATGTGTCCTAACAATGTTCCACTGAGTGTTTAGTATGAAGTTTGTAACGGTCTTTCTTTCTCTCATTCAGAAAGATAACGGCATCCCCCTGCTGTGTAGAATGAATGACATGTGGATTCAGACTGGTCTTTTGTCCATTCCCCCTGGCCGTGGCATCAACCCACAATCCTCCAACAGCACAGTCTTCATCAGGACCTCTCCCTTCACCAGCTTCCTGACTAACACTATCAGAGAATACCCATCTATTCTGGATGGGGTGGAGTCATTCTCACCCCTCTCTCTCACCTGCATCCTGCTGCTCTCTTTCCCAGCAGTCCTCCAGGCCATTTATTAAAGCTGTCATCTGTCACTTTATCACAGAATAAACTAACAGTACATTATGGGGGGGCATTATAGGTTATTTACTTTTGCATTAGTAATATAGCTAATGCGTTTTAAAAAATCCTGAATTTAGATAAAGTAAGGTGGAATTTTTAACAGTGTATGTTCCAAATAAAACAAACTAAGAGTGTATTAACATTTAAATAAATTTAAGCTATGAAAATCTGTCTGTATGAACACATGCATTTACTTTTTACATATACTTTAAGGATGAGTGGTATAAATATTTATACACGTGTTTACACAAACACACACACATATAAATTACAATAAGAAGACAATTTACCTGCCACAATAAAGCTGTTTAAGTACTGAAACCTGAAGAGAATTATCTTCTTCTTTTTTTTTTTTTAGCCATGGGTTCCCTTGGGTTTTAGAAAAATGTTTTCTGATTTATGATTACAATAAGGTCTGTGGCCAGGAAAATCTAAACCGCAAGCCAGAGGGTAAGGTAAAAGGGGTGGGCACTAACTGATAAAAAAGATTTTAAATAAATGAATGGTGCATCTCTCTTCACCCATGGAGAACTTCATTGCATGCATCAAACTGGTCTGTCTAGCAGCAGAAAGAAGCACATTCAACCACAACATAATGTGATTCATATGTCGGGGAGACATTCAGACGTGAAGTGGAGATAAGTGCTGAACTTGAGACATGAAGCCAAACCTGTTATTTCATAATTGAAATGTGCTAAGGTGTGTCCAGTATTAAAAAAATGCATTTATCAAATATTTCCAAGGCACGATGTTGGTCCAGCGATGGGCAGCTGCGGTCCTGGAGGGGCCACTGTCCTGAAGAGTTCCCGTCCCGTCCCGTCCCTAATCAAACACACCTGCCTGCATTTTTCAAGCAATCCTGAAGCCTTGGGGCCTGTTTACTTCATCAGTTCATGTGTTTTCTCTGATTGGATAGCTATCTTTTGTGTTCATGCGTGAATTATATTGTGACTAGGGCTGTCAAACGATTTATCGCGATTAATCGCATCCAAAATAAAAGTTTGTTTTTACATAATATATGTGTGTGTACGGTGTATAATTATTTTCTATATATAAATACACACACATGCATGTATATATTTAAGACATATTTGCATGTATATACACTCTAAAAACTGCTGGGTTAAAAAATAACCCAACCTTAACCACACTGCTGGGTCACTATTGGACAGAACACGCGCTGGGTTGGTTTGACCCAAGTGCTGGGTTTTTGCCATTTGACCCATATTTCTGGGTCATTCATTTGACCCAACCAGTGGGTGAAATTAACCCTCTTGCTGGGTTAAGTCTTACTCATGTGCTGGGTTATTTCTTGTCTCATTGCCTTAATAAAATTAGAAACAAATATTTGTTATATTATGAATGTAAAATAATTATTATCTCTGTAATACAATAAACCAGAGAGGCCACTGTATGATTTCAATCTCATTTTTTATTTTATTTTATACATTTCTTTAATACTTTACTTTATCAAATACAAATGTTAATCAATGTCAAAGGTCTGACATGTCCCCCTCATTTCATCCCTGAGGCACAGAATGTGCAGCAATTCCCCAGTCATCTCATTTTGTAAATATTCAACCATGTTGGTCCTCACCTGTTGATCAAGTCAAGTCATCTTTATTTATATAGCGCTTTTTACAATACAGATTGTATCAAAGCAGCTTCAGTGATACTGTAACATGAATATAATACAACAAAGTTTGTTTCTAGAAGAAAATTGCGTCATCATCCACCTTAAGGCAAATCAATAATATTGTTGAATATTAAATGTCCCCAACTAAGCAAGCCAAAAGCCAAGGCAACAGTGGCAAGGAACCAAAACTCATCAGTGACAGAATGGAGAAAAAAACCTTGAGAGAAGGCTCAGGCATTCAGTTCTCCTCTGGCCATCGAGCGAACAGTGTATGATTATGATCCAGGCAGCATTACAGGTCAGAGGTCAGATTGAATAAGAACATTCAGAATATTTATCCAGTTCCATCTGGTTGGAAGTCGGAGTCATCACACCGGTATGGAGACGAGTTTGTTGAGGATCAGTCGTGTCGATGAGGCCTTCACAGGGCTGATGAGGCTGGCACTTCAGGAAAGCGTCATGGATGGGTCCAGGTGCAGGTCCACCATCTGATCTGCATACGGCCTGGATCCGGCTGACTTCAGTAAACTTAAGATTGAACAGAAAGACATACATTAGCATAGATGCCATTCTTCTTATTAAATAATGAGTAGCCTACATCAGGTGTTATAGGAAAGTGTCCCCGGTTCCGGCTGACCTATGCAGCCTAATAATCATTTAACTGATTTGAATAATAGAAATGTATAATGTTCTATATGAATTCCAGGTAAAAGAGATGCGTTTAAGTTTAAATTTAAACTGACAGAGTGTGTCTGCTTCCCAGACAATCACTTAGAGTGTTGCAATAAAACTGACATGCAAGTTAAGCTTTTTTTGTGGAAGTATCAATTTATTACTGAATATGCAATTAAAATTATTGCAAACATTACCAAATGACCAAATGTGAAAAACAAACAAAATGTGCATTCAGTATTGCAAACTGAATTATAGTAATAGTAATAAAAGTGTAATTTTGACAAATATTATCAACATTAAGGCATTAAAATAAAACATTATTTTATTAAAAATAAAATATTACTGTAATGTTGATATAGTGCAGGGGTGGGGAACGTCGGTCCTGGAGAGCCACTGTCCTGCAGAGTTTAGTTCCAACCCTAATCAAACACACCTGAACCAGCTAATCAATGTCTTTAGGATCATTAAGGCTACAATCAGATGAGTTTTTATCAGGGTTGGAGCTAAACTCTGCAGGACAGTGGCTCTCCAGGACCGACGTTCCCCACCCCTGATATAGTGTCTTTAACATTAAAAATCACAAACCCTCAAAGCTGCTCGTTAATCTCCTGACTGGCAGCGCTGATGATCGCCCGTTTAGATGTTAACTTACACACAATAAAATGAAAGATGACAGGGTAGGCTATCATGTAAGTTTACATTTTTTAAGTTTTAAATATTGACGATCATTCGTTCAACTAAACGGGTATACTTTTCTTCTCAAAACTGGCGCTATTTCTCCTTTCCTCAGTCGATGTTTATAAAGATTGCAAGTCATACATTTACTAACAAAGGCTATATCAAGGCTCTTGAAAGCCTTTTTTTTTTTTTTTTTTGGCAGAAACGATGGTTCGAGACAGTACAGAAGACACACGCAGACTGTGCTGGAACTTACCTCAGTCACTTCTTCAGACGAGTATTTCTAAAACGACACCAGCAGATTTTCACTCACAACTCACTAGCTAGCCTAACGTACATTAGAGACTCATTTCCCGCTGATTTTACGTGCGAGCCCTGTGAGGGAAACTGCGCGTATGGATTTCATACAAAAGCTTTTCTCACTTTTAAATACGCAACGTCCACAATGAATAGGCCTACGATAATTACATGATGAATTTAGAATTAAAATTTTCAAAAAGGCTGCTGATATGGTTTAATTTCAACTAAGGATTTAACATGCGGCATTTTGTCAAAAATTCTAACCGGCTAGCTGTGGCTAATTAATGTTTCACGAAATAAATACGTTACCCCTCACACTTCCATATCAAGGACTGTATGTTGAACAGTGAAATTAGCTTGCTGCTACCACCACAACTTATTAAAAATATAGGTAAACATTCATATTAACTTACCATAAAACACTGCCTGCTCCGAGTGGCGTGCTCCTCAAGTCAGAAGTGAAGAATCCAGAAAGTTCCGCAAAGAATGAAAAAAGTAACCAGTTGCTGGGTCAAAATAACCCAACCAGCGTTTATTTGTGAATGACCCCCTTACAACTCATTTGACCCAGCATGAGCAACCCAATAATGTGTTCCCAGATAGCAAACTGACATTGAACCAACATGGAAACGACGTCTCTCCTGACATTGAAACAACATCACTTTGCTCATCGAATTAACGTTGAATCAACGTCAGACACGCCATTCAACCGCATTTCAACATTGAATCAATGTTTTATTTTCAACGTAATAAATAGTAAAGATTGATCCAACGTTGAAATTTGATTGATGATTGATACTAACCTTTACAACTAAGAATCAACGTTGAATCGACGTCTGCCTGCTATCTGGGTTTACAGTACCCCAAACAACCCAACTTTTTGACCCAGCACAATCAACCCAACAATTTGTTTACAGAAACAACCCAGCATTTTTTAGAGTGTACTGTGTATATATATTTATATTATATATAATTTATATTATATATAAATATTTTATATATAAATAACACATTTTTCTTAAATATATATGCATGTGTGTGTATTTATATATAGAAAATAATTATACTCCATACACACACATATATTATGTAAACACAAACTTTTATTTTGGTCGTTTTTTAATCGTTTGACAGCCCTAATTGTGACTATTTCGAAGTGCTGTGTAATGACGTAATGTTAAGTATGTGAGAACAGAAGTGAAAGAGTAAACAAGATGGATGAAGATCGCTGCTCCTGTCTCGTGTGTCTCTAACTCCTGATAGATACCACACTATCTGATCATGAAAAGATCAGATGTAAATGCCATCTGAAATGCTTTCTAGATGGATTTAAATTTATTTACTCAAACCACTTCTGGAGGAGACATATGCCAATCTGGAGTGGAAAGTGTATGCATCTGGTTGTTGAAGCCACATACGTATGTAAATTTTACTCGTTCCAAAACCGTAAATAAATAAATAAAGTTTGAGAGCATTTTACCAGCTCCCAGTAGCCAGATAGGCCTATGATAGTGCTACTGCAACACGCATCGATAGACCCTCAGATGAGACAATCTCTTCAACAAGCTGACTGCTGCAAATGTCATCAACATACAGTCATCTTCATTCAAAGTAGTGAGACTAAATTCTATCACCAGTGAAAGCAGCTCTCTCTCCTATTGCTGTCTTTTTTCTTAAAATTAGCTGATGATAAATAAAAAAAGCTAATTGAAGATTAGATATTAAATTTGGGGAGACACATTTATGTGTCACATTTACACATTGTCACATCCTTTGCACATTCCAATTCACGAAAAAGAACTGACGGAAAACGAGTCGGAACTGAGCTTGTCTGAGCTTATTAAGTGTAATGCCTGGCTACAGGAGTCAGGCCGATTTATCCTCGATTTTCCCCTCTTTACCATTGTGGTGAAGAGTAGCGCTTGTGCTTAGGCTGTGGGCACTGGGCACTCAATGTTTCTACGCTATATATACTGACACCTGTCTTTACTTAGTAGTTCATTATATACTTTGTGCATAATGATGAACAACACTGTTAATCCAACTAAACTGATTTCTTTTGAATAAACTAAATTAAGTTGTATGTAAAAATGTCTTTAATTAAACTAAACAAGGGTAATTAATTATTTTTTGAGTGTATTTACATCAAGGTGGAAAAGGACTTTCATCATATAAAACCAAAAAGATTATATCAAACTTATTAAGTAATTTTACCTATCTGGAGAAATCAGGTTATATCTACTGACAGTAATGCTTCAGTAAAACCTTGTTTTTCAGGTTGGTTGAATTCAGTTATAATCAGTAATCTTAAATCATTTATTTCATTTTAACAAAACCAGTTATTGTAGATCAGTGATCTCAAACTTAATTCCTGGAGGGCCAGGTCACAGTTTTGCTCCAACCCTAATCAAACACACCTGATCCAGCTAATCAAGGTCTTCAGGATTACTAGAAACTTCCTTGCAGGTGTGAGTTGGAGCTAAACTGTGCAGAGCTGTGGCCCTCCAGGAATTGAGTTTGAGACCACTGTTGTAGATGTTACCACATGAAATACATTAAGTTGAACTGAAACATTTTTTTTTCCAGTGTATAGTGATGGGATACTTTAAATCAGGGGTGTCAAACTCAGTTCCTGGAGGGCCACAGCCCTGCAGAGTTTAGCTTCAACCCTAATTAAACACACCTGATCAGCTAATCAAGTCCTTCAGGCTTATTTGAAAACTGCAGTGTGTGTGTGTTGAAGCAGAGTTGGAACAAAACGTTAGCTGTGTCCCAATGTTGAAGGCTGCATCCTTCGAAGGACGCAGACTTCAAGGATGCAGCCTATGCATCCTCTGAAGGACGCACCATGTAGCATAGGATTTCCTAATTGTGCAACCAGGTGTTCCCGATCACCGCTCCTGGCGCCAAGCAACGGTGCGAGAGGACAGCTGCTATCCTGATCATTCATTTTGATAACTGAGTAAACAACTATGGAGCCAGAATTGGCTATTGTCATTTTTATGTTTTATATTTTACTGGAGGACATGGTGAGGATTTTTTAGCCCCGGCGCTGCCGGATCATGTATTTTCGGTTTAGCCTTGTTTGAATACAAAACCCAATTGAATATAAAAAACTTAAAAAAACTTATGGATAGTGGAAATATGCACTCTAACACTCTGGAGATCATCCCAGATGATGTCCCACCAGCAGGAGGCCTTACCAGGGGCAGCCCATCCCGGTCCAGCAGCTCAGCTCAATAGAGTCTAAATCTTTTTTTTTCTTATTTTATGTATTGTAAAATTAAATGTTTATGTTGATTTTGATATGTTTAACATATTTTATAAATAGTAGGAAAAAGTACTTTAATGTAGCCTAAAGAACAAATGATTTTCATTTACCAATTTTATTTGAAAAAATAAAAAGGTATAGAATTTGTTTCATGCAGAAATTATGACTGTCATTACAAAAATAAACAATGTCCAGAACAATTCATTCTCTTTTATTTACACAATTAAAGTTGCATAAAAATAAATGTACATAATTTTTCTTTTAAAAAATAAAAGTGAAAAAAGTTAAACAAGAATATGTAGAAAATATATATATTTTTCAAACATTCTCTCAAGAAGAGAAAACAGCCTGTCCATCCTCTCCCTTCTTTCCTGTGCACTCCTCGCCTCTGCCTCCCTCTGTAGTTGCATTTCTTCTCTGATCAAGTCCAAAAACTCGTCCTGTCTCGCCGCCTTCGTGCTGGTGCTCCTCCTCACCGTGGGCACCCACTACTGAACTCGGCCCTGGTGTGTCCTCAGGGATTGAGGCGATGAGGACAGGGGGGTTGGTGCAATGCCTTTTTTAAATTTTTTTTTAAAAAAGACGGAAGGCACTCCTGCCTAAAAACCAAAACCCTCATGTAAATACCGCGAATGCAAAGTCTTCAACAAATTTGTACAATAACTCACTAAAAGAGTAGGCTAAAGAAAAGTTATGTGAAATGAAAAACTGTAAAAGAAAAGCAATATGAAATGAAAAGAATGTGTGGAATGAAAATAAAATGTAAAGACAAGCAATGATAAATAAACAGAAAATATGCAAATAAGCCTTTAAATAAATGTTCTTCATACACACCCTTTTGTGTTTTCATTTAGGCTATAATGAATGTTCACAGCATGTGTGGTGGGGGTGGGGGGTGGTGGACTGCTCGCGGTGGGCGCCGGAAAATTTCCCTTATTTTCAAATCCAAAACTTGACAGGTATGCTTCAAATGCGACCTTCCAAGGATGCAGCCTTTGAATTGGGACGTCCTTCGCCGCGCCGCGGTGACGCAATCGGCCTTCAAATACGGCCTTCGAAGGATGCAGCCTTCACTTTGGGACACAGCTCGTGTAGGGCTGTGGCCCTCCAG
The DNA here is from genome assembly GCF_949319135.1 of Squalius cephalus. Lineage (NCBI taxonomy): Eukaryota > Metazoa > Chordata > Actinopteri > Cypriniformes > Leuciscidae > Squalius > Squalius cephalus. The sequence goes on along the minus strand of NC_137122.1, from coordinate 34,203,468 downwards.
GAACTGAGTTTGACACCTGTGATTTAAATCAATTGAACCAATTGCTTCAATCCATTGACTGGATTGATTGAAGTGCTGGAGCCTGGAAAGTCACACGCTGGTGATGCCTGCCGGTCAGAACAGTGTTGAAAACTCAACAAAGTCCAAGCATAAAAATACCTTTTACAAACCAACAGCAATTTTTTTTATTAGGCAATTTTATATAGTCCATGAGCCAGGGGGGTCCATCGGTATCAACGGGGGGGGGGGGGGGGGGGGGCAAATGCTATCATTGTTTTTTGGCAAGGTATACACCCCTAGTATTAGAAAAATCACGATAGCAGTGCAGCGGTGGTAGCGAAATCACTTTTTTGAGCTCATGAATTTACTAACCCCCTAAAATTAATTCCGTTTTTGAAATCTGGTGTATATCTGGTTTAGGCTCATGCTAGGGATATTGTCAATATTCTATAATATGGTGCTTGGTATCGTTGGAAAGGGGACCTTTTAGGCTTTCATTTATGCCCAGTACTGAATCTGCCTGACAAACACAGAGGTCACATGACTTCTTTAAACCAGAAATAACACACATTTTTTCACAATTTCAGCCTAAACTGTATGCTTTCTTTTATCCCTGTGGCATGAAAGAACACCACGGACACAAAACTCAACAACTTCAATACTCAAGGCACTCTGATGACTCAGAAAATGTATAATATACCCATACTATTTATTTATGAGAGCCTTAAATTAGACTTGTGCAGCCAGTCTCATTATGGAACCGGCAGGAATCAATCACTGTAAAAATCTATTATTGGAATGTCTATCCATTATAAAAGTGCATCTATCCATTATAAAAGAGCATCTGTCCATCATAAAAGTGCATCTATCCATTATAAAAGTGCATCTATCCATCATAAAAGTGCATCTATCCATCATAAAAGTGCATCTATCCATCATAAAAGTGCATATACCATCATAAAAGTGCATCTATCCATCATAAAAGTGCATCTGTCCATCATAAAAGTGCATCTATCCATTATAAAAGAGCATCTGTCCATCATAAAAGTGCATCTATCCATTATAAAAGTGCATCTATCCATCATAAAAGTGCATCTATCCATCATAAAAGTGCATATCCATTATAAAAGAGCATCTGTCCATCATAAAAGTGCATCTATCCATTATAAAAGTGCATCTATCCATCATAAAAGTGCATCTATCCATCATAAAAGTGCATCTATCCATCATAAAAGTGCATCTATCCATCATAAAAGTGCATCTATCCATCATAAAAGTGCATCTATCCATTATAAAAGAGCATCTATCCATTATAAAAGTGCATCTATCCATCATAAAAGTGCATCTCTCCATCATAAAAGTCCATCTCTCCATCATAAAAGTCCATCTCTCCATCATAAAAGTCCATCTATCCATCATAAAAGTGCATCTATCCATTATAAAAGTGCATCTATCCATCATAAAAGTGCATATATCCATCATAAAAGTGCATCTGTCCATCATAAAAGTGCATCTATCCATTATAAAAGAGCATCTGTCCATCATAAAAGTGCATCTATCCATTATAAAAGAGCATCTGTCCATCATAAAAGTGCATCTATCCATCATAAAAGTCCATCTTTCCATCATAAAAGTCCATCTATCCATCATAAAAGTCCATCTATCCATTATAAAAGTGCATCTATCCATTATAAAAGAGCATCTATCCATCAAAAAGTACATCTATCCATTATAAAAGTGCATCTGTCAATTATAAAAGTGCATCTCTTCATCATAAAAGTGCATCTCTCCATCATAAAAGAGCATCTGTCCATCATAAAAGTGCATCTATCCATTATAAAAGAGCATCTGTCCATCATAAAAGTGCATCTATCCATCATAAAAGTCCATCTCTCCATCATAAAAGTCCATCTATCCATCATAAAAGTCCATCTATCCATTATAAAAGTGCATCTATCCATTATAAAAGAGCATCTATCCATCAAAAAGTACATCTATCCATTATAAAAGTGCATCTGTCCATTATAAAAGTGCATCTCTTCATCATAAAAGTGCATCTCTCCATCATAAAAGTGCATCTATCCATTATAAAAGAGCATCTGTCCATCATAAAAGTGCATCTATCCATCATAAAAGAGCATCTGTCCATCATAAAAATGCATCTCTTCATCATAAAAGTGCATCTATCCATCATAAAAGTGCATCTATCCATTATAAAAGTGCATCTCTTCATCATAAAAGTGCATCTCTCCATCATAAAAGAGCATCTGTCCATCATAAAAGTGCATCTATCCATTATAAAAGTGCATCTCTTCATCATAAAAGTGCATCTCTCCATCATAAAAGAGCATCTCTCCATCATAAAAGTGCATCTCTCCATCATAAAAGTGCATCTATCCATTATAAAAGAGCATCTGTCCATCATAAAAGTGCATCTATCCATCATAAAACAGCATCTGTCCATCATAAAAGTGCATCTCTTCATCATAAAAGTGCATCTATCCATCATAAAAGTGCATCTATCCATTATAAAAGTGCATCTCTTCATCATAAAAGTGCATCTCTCCATCATAAAAGAGCATCTGTCCATCATAAAAGTGCATCTGTCCATCATAAAAGTGCATCTCTCCATCATAAAAGAGCATCTGTCCATCATAAAAGTGCATCTCTTCATCATAAAAGTGCATGTCTTCATGTTCATTTTATGAAGTATACTTAAGTAATTTTCAAGTATATTTTTTAAGTATACTTTATGTAGTAAGTATACTAATATCAATGTGTACTTGTCGTAAACTTGTGTACTATTTCAATACTGCTTGGGACTAAATTGGCCCACTTATAGTATTTTTAGTATTTGTAAGAGTAGTAAACTAGGTTTCTCATTTGTAATGCATCTGTCCTACAAGTGAACTTATAAGTATACTAGTAGTTTACTATTTTAATACAAGTAGTACATTTTTTAGTTTATGAAAGTACAAACTGATGTGTACTCTCAGTAAACTACTAGTTTCGTAGTTTATACTGCAAGTATACTTGTAAGTTTTCTTTAAGTGAACATAACATTATACTTATAGTTTACTACTTATATATTATTTGCACTTGAAAAATACCTTTAACTGTACTTTAATTTTAAAAACATTTTATTAGCTTCATGCATCCTTTTTTAATCAACACTTGAGTGTCAGTAAGTTTCATAAAGAAAGGCAACATTTTAAACAAAAAAGTAGAATTAGAGTAAATTGCTATACACTACCAGTGGACTAGCCTACACAAAAATTCAGATATGCAGAATTAGAAACATATCTGTTTTATATTAATATTCTAATCAATATTTTCAAACAATGTAAGTTTCATAAGACTGTATATGAAAAACTATGTAAAAAAAAAAGTATATTTAATTGACTACTCAATCAAAAGAGTTAACACAACTACAAGACAAGTATACTTTGAATTCTTAATTATTCTTTTAAGTATATCTGGATCAAAAGATTGAGTTCAAGTACAGGCCAAATATACCTGGGTATTCATAAAGAATCTTAATGCAATGAATAGCTCCTAGTGACAAAATTCTAAGAAAATTCTTAGAAATGTGGGCGTTTACTCTTAAAATTAAAGAAAAAATCCCAGTAAAGAAAAAAGTAATTCAGAAAGCATCTTAACCCTTAAAAGAGGTCTTAAGGTCAAAATTGTAAGGAGTACGGACGAGGACTTTTCAGAGGCTGAAGAGATTCTTTAGCAGAGGAGAACATGGCAGAAAGACGAAGAGGGAGAAAAAAATGTGTTGCAGACAATGGATGACAGTGAGTTAATAAGATGCTATAGATTAGATCGTGCAGGGATCATGTTTGTGACTGATCTTAGAGACGCGCTAACATCTCCGACACAGCGCAGAAATGCCATAGCGCCAGAAATGAAAGTAAGTAATCACTACATTACGATATTTGGCAACTGGGAAAATGCAACATTGCAGCAGTGTGTAATGTAGTCGCATGTAATTTCAAAGTGAAGGCTTAGAATATACCCTATACTTAAAATCACTCTTTTTTCCTTCTTGGACAACCAGCCAATCACAGTCTTCAAAAGATTGTGTCATAAATAGCAACGGGGTCAGCCCCGCCTCCTCACTAAGATGAAAGTTTTTGTCTTTTCCTTGCTCAGAGTTGCTCTCAGATTGGCCCCGAATCGCTCTTAAGCTAAGACTGCTATGTAAAAGTTTTTAAGCTAAATTAAAGGACAAGTTCGGTATTTTACACTGAAAGCCCTGTTTTCAGATTGTTTCTGATGAAATAGAATGGTTAAGATTGAAATTTGGACACATGTTGCTGTCCCGAGTATTTTCGGTTTCTGTGGTAGCACATCCCTTTAATGCGTTTTAGGAAGGATTGTTCCAGTGCACCTATGCAGCCATTGTGGAGGTGGAGGTGGGGGGGGGGGTGCTACCACAGAAACCGAAAATTCTCGGGACAGCAACATGTGTCCAAATTTCAATCTTAACCGTTTTATATCATCAGAAACGATCTGAAAACAGGGCTTTAAGTGTAAAATACCGAACTTGTCCTTTAAGAGTTTTCTGAGAGGATTCTTAGAATCTTTATGAATACGGGCCCTGGACTTTTCTCTCAGTATAAATCAAGTAGGCCTACACTGAAGTGTAATTTTAAGTATATTTCTGAGAAGTACATAAAATGTAGACTGAAAGTATACTTTCTTATTTTAAGTTTAAAAGAAGTATACTAAGTGTGAAAAACACCAAGCTTACATTAGCTACTGCTACTATTCCCCACCAATTCACAAGCACAAGAGAAAAAGTATTTTGTACTTACATTTAATACCCCTGGAACTCAATGGAAGTTGATTGAAGATGGCATAGTTGGTAGTGTTGTTATAACCAGTCAACTGAACCAACAATCTTTTCACAAAACCGACAAAACCTTGTCAAACTTTCAAAATCCATCAACATTCAGTGCATGAGCTACTTTCTGACATTCTAACTGAAAGTGGGTGAATATCAAAATACACGATAGAAACATTTTGTTAAACCACTTACAAGTGTTATGTTGACAACACCATTGACTACACTATTGAAACAATTACTTTTTATTACAACTGTACATGAATAAATAGGCCATTTGGCCCTGGACTAATAGGGTATTCTATTTGTCCATTCTATTGGCTCTATTCTATTTTGAAGACTTGTGCTGGCTGCACAAGTCTAATTTAAGGCTCTCACAAATAAATAGTATGGGTATATTATACATTTTCTGAGTCATCAGAGTGCCTTGAGTATTGAAGTTGTTGAGTTTTGTGTCCATGGTGTTCTTTCATGCCACAGGGATAAAAGAAAGCATACAGTTTAGGCGGAAATTGTGAAAAAATGTGTGTTATTTCTGGTTTAAAGAAGTCATGTGACCTCTGTGTTTGTCAGGCAGATTCAGTACTGGGCATAAATGAAAGCCTAAAAGGTCCCCTTTCCAACGATACCAAGCACCATATTATAGAATATTGACAATATCCCTAGCATGAGCCTAAACCAGATATACACCAGATTTCAAAAACAGAATTTATCTTAGGGGGTTAGTAAATTCATGAGCTCAAAAAAGTGATTTCGCTACCACCGCTGCACTGCTATCGTGATTTTTCTAATACTAGGGGTGTATACCTTGCCAAAAAACAATGATAGCATTTGCCCCCCCGTTGATACCGATGGACCAAATTTGGGGCCCTGGCTCATGGACTAATAGTCTATTAAATTAAATGTAACAATTTTTCTTTTACCACTAAATATGAAATCTCTGTATAATATGTGTTGTTTTATTAAATTGCTTGCTTGTTTTGTTTTATGAAGGGCTTGATTAATCAGGCTATACTCTTCCTTTTCATTATACAAATGTGTAATTAAAATGTCTGCAAATGTATAAAAACTGATCCATTATCAGGTAAAAACCATAAGCATTCTGCTTCAGTTGTTGTGTTGTTGATTCACATTGTTTCTAGATTATTGTGCAGAGTGATCAAATCCATTTTAAAAGCTTCATTGACCTTTTTGTGGAGAGAAAAAAAAGAACTTTATCACAAAAAAACACCTTTCATTACAAGGATTGGACAGCAGAAGACTTTTACAGAAGACTGTTTGGGACATCTGTAAAAACCGACTGTCCGGAGAAGAGAAAGTGAACGCTACCTTGAGTCCTGACTCCTGTGTCGTGCCAACAGTGAAGCATCCTGAGACCATCCATGTGTGGCGCTGCTTTTCATCCAAGAGAATGGGCTCTCTCACAATTCTGCCCAAAAACACTAAAGAATGGTATTAAAATGTCCCGCAAGAGCAAATTCTCACAACAATCCTGGAACAATTTGGTGATGATCCATGCATTTTTTCAGTATGATGAAGCACCATGTCACAGGGCAAGAGTGATAATGAAGTGGCTCTGAGATTTTGGATCTGTACAGTTCCCCAGATATTAATCCCATAGAGGTCAGTTCTCAAAAGACGAGTGCACAAGCATAATCTCATAAATTGTGATCATCTCCAATCACTAAAAAGGCAAGAATGGATCCCCATCACTCAGGATTTGGTCCAGAAGCTGATATCCAGCATGCCAGAGCGAATTGCAGAGGTTATGAAGAAGAAGAAGGTTTATTCGCTGCGAGGTTGCGCCACCTTAAGGACGGCCATGGAACTGGCCTTTATAGATTAGAAATTCCCATTTTCCAAATTTATTGGGCACATCGGAGAGAAAAGGACTGGTTTCATCACGTAGCGCCACTTATCCTGTTGAGGACCAGAATGTGAACTGTAGCTGACTCTACCATGTATGTTTTTAAATAAAATCCCAATGACAAAGCTAAATGAATTTCAATTTTACCTACAGCATCCTCTCACTGTTTCATCTCATCTTAAATATTTACACTTGATAGTTTGGTCTGAAGTCAGGGTGTTGGGACAGATGTCAGCAGCACTATTCTGTCAGCTTAGCTCTCTTCATTTTCTGCCTGTAGGTTACTGTTAAAATGTAATTCTCAATTTATTTCAGAAGATTTTATTCCCTGGACAGTGAGCTAAAAGTAATCCAAAGCTATCTTGAGGACACTCTTTCTCTTTTCACCAGCGACATTCGGCTAGTCTGAGCAGGAAACATTTTTAGTTAGCCTATTGAGTGAATGAATTAATAAATTAAATATTTATTCAGTTTAGTTTATTAAAGATTTGATTCAATAAAGTTAATAACACAATAAACGCCTGGAAACAGTTTTAAAGGGGAATTTAAAACTGTAATTCCTAACAACAACAAAATACAAGAAAAAAAAAAATACAAGAAAAGAGAAATCTTTGTCAGGCTTTTTGTCTGTCATTTTCCCAGGCATACCAATCCAAAAAAATAACACTGGAGGGTTAGGCTACTTATGGTATTACAAATCTGTCAGAACAAACAGTAGTAATATATGCACATATAAATTACACAAATACACTAAGAAGACTTTAAATGGCTTCTAGCTTGATTTTTTTTTTAACTCATTTAAATTTAATTCATTTCGATTACTTTATATAAACGCTAAAAAGGGTTCATATTCAATAATGTATAGCACAAAATCCGCACTACTCCATTCTACTGTCGGACTTTTTATGATGTTTTCAATATGGATTAAGTTTGGTCCTTCCATGTCGCCGTACACTCATAGGAAGTCGTATCGCGGTTGCTAGGACAACATTGATCAGAACAATGTGCTATACGAGTAAACAACTGGTTTAATTAAATTAAATTAAAGAAATCTCCCGATAACTGAAAACCCTGTTCAATTACACTGGGAATGCAGGGACGTTATAATGGTATGTAAGATAGTCTTGTGTTTTGTGCTAACTTACGTCCTTCAAATGAAGATTTGTTTGTTGGACATCAAACGGTGTAAATGCATTTTTTGCATGTAAGTTACGTTTTTTCCCCTTACAAATTAAGTTTTAGTCTCTTATGTTTTTTCTTTAACCATACTGCGCAATACTGTTTTCATCATAATAATAATAATAATAATAAGACGAAGAAAATACCCTGTTTATTTAAATGCACACACGAATTAACTTCTCCTGTAACGTTATTTAATAGGTGTTCCGTCAGAATGTGATTCAGAGTGTGTTTTATTTCGGTAAAGTTATTTTGACAGAAATTCCAGCTTTCAGACACAAGCAAACTTGCACATAGCCTAGTTCCTCCGCTGTTACTATCAACTCAAGTCCCCTTTGTTTATATTGCTCTTATATAACAGAATACAGACGGTTTCAAAGCAGCTTTACAGTGATAAACAGGAGAACAAGGCAAGGCAAGTTTATTTATATAACTTAGCACATTTCATACACTATGGCAACTCAAAAAAAGGAATTAAAATCATGACAAAATAAAAGCAAGGAAAATTAAAAACAGTTATAAAAGAAATTAAAAGAGATACAGTTATAAAAGAGTAAAAATATGATACATAGATAAACTTCTCATCTGGCAAAACACCGGTGTATCATATTTTCACAACTCCCAGTTTTACTCTGATATTTTCCCATGGTGATCACACACTGTCTGTGTGTCTGCGGTGTTCTAGTCGCAGTGAGAACAATGATCGCATGAGACAAACAGAATTCAGTTCTGCTGTAAAGCAGCTCTAAAAAGACAAACGTAAACAGTCATTCAGTTGAAGTCAGTTCATTTTGTGTTGAATAATTTCGGTTCAATAACTGAGGAAAGTTCATCAATAATGAACTGAGTTCAATTCAGCTGTAGAAAACAGTGATGCCATCGTCCGACTCAGTTCAGTTCAGGTCTCATCTAATAGTGTCAGTGCAGTCAAATCAGTAATATTACTAAATATGAACTATCAAAGAGTAATTTGTTCATTTAGTATTTATTTTCTGATTTACTACACAATTTGTTGTAAGCATGAGCTAAAATTGGTGTTACTGTACATTTTGTCTAATTTTATAAATTAGCCTAATGTGTGTTTTGGGGCAATATGTATTATTACTCTCTTGCATTTCAGAGATTAGCATCTCAAGTACTGCATTATCCTGATTCTCCCCTTATCTCATGGATAGGCAATACTACATTTCTATGCACAATTACAAATCCACCACTGCTTAACTCAAACAGGGTGTTCCCCAGGGATCCGGTGTTGGCCCATTATTATTCATTATCTACATTTTGCCTCTTGGACAAATTATTCATTGTCATGGTATAGCCTATGTTACTGATGACTGATATTCAGATATATAAAGCTTGCCGGACAGATTCTGTTCACCAGACTGACTCGTTATCCTCACGTGTCAATGAATTGAGCTTTCTCAGTTTGAACTTAAGCAAAACTGAGATCCTATTTACTGTTCCCCCAACTCTATCAAAAAATATAACTAGTGATCCTAGCTTTGACCCTGATGCTACATCAGTTTTTCCATCTGCCACGGTCAGAAACTTAGGGAAACTCTAGATTCTTCACTGACCCTAGATGCCTATATTAGCAAACTCTTTAAAAGCGTCCTTCCAACTTTGCCCTATTCGCCCAAGTTAGTCCCTACTTCAGCCCAGGAGATGCTGAATCATTACTAGTACATGCATTTATTACATCTCGCATTGACTATCTGCACACTGTATCTCCAACTTGCAATATATTCAAAATTCTTCTGCGAGAATATTAACTTACGCTACACGATCTGCTCGTATTACTCCCATCATATTTAACTCCCCTGACACTTATGACAATTATCTGTATCCATGAATTAAAATCACAGCTCAAAACCTATTTGTTTGCCTAATATTATCAGTCATAATTTGTATCTGCTTCAAATCACAGCCCAAATCCCAGATTATCAGTCATAATGTGTTCTTCCATTATTATCAGTCATGTTGTGTACTTGCTTCATGGTTTTGTATGAATGTTACAGTTCTTTGTCATGGATTTAAATGTTTGCTAAATGTTTGCAACTGCATTATCTCTTGTTCTGGACTGGGCAAATGTCCATTGTCCATATAATTGTTCATGTGAAATGACTGAGCCCGGGAAAGACGATATATAAATTAACCATATTATTATTTAAAAAAAAGTTAATGTTTCACATTTTTCATATTTCATATTTTAAAAATAAAAACCTATAAAAAATCAATCTTTCTTGTACAACAAAATAATAGCCTTGGCTTTGAAAGATGTTATTTATTTATTTTAAAAACGAAATAAATGACTAATTCTCAAAAAGTACTAATTCTTATTACAAAAAAAATTTAGATTTTTCTATAAGCTGTAGTGATGTCTAGTGAAATCAAGTGCTGTTTCTTCGACTCTGTCAGGCTGTTCCTGTGTGGGCTCTCTCTCTCCCGCTGCCTGCCATCATCATGATCGCTGTGGGACTCTATATGATGGTCCTGGCGGCTATGCTGTGGTGTCACCACTGTCTCAAGGTACTTCAACATCATCAGTTCCTCTTTCTGAAGAAACTTCATGAAACGTTACTGTTAGCCAAATTGCTGAACAATCTACTTGAGTAAATATTAATGGCTGTTGCTATACACAAGTCCAGCAAGTATACACTTTTCACAGTTGCCTTGCTCTGAATCTCACTTCCTGCTGTTTTTAGTTCTATCTTTTGAGTAATTTTGGCAGTGTGGATCACACTTGGCTCTCTCTCTCTCTTCACAGGCCAAGTGTGATCCACGGTGTTCAGATTGCTGTGCAGGTTTCTCTCCTTGTGAGTACTGTTTAGTGTGTGCCCAGTCATGTGACTGTCGTCCACCCTCCCTGCGATCCTGCCTGGACTACTCCTGTCCCTCCCCTAATGTAAGTGATATGTCGCCAATTTCTTTTTGCTTTGAGCTGGATGCACAATGCATTGTTTTTGCCACAATTTTGCAACCTTAGACAGATTTCAGGAATCGTAAAATAATTATTTAATTGTTGGGAAACGCCCGAAGTTTTTGATTGTTTAGGGTTATATGCTCTCCGAAGGCCAATTAAATGCCTTGGTAACACTTTATAATAAGGTTTGATTTGTTAACATTAAGTAACTATGAGCAATATAATTTTAAAGCATTTACTAACCTTTTTTAATGTTAGTTAATAAAAATACGTTGTTTATTTTAGTGCATTAAATACTGTAAAGTTCTGTCTTGAAACTCTAGATGGTGCAGCTAATAAGTCTTTAACTCGATCTGCTTACAATCACATAATTCTCTATATAGCACCGCTGATTAGTCCCTGCTATATCAGTAGTAGGGATGGGTATCGTTAAGGTTTTAACGGTATTACTACTCTTACCGATACTTCTTATCGATCCGGTACTTTAACGGTATTCTTATCGGTTCTTTTTGTTATATTAAAAAAAAGGGGGAAAACATTTTTTAGAATAGAATTAATATTGCTTTATATTTTGAAATGTAAAATAAATATCTTCAGCAAAAGAAAAAGCAATGCTTTAACAAAACAAATAAAACATGTATGTTATGCAGAAGGGTGCAGGCTTTTGTGTTTTATATTCAGAAGACATAGGACACCAAAAACAAAGTACAAACACATGGTCAAACAAAAAAAGGTATACAATAAAACAAATACAAATTATATACCCAGTGCTTTCATTTCAGTAATGTCTACTGACGTTACTGTTCAGGAGTAATATGGGCTAAAAAGACAAATAATAAAGTCAGATGTAAAATAACATTGCATAGTTTATCATAGATAGATTAAAGCTTAGAAAAGCCAAACTTACTCATCCAAGAGCTGCGACTGATTTTCTCTTTGCCTTTTGTTGTTTGATTCACATTAATGGAGCAATCGTCAGCAGGTTTATTAGACTGCTGCCTCTTTAAGACCAAATGCAGATCAAATCATTATTACGCATCATATTTTCTCCAAACTATTTACGTCCATTTAAGACATAAACTGTATTTAAGTGAATAAACTGTTTAAGTGAATCTCCAAGACGGCCATTTTGATATATTTTTGTGTATATTTGATCGTTTAGATGCGCACACGAAGCCCAAAATATACGTTGCTTGTCTCGTTGCGGTGTGTTTCGGAGCGCGTGCCGCATTTGGAACAGCGTCTATTGCGTCAATTTTGGTACTTTTAATATCAAACGCGTCCCGCAGTTTAGCAACAGTATAGACTACATTTTACAACAATCACCGATCGTGCAGATTCTGAAGTTACGTTTGGGTTTTAGGGAGAAATGACAGTGCACCGCTGTGAGGGAAGGAAGTTGCACTTGACAGAATGCGGCTTTAGTTTTTAATGGTTATACCTCAAATATCTTCCTTTTTATAATCATTGGAAGCCAAAATCTAAATCTAGAATAAAATTAGTTTAATATCAAAGATCTAAAGAGTAACCGTTTGAATGTTCTGTCCTCATCGTCAGATCGCGCTCTCTCTCTCTCTCTCTCTCTCTCTCACACACACACACACACACACACACACACACACACACACACATACTCTCTCTCTCTCTCTTTAGCAAAAATGCACAAACAAATGGTTGAATATTATTATATATAGAAGTGGCTGGCGAGATTAAATTTGCAAGATAATAATTTCTTAATAGCAATAATAAATAGCAAGCATGTGTACTTTCTTAATTTCTCCAGTACCGACAGCAGAACCGATAACGTCCGAGCTTATCAATCCAGCGGTCTTTCATAATTCAGCACCGGGGCCCGTTTAATACCGGGTTTCAGTACCCATCCCTAATCAGTAGCCAATGATCTCACATGCTCAACCTTCAAATACTTGGTTAGCATTTGTCTTAGCAGTGCAGTGCACTTTCAGAAACCCTCCACCTTCCCCAGCTCCACCTGTATAGATCTGCTACGGGTAATTCATGTACACTATATTGTACAGCAGCAGCATGTCTTACTTGCTCACAGCAGGGTGGCGTGTATTGGCAGTAGCAAGTCCCGTTCTTACTCTACCGCAGCAACAGCGTAGCAGATCTGTATCAACATATATATCAACATTGTCATATCCATTACCATGCCAAACACTACGAAATTTGTCAGGACAGAACTTATGTTAACATATACAACTGCTGATTTTAACAATGCGCTAGTAAATGTATAAATTAACATTAACTAAGATTAATAAATGTTGTAGAAGTATTGTTTATTCTTAGTTCATGTTAACTAATGTAGTAAACTAGACTGAACACAGTTCAGTCATTTTTGGGAGTGACAACTACTTTCTACAACCGCATTAACTGCTGAAAAATGCAGGTAGTTGCAATCGTATTTACAAAAATTCTATGCAATGTTTTTTAAACTCCTTTAACTGGACCTAAATCTAACATAATGAGTCTTTGGTCACTGTAATATTAATTTAGTCAAAAATAGTGGATACCAAACAAGCAAGACACCAGAATTTTGTTATGGTTATCACACTGTCAATCGTCGAAATTTTGGTTGTGAGTCGTGTTCTGTACACACATGGATTCAATGGGTGAAATCCAGTATTTTAATGCTGTTGTCACCCCTGAAACTTTACAGTGTGTACATGGCTATATATGTTAACAAATGAAATCTTATTATAAAAATGTTAACATTGCCTTTGTAATAATCTTAACTTTCATATTATGGTGGTATTATCAAATAACTTAACTGAATAATAAACAGTACACAAATTCCAAACAGCCCTATAAATATCCGCGGTATGGGCAGGTCCCCACCAAAATATTCATCCAAACATAGACCTCTATATACATTCAATTAATAATAAATTATAAATGTGTTCAGCATTTTGCAACAAATATTTTTTTCGGATTTTCTAGACTATTTTAAGTCGTAAAGTGAGCAGAATATGTTAAAATGAAGCGCATGGATTCATGGATTAAGCGGGGCAGCCAGTGTCATGAGTAATCGAGTCCCCCCCCCAGGAATTGGGTCTCCTTTAGAACACAGGCGGTAATGCCTGATCAAAAGTTATCGCAAAATCTTGACTAATTATAACCTATTTAACAATTGTATGATGTTTATTGCATTAAGTGCACAAACAACATGCTTGAAATCTAAAATTAATGCCTATGTATTGCATAACAAATAATACATGCCTATGTATTGCATAAAACAAGCATAACCATGCCTAACAATGTATTTTTATAAGGGGAAGGATTGTTGCAACATACTATGTTATAAGTAATTTTATATTAATTTTGCACAATAATTGTAATGTTTTTTTTTTTTAAATATGGTGTCTCTTTTCTTCTATATGCCGATGATACCCAAATCTATCTTCCCTTACAGCGCAACAACACATATTCTCTTCAGCCACTTTTAGATTGCCTAAACGAACTTGAGCAATTTTTCCTGAATGAAAATACATCTGAAATAATTTTTTTGCCCCTAAGGAAAACAGTGTTTTTGATTTTGATCTCAGCTTTCTCGCAACATATAATACACAAACCCACATTCGGAGGCAATAAATAATACATTAAGGCAATTCTAGATGGCATTCTATGCGTTTGTCGTTTGTCTGTCAATCATCATTAGAGCGCCACCCTCAGGCTGAATAACGCAAGGACAATTCTGAATTCTGTCAAATGTGTGTCTGATGTGTTCAGCGATTAGGATATACTGTAAAGCTTACAAAATGTTGATCATAAACTAGTGCTGAGACCCAGAATCTGCCTTGCCTACATTTAAAAAGTGGTATAAACCTCCTCACACTGTCAGCAGGTTTTTCTTGTTCATCATCATTTCTTCTTATTGCAGTGTGCGATGTGGGATTGTGCTTGTACCTGTCAACCACCAGAGTGCGACTCCATCAACTGCTTCTGCTTTGAGATCAAGTTTAAGTAGAAGGAAAGGTGGAGGAAAAGAGGAAGACCCACCTCACTTTAAAAGATGCCTTAAATTCCTACTCCAAGTGACACTTAAGTATGTTTTAAGATAGCCAGAGAAACTGTGATTCAGTCTTTGGTTGTTCTGTAATGTTTGCATCATTTGGGAGACATTACAGCAGCCTTCCTATTCACGGTCATTGATTTAACCAAAATTTACATCGGTTCTAAAAGATTTAGATGTGCATTTATTGGGAATATACATTGTTTAGTTGAGTCATGTATGGATGAAGTGAGCAAGATTAATAAATGCTTAATAAAACATAATATACACTGTAAACACAGTACATACTATTGTAGTATAATGGTTATTGGACATATTTAAGTCATAGTGTGATGCCAGTTGTCCAAACTTCTGTAATTCCTGAAATGCACAATCACTATAGAACAATAGAAGACTGAAGCTAAGGTTTTAAGCAGTGCCATGGATTTTTAAAGCATGACGTTTAATGAATTTTTACATTTCAGCACAAAAAATCATATTTACAAACTTTTGTCTTTTCTAGTTTCCTAGTTGGCAATAATTAATTATGCTTTGTAGCGAATGTGTTTCTCTGTGGTATCATTGTACTTGGTATGATGGACATTTGTTCTTCAGTTATGAGCCATACAAAGAGAAGAGAGGAATCTATAAACCACACATGCTGTTAAATATATCTCATTCTGACACTGATGTCTTTGAACTGTGTGGACTGTATATAAGATACATGTTCATATAGCGTTGACTTACCAATTTTAGATTGTAATAATCATTTTTGTGAGACATACTGTAATTCTGTACAAAGGTAATAAAAGCTAGTTCTAATGTTTACTAATGTAATTGTTTACAGGACATCCTCCTGTGAAATATTTGTGCATATTGTATTGTGTGACATACAGTTATGTATGTGGCCATATTTTTGAATGCTTACAGCCAGCATACTTTGGCTTACAAAGTAAACCTGCTGTGACTGTCACTTCTGTCACTTTTCTCTGTTGTCAGGCAAAACTTAAGTTGAAATTAGTTTTTTGTATCAATTTTTTATATATATAAATATGTGCTATTTTTGTAACTATGTGGTTTTAAAATGAAATTAAAGTTTTTCTTTCATGCAAAAGGCTTTGTTTACAGTAGTATTATTATCTATCGAGCATTGGTGGTAAAATATTAAAGAATTGACTTTTACATTCATTGTTGCATTGTCTTAGATTTTCTGGTGGCTTCATTTGTTTTCATGCATTAGCAAAAATGTATTTGTTCCAAGTTTCTACATTTTTCTACATAGGTTATCTATTTTTTCTATACCTTTATGAATTGGTCAGACATGAAGCTCTTGCTGATTATAGGGATTATGTAGAGAAGACATTTAAAAGATGAAAGGTCATGACAGAAGATCTCAGGACAGTAGATCCCTTTTCTGATGACAGTTATCTCGTGGGCTCAGGAGGTTTGTAAGGACTGCATGGAGTAATATTAAAGAGCACCATGCAGAAGATTCAATTGGGTTTTTGCAGTCATCTATAGACCACAAGTCTCCCTTTTCATCATGAATTAATTGGGATTGTATGATACTTCATGCATGTTGCAGCAACATTAATAATCATGTGCCTTGTCCATGCCACTCACTGCCTTTCTCTTTAACCTTTCTTTGCTGAATGCCAATGTACATGAATGTCACATCGCCCTTCTCCAGTTGCATCGTGGGTTTGCCTGCTGCTAAGATTAGCCAAACCCACAGAATGTCAAAGGTCACGCCGTCTGAATAAATACAGGTCATCTGGCACCAGAAGAGTGCCACAGACTATCCAGACCTCCTCTGCATCCATTTGGGGAGTATCTCTCGCTCACTTCATCCAGCTCCACGGTAAAAACGTGCATTCTACTTTCTTTTTTTCTGTAAAGTGTAAATTACTACAAAAATAAGACTAGCCTATATTCTTTAGGCTTTTTTATTTCAATGTATTTGCTTCTGTCAAATGCTTTTTTTTAAATCAAAGTAATACTGATAATTATGATAATAATAGTTTTTAATATTAAAATGTTTTAAATAATAATGATTTAATTGTTGTACGTTTATTACCGTAATCAAATTTACTGTTAAAATAATTCATAATTCTTTATTCTTGCTTAAATGCATAATACACAAAACACTGATAATCTGTGTTATTTTTTGGCATGAATTAATCATATTTACCAGCTTGATTGACTCTGCTTGGAATTCAACATCACAAAGAGTCGTTTCAGACCCTCTTTCACAATCACAAGTCAAATCCTCTTCTATAGTGCTGGATTTCAGCCATTAAATGATTGTCTATATTTAAGTTGGCCTTTGGTTGAATGCAACTTGAGCGGAGGGTGTTAAGAGGTTTGTTGCTGGAATGTTAAGAGCCTTTTGTGGGGCTGTTCAATGTCCAGTAGACAAGAGATGTAATTTGATATATACCAGACTTTTTTTTTTTTTTTTTTTTTTTTTAAGCGTATTAGTGTCTTATAATTCATAGCCTGTTAGCGCTAAACATACTCCTAAAATGCACTGCACACGCAAGGTCATTTGTTCGCTTGCATCCAAAGAGGATATCAAAATGTAATTTCCAGGTCTGTTTCTCCTGCATGTGAACTGTCACGTATCACAGGAACGCGAACCCGCCTCTAAATTGTAATGAAACCACTCCCCTTTTGATGCGTAACTCTTAAACCCGCCTTTCAAAGCCCAGCTGCCAATCATCGTCCCTACGCCCTGTCCATCAATACATGACTCCCGCCCTGATTGGTCAAGCCTTGTAAAATTGCTTGTAATTTCCTTCCTTTTATTGCAATTCATTGCATCCGTAGAATAACGTGACTACGTTGAGAGTGTGATTCGGAAACCATCGCTTCCTCAACCCCTCTTTACTGGTGAGTTTTTACTTAATATAAAGCACCGACATCCAAGTAAAAGCAAATATGTTTGACCGCTGTCGGAAGCTAGTCTTTCACTAGTCGCTTTTCCGTTTTAATGCAAAGTTAACACAGGCAACGTTACGTGAGCCGCACAAGGTCATTCATGCTTGTATCTGAAGGGCGTGTTGCATCATGAACTAACAAGATGTAGTTTGTTGAAGAAAAAAAAAAATGTCGGTAAGGTTTGCGAGTACACACCCAAATCTGAACCCTTGCTCAGGCTCCTTGATGTTGATTTAATTAGTGACCTGATTCATTACTTGATCATAGGTCACTGTTTTTGTTATGTGATTTGATTTGTGTGTTTCTAATGATTATGAATCTGATAATCTGAATGATTATATAAATCTGTTTCCCAAACCTATCTCCTTAGAGTCAAGATGCCTCACGCGTACCCATTCCTCACACCAGAGCAGAAGAAGGAGCTGAGCGATATTGCTCTGAGGATTGTGGCCCCTGGCAAAGGCATTCTTGCTGCGGACGAGTCTACAGGTACAGGCTGTTGAGTTCACGTTCATTAGTAACCAGTTTATTTGCTTGTCTTGTGATTTATAACATCTCGTATCGTTGGTCCTGCGCAGGAAGCGTGGCGAAGCGATTCCAGAGCATCAATGCTGAGAACACCGAGGAGAACAGGAGACTGTACCGCCAGCTGCTGTTTACCGCAGACGACCGCGTAAAGCCCTGCATCGGTGGCGTCATCCTCTTCCATGAGACACTCTACCAGAAGACAGATGATGGCAAACTTTTCTCCCAGTACCTTAAGGAGAGGGGCATGGTAGTTGGCATCAAAGTGGACAAGGGTGTGGTTCCCCTGGCTGGCACTAATGGAGAGACCACCACACAAGGTGAACATCCCATGATTATCTATGAAATAGATTATCAGGTAGTAAAAATTACTCATGGTATTTTTTTAACCTTTTGTATCCACTTAATTGCTGGAATTTGATGGACTTTGACCGGAATTGAATGGTCACGGTCACTTAGTTTGCTTGGGACTCTTTAAACCTTAATTTCTCTCTGCGTTCGCAGGTCTGGATGGGCTGTACGAGCGTTGTGCTCAGTATAAGAAGGATGGGGCAGACTTTGCTAAATGGAGGTCTGTGCTGAAGATCACTGCCACGACTCCCTCTAGACTGGCCATCATTGAGAACGCCAATGTGCTCGCTCGTTACGCTAGCATCTGCCAGATGGTGAGACGCGCACAGCTATGTATCCACACACAATGCTTTTTGTATGCTTTCATTCAGCATGGACACGTTAAATAGATCAAAAGCGACAGTAAAGAGTAAAGACACAATGTTACAAAAGATTTACATTTCAAATAAATACTGTTATTTTGAACTTTCTATTTATCAAAGAATCCTGAAAATGCATCGGTGTTTCCACAAAAATATTAAGCAGCGGAACTGTTTTCAACATTGGTAATAATAATAAATGTTTCTTGAGCAGCAAATCATCATATCAGAATGATTTCTGAAGGATCATGTGACACTGAAGACTGGTGTAGAGTAATGATGCTGATGCCATCTCTGGAATAAATGACATTTTAACATGTATTAAAATAGAAAACCTTTTTTTAATAATATTTCACAATCTTACTGTTTTACTGTATTTTTAATCAAATCAATGCAGTCTTGGTGAGCATAAGTGACTATATCTTCAAATCTTTTGAACGCTAGAGTATATTAAAATAATTGTATACTTTTATTACTGACATGATATCTCCTTTTTCGTTAGCACGGCATTGTGCCCATCGTGGAGCCTGAAATTCTGCCTGATGGTGAACATGACCTGAAGAGGACCCAGTATGTGACTGAGAAGGTTCTGGCTGCTGTGTACAAGGCCCTGTCAGACCACCATGTTTATTTGGAGGGCACTCTGCTCAAACCCAACATGGTGACTGCCGGCCATGCCTGTTCCCAGAAAAACACCCCCCAGGAGATCGCCATGGCGACTGTCACTGCTCTTCGCCGCACTGTTCCTCCTGCTGTGCCTGGTTAGTAAAACAACCGCAATTACTCACTTGCTCATGACAGAGTCTTTATCTTACCACAGGCCTGCTGGAGAAGTTCTCGACTGTGTAGTTATCATCATTTCCTCATTTCTGACCCATTTCTGACCCATTTTGCCACACCTCTTCTTGATATAGGCATCACCTTCCTGTCTGGAGGCCAGAGTGAGGAGGAGGCCACACTCAATCTGAATGCCATGAACAAGTGTCCCCTGCATAGACCCTGGGCCCTGACATTCTCCTACGGTCGTGCCCTGCAGGCCTCTGCCCTCAAAGCCTGGGCTGGCAAGAAGGAGAATGGCAAAGCCTGCCAGGAGGAGTTCGTAAAGAGAGCTCTTGTAAGTTTCAGTAACTTGAGATAATCTGTTCCTCAAAATGAATAAAAACAGTGAAATATTATGCAAACCTGTAATAATAAAATATGATAAATACCGTGTATACTTTATGTATTTAATCTCACTTTATTAACCATACAAGTTGTTTTAGATCAACTTTACTCTTATTGTCTTGTGCTTCTATCTCCAGAATAACAGCCTGGCCTGTGTTGGGAAGTATGTGTCCTCAGGAGATAAGGGTGCTGCTGCTGGAGAATCTCTCTTTGTGGCCAACCATGCCTACTAATCACCAAGAAGCCTTTTACATTTCAATCCACATCTTATTCCTAAAGAATCGCTGAACCCAAACACATCTGTGCTCTGAACTCCCATCATTTGACCCATTCCCTTTTTCTTTCTAGTGTTTGTTACTTCCACATTTGAAACAAAACTATGAAACTAAGAGATGAAACCTAAAAGAGTAATAATTGTAATTGAATAACTTGATGTCCAGATGTATTTTGCCCTAATCTCCTCCCTCTTCCCACTTTTAATAGCACTCCCATGTGTTCTAATGTCGAACTCTGCTGAGAAACGTTGCTCTTGTACTTGTAGTACTTATATTAACTGTATTTGACTTGCACAAAGAACATCTGCCTTTCAGGGGTATATTATTATTGTTATTGTTTAATATGATACTCACTGTTAAGAAAACAATAAAGTATCTTTCACAGCTAACCTCATTTGCTTCTTTTTGTGGTGTTATTCAAACAATACGTTTTTGAGAGTTGTCGGCACTGTTGGAACTTTTCTTATTTATATAGGATGATTATCATTATAAGAAGCAGCACCGCTTAAAGGAGAACTCCGGGCAATTTTAACATTGAGCTCATTTTTTTGTAAATTTGGAGTGCTGTCAGTACAGAGAACAACATCGGTGCTGCCTACACCGTGTTATCCTCTTTAAAATTTGCACCCTGTTGACTTCAATGGGGCAAGTTTTAAACCTGCTTTTAGCCTCTTAACATCCTTGATGTGTCATTACAAGTGCACCAGCCATGTGAGTGATTCCTTCAGAGTGAACACGGTGAATCTGACTGCAGTAGATGTGAAAGATATGAATAAAAATGATGTTAATTCGACCAGCGCACATACCTGTATGTATTTCCTGTTTTCGGTCGAAGTCCACAGTAGTCGATTGTCGAGTTCACGCGCGTGATCATAGGTAGCTAAGCAACAGTGGAGAACTCGACAATTGACTACTGTGGACTTCGACCGAAAACAGGAAATACATACAGGTATAAGCGCTGGCCGAATAAACTTCGTTTTATTCATATCTTTCACATCTACTGCAGTCAGATTCACCGTGTTCACTCTGAAGGAGTCACTCACATTGGCTGTGCACTTGTAATGACACATCAAGGATGTTAAGAGGCTAAAAGCAGGTTTAAAACTTGCCCCATTGAAGTCAACAGGGTGCAAATTTTTAAAAGAGGATAACACGGTGTAGGCAACACCGATTTTTGTCGTTGTTCTCTGTACTGACAGCACTCCAAATTTACAAAAAAATGAGTTCAATGTTAAAATTGACCGGCGTTCTCCTTTAAGAACACCTTTGATAGATATAATTGCAGTAAATAAGTATTATTATTTGTAGTACTTTTTTAAATTATTATGATTTGTGCTTTGTAAACGCTGCTTTATGAAACTTTTGAACCTTTTTTGAGGTTTAAATTAAACTGGCTAAAGGGTGATATTAAATGACTTTGATTATTAAATGAAGTCAGTCATTGGCTCTGTGACTTTGCAATGGCTTGCGTTTTGATTGGTCACACCACAAGGTGTCACTGTGGCCTCAAAGCTTCAGCACTGCCACTCTGAGCTCGATTGCTATGTCTGAAGTAAAACCTGTCATTAACATACAGACAAAGAAATGTATAAATAGATAAATGTGAAAATAAAGTAGAATTAAATAAATGTGGGGAACATTTTAATTATTCATAAGGAAATAAAAGTATAAATACTCATTAATGTTTGTTTTGTTTTTTACATTTCTTTTTATATTTATTTATGTATTTTAGTTTTTTTTTTTAACATTTCTTCATATTTAAACCTGTGTAAACCTGATGTGCAATGACAATAAAGTTTCTTATTCTTATACTTAACAAGCATCACCAACCGTAACGAAGACTGATTTGGCCGTAATCCAGCAACATCTGGCCAAAAGTGTGAGCTTGCCCTCATTTGCACTCACACTGTTTTGAAACCTTTCGAAATTCCCCCGTTTCACCTAAGGTGTATTGATCTCAATGTAAACGCATTAACAGTATCTAATAATTTTAAAAGATCTTGGTAAATGTGTTGGCAAATGGCAGTAGTTCATGGCCATAGCAGTTTCAGAAGTGTCAGACCTGCAGGAGCCTAGGCTATGCCAGGGGAATGAATGTAGGCCTACTATAAAAATCCACAAACAACTTGCAATGTGAATATACATTTAATATAAATATAATTTTATTATGAATTGTATTACTATTTATATATATTTATATTTACTATTTATAACAGTTTATACATTTCTCCAAAAAGTGTTTATACATTATCTTACAAACGTTTTTTTTGTAAGTTTTCTGATGAATTTTCCTACAAATTTTCGTATAAATTAAAGGTAGGGTAGGAAATTTTCAGAACGGCTAGCAATAGCAAGTTAGCTTTGAAAGGATTAGATCCCACCCTCCCTTCAGAGTGTCTCCAAAGCCATGCCTCCTTCAAAACAAATAAACGCACAAAGCCAGAGCAGAGTCTGCAAAGCGTCACGAGGCGAGAGAGACAGCGTTAAATTACCTCATGTCTCAAAGCACATAACATTATGGCATGAACGCAGCTTGAGCTTGTTGCTTTGATTCAGGAGAAACTGTCAAATGCGGCTGCTGTTTGTTTGGGCCATGAAACATGCTTATGACATGTGATGTCTGCGCAAGCAGGTGCACGGAGGTATGAAAATACATACGTTGACAGGCAGGTAGGACATCGTACCTCCAGGCCCCTGCATTTGCATTTCGGTCCGAATGCAATGACTGGACGAACATTTTATGGTCCTATGCCTTCCACAGGCTTTCAACCAGCATATCAAAAACTGTTTCTGGGACAAATTTCCTACTTTTTTTGTAAGAACATTTCTAATGAATTTTTTTTATTTATTTATTTATTTATTTATTTTTTACAAATGTTCTTAATTTAGAATACAAAATTATTATAGATTATAAATGTTCTTACACATTTTCTGTATTTTACTTTGTTTATTTATTTTTATAAATGAACAGTCCTGCAGTTTAGTTTTTGATGCATTTATGAATACTGACCAGTAGAGGGAGAGAGTGATATGCCAATGATGTCCTGATAATGGAAAATGGCAGAAGTGTTGACTCATGGGTTTGGTACATGGTTTGGTACATAGGTTTGGTAACTAAAATGTTAAATACTTGTTCAAATGGTACACATATTCTTGTACTGTGAATAGTTCCAAAAGAAAAATAATCCATGATAGTAAAAAATAATCCAAAACTTTCCAAAAGAGGGGAAAACATATACAGAAACTGATTACGACTGTCAGAAGAAACAACGATTTTTCAGTTATTCTCTCAGTTGTTGTATTAGTAACACCCTCACAGCATTGTTTTCTAGATTTTGGTCAGTTAATGCAAAAAGGCAATGAAACATAGTGAAGTGAAGGCAAAGTATGTTAACCATACTCTGATTTTGTCCTCTGCATTTAACCCATCAAAGTTAGTGTACACACACACACACACACACACACACACATGGAGCAGTGGACAGCCATTCACTGCGGTGCCCTGGGAGAGATTAGGAGGAAGTATTACTTAAATTAAAATGAAAATGCATTACTTTTTATGCAATACATTACATTAAAATGCAGTACTTTTACATTTACAACAAAATATCTTAGTTAGTTTTTCAAATAAGCAACACAAGTTACTTTGTTTTGTTTTCCCATTTATTTACTGACACCTCTGTCAGTTGTATGTTGAGAAATTGTAAGGAACATACAGAGGTGTTGTGTGTAAACTTGAAGCTTATTTTAGCCTAGTTCTAGACTAAATGTGAGTATTTGATCATCTAATTACAACAACAGATTCAGTATTCCTCAAAATGAATAAAAACAATGAAATGAAAACTCAGAATAGATATATTGTGCATTGAAAACAGTCACTGCAGTCGGTGGGAACTGTTTACTCCTCGCAGCATTGCGCTCGGTCGGATCTATTTCTGTGTAGCACCCTTGTGCTGTAGTGATTATTGCTGTCGCTTGTCATAATTTGAGGTAATGAAAGTGGAAGACGGTGGATTCGTGTCTGTCTGTTTATCTAACATTACGCCGCTGCAAATGAGCTATGATCATTCAGATACATCGTTGTTATGAATATGTAATGTTTATGGATGTCTGCAGTTGAACTCTCAGCTAGAGAAGTAGTTTTCTGTATGTGACAGTTTTTCAGTGCGAAAAGTCGCAATGGATCGATCATTAAACTCTGACCCTGTCACTGTCATTACAGCTCACACTGAAGGTAGGATGCTCTAATGACACTTTAACAGTATTTTATGATTTATATTATTTTTTATCCTGACGTGTGTGTTTTTTCTGTATAGGTCGTTTTCAACGCTGGAGAATTTGTATTGGGTTTTGGTAAGTGAATCTTCTGCCAACTTTGCTTAAAGTGATACGCAATATGTAAACTAATCTTCATTATCTCTATCTAGGTTACTGGGACTTTGCAATAACTTTGCATATGTGGTGATGCTGAGTGCAGCACATGACATCTTACAAAAACAGGAATCTCAAAACACAACAACACCTGTAAGATATTTCTGAGATTTGGCTATGGTTATATTGCTAAAAAAAACAGTTGCCACAACTCCATCCTTCCCTTGTGAAAAAGAAGTGTGCTTAATTGTATTGAATGTGCATGAGTACTTTGAAAAAAAAAAAAAAAAAAAAAAATAATAATAATAATATATATATATA
This sequence comes from Squalius cephalus, assembly GCF_949319135.1. Lineage (NCBI taxonomy): Eukaryota > Metazoa > Chordata > Actinopteri > Cypriniformes > Leuciscidae > Squalius > Squalius cephalus. Next base: position 34,178,332 of record NC_137122.1, on the reverse strand, counting down.
TATATATATATATATATATATATATATATATATACAAATATATAAATGTTTATTAACAAACGTAAGTATACATTTAAAAAGTGCACTTTGTAATAGTCAACTTTTAAATCACATTTCAATATTCTTTAGTCATGCTTTTAAGAAGTACACTTATTATTTTAAAGTATTGACTAATATGCTAAATATTTAAAGTAGATATATTTTACATGTACTAAATTGCAGCTTAATCATTACAAATGTGTAATTACATGTATATTTAAATACATGACATTATGTTTTAGTTTACCATTAATGCTTATCTGTACATTCAGCAGTACACTTCAGTCATATTTCAAAGACAATAGAAGTAATTATGAAATTGCATAGGCCTGGTTTCACAGACAAGGCTTAGATTAAGCCAGGATTAGGCCATAGTTCAATTAGGACATTTAAGTAGCTTTTATAAATGTGCCTTAGAAAAAAAACATTAACTAATTGTATTTATTATGAATTTAAACTATAATAGAATTTCCGAAAACATTACGTTCAGTTCAGACTTAACATATTCTTTTAAAGTATATTATGTCACTTACTCTTTTTAAAAGTATGCTAAAGTGTACTTTTTCCACAAGGTTTGATTACTCATGTTTTCTCGTTTTTTATTTTGTTCTCGCACTAGACTCCAGCTCCAAATGGTACTAACATAGAGATCGGGAACAGCAGCAACCGCTTTGACTGCAATCCTGTGTCTACTGCGGTACGTCTGTCTTTCTTTCTCTCCGTCATTCCTTGTTTCAACCGTTCAAACGTGTCCCTCGTGTTGTCTAGGGAGTTAAGTGTATTTTTTAAATATTTGTTCAGGGAGTGACACTGTTTTATTTCTGTTTCTAGGCTGTGCTGTTGGCTGACATCTTACCCACCCTCATAATCAAATTCACAGCACCTTTCTATATACACAAAGTGCCTTATGGGTAAAGTTGACAAGCACTTATTTATTTTATGTCTAACAACCGTCAGCATCTTCAGACAGGTTTAGCTGCGTAGATGTTGAAATTCTGTCATGTAAGACAGTGATAAGAGATATGGATAGTGTGCAATAGTGTGAGAAATCAATGTCAAACCTGCTAACAAAGTTAAAAGGATGAATTTGATTTGATTGTAGCCCTGCACAGTGTTTTTTTCTGTTAAAGGGATAGTTCTGTGAAAGACAAAAAGGAATTATCCCTTTAATTGTTAATTAATATGTTATTTTCTTTCACTTTTATTATGAACAGTTTCCGTGTTTTGGTGTGTTTCTTTACGGCAGTAGTCAGCTTCCTGATGGTGTCATTTTCTTCAACTGTATCGATGAGCATAACTGGTAATGAGCATGTCCTCTTGTATTGGATTAATGAGATCTGATAAGTGCTGTGATGATGAACCTCTGAATCCTTCCTCAGGTGTCGTCTTTGCCAGTATTAGTTCAGGATTGGGGGAGCTTTCCTTCCTCTCCCTCTCGGTGTTTTTCAGCAGGTAGCGTCTAGACACCCATTCATTCATACAAGCTGTTCCGTGCTGGCATATTTTTGTACCTGTTCAGTATGCACTATTTTTGATGTTAAAGTAACCATTATTTATATTAATATAACCGTATTATGTTAGTCTTTTGGTCATTTCATTTTGTGAATGTTCAGGTATTATCTGTGGTAGTAACAGCAGTTATTATGCAGTTTTGATCCAATAAGAGCCAACAATGCTGAGTACATTGCATTGTGAGATATTGCATCTAGTGTGCTCCAGTTTGTGAAATTTAGTTGGTTATAATATCTGGGTATTCTATGCATGCAGAAATTAGCATACTATGCACAGGATTCTCAAACCAAAAAAGTTTGGCTTCTGTAAAACATTTGTAAACAAATGAACACTTTTATTCTGCAAGGGTGCATTAAATTGATCAAAAGTGGCCGTAAATACATTAATAATGTTACACATTTCTACTTCAAACAACTGCTGTTCTTTTGAACGCTCTATTCATTAAAGAATCCTGAAAAAATGATCAAGGTTTCCACAAAAATATTAAGCAGCACAACAGTTTTCAACATTGATAATAATCAGAAATGTTTATGTGACACTGAAGACTGGAGTAATGATGCTGAATTACATTTTAAAATATAGTCAAATAGAGAAGTTATGTTAAATTGTACTATTATTTCAGTTTTTTTGGTCAAATAAATGCAGCCTTGGTGAACATAAGAGACTTTAAAAAACATTGAAAAATCTTACCGACCCCAAACTTTTGAATGGTAGTGTAATGACTGCATATTACAGAAAAAGTATGAATAATATGTTAGTATTCTATTCCGAGCATAGCCCTAGTCACTGATCTCAGTTTTACTAGCTGTTTATGTTTCTGTCTCTTTAAGGGATGTGTTAAGTGGCTGGGGGTCCGGCACGGGGGCAGCAGGAGTAGCTGGAGCTTTCCTCTACTCAGCATTTACACAGGCTGGTCTGACCCCCCAAGTTACGCTATGGATCATGCTGGTTGTCCCTGTTATTTTGGCTGTTAGGTCAGAATAATTTTCTCAACTCTATTGGTTGAACCTGTTGACCAAATCGATTGCATAAACATATCTTTTTCTCTCATGATTTTTTCCCCCAGCTATTTCTTCCTCCTGGTGTTCCCACCCTCGTTCCCACAGTGGAGACGGCACAATGTTGGTCACAGTTATTTCAGAACGGTGAACTCCAGGGAGAGACGCCCTTTAATTGAGGAAGAGACTGATACTGATGAGGACTCTGAGCCATCTCAGGAAGAACAAGGTGTGTACATTTAGGAACTGGTTGCTTGTATTGTTGCAACTTTTCATTCTCATGGTTATGTATATGAGGGTCCATTCAGATAACCGTGCTCTTCCTTCTGACAGAGGACCTTCACATCGGACCCCTAAACTTCACTGACCAAATATACGTTATTAAGGTTAGACCTGCTGTATGCATCTATATGAGCCTCAATTTGGTGTTTGTCATTTTTGCCTGATTATTTTTTATATTATTTATTTATTCACAATTTTATACTGACACTCATAAGGATGGATGCAGTGCATATCGTATAGTTTTTTTTTAGCATATCGGCAAATTTGTTTACGTCTCATGATTATCCCCCCCCCCCCCCAAAAAAAATCTAATTCCTATAATAGTTTAGAATTACTGAGATAAAATGAGTAATTTTCAGTTAGTCATGGATCTCTGTCTTTATTTGCATTTTTGTTCAAGGCCACTGAACATCAGAAATGCTGTTTATTTCTTTTGGGGTTACATTTTTAAAAAAAACATTACATTTAAAGTGTGAGCATAGCTTGTGTGTGTCATGTAGGATAGCAGTTTGTGCGTGTGTTTTTATTTTTGTTTAGTTTGCACCTTGTTGTGCTGCAGTCAGGAAATGCACTTCCTCTTTGAATCTTTTATTTTAGTGTTTGTTCTTACCCATACGATCTCTTTCAGGGCCTGCTGAAGTTTATTATTCCTCTTAGTGTGGTTTACTTCGCTGAGTATTTCATTAACCAGGGACTGGTGAGTGTTTTCTGTAACAGTCACAGACAAGTCAAAAAGAGTAAGACACCAGTAAAACTACCTGTGATCTCTAAATATCACTATATATTTATTAATCTCTCTCATTAGTTGGAGCTGCTCTACTTTCCTGACTCTCCTCTCTCACACGCAGAACAATATCGCTGGTAGGACACATGACAAATCTCTTTAATTTCATGACTTTTGAATTACACTACCGTTCAAAAATTGGGGTCGGAACTGCTTTAATTTGATTTTTTTTAAAACAGTGAAAACAATAATGTTGAGAAATGTTACTATAATTTAAATGTTTTCTGTTTTAATATATTTTACAATGTATTTTGAACTGTAATTTATTCCTGAGCTGAATTTTCAGCATCTTTACTCCAGTCTTCAGTGTCACATGATCCTTCAAAAAATCTATTTAGTATGATGATTTGATGCTCAAAAAACATTTCATATAATTATCAATGTTGACTTTTTTTTTTCTCCGTGTAAACCATGATACATTGTTTTCAGGATTCTTTGATTAATAGAAAGTTAAAAGAAACAGTATTTATTTGAAATTGAAATCTTTTGCAACATTATAAATGTCTTTACGGAGACTTTTGGTCAATTTAACGGAATCCTTGCTGAATAAAAGCATTTAAAAGCATTAAATAATAAAAGCATTCATTGATTTATTTAAAAAAATATTCAACCAAGCTTTGCATTGAAAAGATTTTAAAAAATTACAAATAGACAAGAAAGAAAAGAATAAAATACAGATACACAGATTGTTTGATTAAATAATAAACTTAATGAAATTATATTAAAATAAAATAAGGTACAATTCTTCCATTGTGCCCTAATAATGTAGACATCATAATTAGCATAAACATTTCGACATAAGGGGTGAATATATGATGAAAGAAATTCTCATTTTGGGGTGAAGTATCCCTTTAAGAGAACATCCCAAATCCACTTAATTTGGAGACTTTGGTTCTTCCGCCTCAAACATTATCAGTTGTGTTTTTGTTTTGATGTTGTTTCATTTTCGTTTGAATGCCAGCAAATGCTCAATGCACATCATTATCTCTCCTCTGCAGGTATCAGACAATTTACCAGATTGGTGTGTTTTTCTCCCGCACATCTCTCTTCTGTTTTAAGATCAGGAAAATTTTCCTTATGTCTCTCCTACAGGTGAGATCTGGTGCACAAGACACAACAGTACATCAACTTAGACATACATATGCAACAGTAAATGCAAGACAATAGAAAACATATTTAAAACTCCTCATGACACCGATTACTCTTTCTCTTTCAGTGTGTGAATGCTGTTGTGTTGGGTTTTGCTGTATATTACCAGTTCTTGCATTACCCATGGGTGGTCTTTATTATTGTCCTCTATGAGGGTCTGTTGGGAGGAGCAGCCTATGTGAATACCTTCCATTTCATCCATGAGGAGGTATGTGAACTTCATTCGAACCATTTGATTAGATCAGCATGTATCAGTCAATGGTCTCTAAAGCATTCTCTTACGCTGTGTTTCTGGACAGACCGCTGAGCGTGAGAGAGAGTTTGCCATGGCTGCAGCAAGCGTGGGGGACAGTCTGGGAATCGCTCTCTCTACAGCTGTCTCCTTCCCCGTTCACCAGTATTTCTGCTCTTTATGAGTCAATGAAAATGTGTGTATGTGAAATATAAAGACATTGAAAAATCCTCTCAACATCTTGATCAAAAAAACAGTACATTCCATTAAACTTTGGACTAATATGTTATTATTTAAATGAATATCTTCTTTGTAACTAAAAATCCTGGAATCAAATGTGTAATGTTTCCTAAAAGTATTAAAATATTTTGCTTGAGGTACTTGTGTGTTGCTCTAATCACCCACTAGTCCCTGAAATGTTACTGCCTCCATTTATAAAGCATTTTCATTTCTCTTTTTGTGGCTAACGGTGACGGTTGCAGGTCCTCACTCTTGGTTTTGTAATTGAACTTATGAAGCAAACGTCTGTAGACGTGGCGTCAGTGTGTTGCTTTCTTAAGAATCATTGCTTTCATTTCCCATTCCCTGCCAGTTGCATGTGATGTTTCAATTTAACTTCAATGGAAAAGTATTATAACCAGGCACTAGATGGTAGTACAGAGTTACAGCCGTAAAGGGAAGTCTGTGTGCTCTGAGTTGACAGTACACTAGTGTTGACAATAGAAGTCATTTGGAAATTACGCATAAAGATGTACCTAAGTTTATTAAAAAAAAATCACTATTTTAAGTATATTATTTCTGTAATAAGTATTCTTTTTAAATGTATGGGAAAGTTAATTTATTTTTTACAAGGAGTGAAATTTAACAACCACTCAGACTGAAATGTTTATTCCAGAAAAAATTATTTTGAACAACTATTATGATATGAATGCAGCTTTACAACCTCACAATACATGGACTTTTGTACACAACATGATAAAACTGGAGGGAAAAGAAAGCAAAAATGTTAATAAAAATGGTGACCAGTTATACACATATATAAAAAAAATATACAAAAAAGTAAACAAATGACTTTTATTTTGAAAATTCGTGCGTAACAGCTGCCATCTTGGGTATTTCTCGAAGGTAGCAATGTTCACGTTGCAAATGATACAGTAAACCAGGCGGAGGGATCGATTTAAAGATCAAAACTGGTGAGATTTGTCAATATTTTTTTGGTTTGCTAAATCAAACCCACAACAAATTATGTTACGCTAATATTAATTTCTGTAATTAAATAGGTATCTTTATTATCCTAAAAAGACATAAAGGTCTAGCTAGCTTAGCAGCATAATGAATGAGTGAACTTAGCAAACACTTTAGCATAATAATTTTGTTTTTGTATAAGTTTGGACTCATTGCAGTGTGGATGTCGCGTTATTAATTCATACTGTATTGCCATGACATGCCCGACTCGATGAGGGTCTGTTGGTGCTTCTGTCACGAACCGTGATTCACCACCATCGCGCAGACTCAGTCAGAAGTCTGCTGTCTGCTGTAATTATGTGTCAGTAGTTAGTCATCCATGTGACTGTGTGCACATTTCTCATCGAGTCTGGGTTGATTCGTGTGTGTAAACATGCCATCTTCCCTTTGTTCTTGCAGGAAGTGTCTGGTGTTAAACTAACAGTGTGCCTGTGGTCCTGTTGATAGGAAGGGCTCAGCAGTGCCTGGGTGCCCAGGGAGCCACTGCCTGAGTCCCTAGAGGTAGACACCAGACAACCACAGGACATGAGTGCCGCCAAAGGAGGTCTGGTCATCTTCACGGCCAACTCCAACCCCTCCAGCAGAGAGCTGGCCAGGAGGATAGCCGAGTAAGTTGCCACTGGAGGTCCATTATAACATGCCAGTTATATTGGGTAGTTAGGAAAAGTGGTAAGACATTCATTCTCCAACAGCAGATCTGAGCTGGAACAACTGTATTCTTTTGAGTACCAATGGTTAGTACCAAATTTTAGTACCATATTTTTTTTTTTTTTTACTAAGAGGTGTATTTTTCTATTTTAAAATACACTATCTTTTAAAGGTTTGAGGGTCAGTATTTTTTCTTTCTTTTTTTAATACATCTATTTAGCAAGGATGCATTAAATCAATCACAGAAAGTGACAGTAAAGTCATTAGTGATGTTACAAAAGATTTATGTTCTAAATAAATGCTGTTCTATTCATCAAAGACAACTGTGTTCACTTTTATAAACGTTCTCAGCATTTATAATTATGTTTCTTGAGCACCAAATTAAATTAGCATATCAGATTTTTGATTAAAAAAAATGCAGCTTTGGTGAGCATAAGAGGCTTTTTTTTTTTTTTTTACATTACAAAAATACAGACCCCAAACTTTTGAATAGTAGTGTATGTCTGGATGAATCTCACAAAGGCTCACATTTAATAAATAAAAACAGTATATATTTGTATTTATATATATACCTCCATGCAATGAATAAACATCAAAGTTATGTTATATTTTAACTATGGGTCTTTCTAGTCTAACTGAGATTTACATCTTGTAACTTAAATATCAAATACGGATGATTTCTGCTGTGTGTTTCCGTTTAAGTTGTTATTTTGCTTCATATTCCCCTAAACATTTGTTCTTGCACAGGCGGTTGGGTGTGGAACTTGGGAAGGTGCAGGTCTATCAGGAGGCTAACAGAGGTGAAGGCCTGTTTTCTGCTCAACTTTCTATTAAATATCTGCTTTTTTAATCTACACTAGCGGTGGCTGTAGCTGTAGTGGTTGTTCATTCTTTGCGTGCCATACTGGAGAGAGTAGACAAAACAGAGCAGGGATCTGAGCTACTATTGGCTAATTCAACTGACAGTCTTTGTTTTGGTTCATGCTTTTGTATTGTGAAATGGAGATACGCTTATACTCCCACATGCAGACACTGTGGTGACATTCTCCCAGCATTCCCTGCACAGTCAAATCTTTGTGCAAACTTTTAAATAGCTAGTCTGTTTGTGTGAAGTTAAAAAATTTATCGTGGACCTAAGAAAAAAAAAAAAAGTAACATTTCTTTTCCCACAGAAACACGGGTCCAAATCGAAGAGTCTGTGCGCAGCAAAGATGTTTTCATCATTCAGACTGTGTCCAAGTAAGAAACCTTAAACACAACAGTAGGAGGCAATCATTTTTTCATCATGTAAAGACCCTCTAATTTTATATATATATATATATATATATATATATATATATATATATATTTATTGAAATAATTTTTAATTAAATTATTAATTAAAAAAATTTTTTACAAGAAAGTATTGCTATTAGTATTTAAAATGTTAAAGCAACACCAAAGATTCTTTTGTACCTTAAAATAATGTTTCCAAAATCGTTTCAGTGGTTCATCTACTCGTAACAGGGTGAACGGCACTTGCATTCGCTTTGCGGCCCAATATCGGCTCTAACCGCACTATGCAAGTTTGCCAGATCGGGTAGCGGATCTGTAGTTCGAATGAGACATAAGAAACTACAAATATGACTTGCTTTACGGCAAGCGTTACAATAGCCGATAGGTGGAGCAAGGTTCTGGCTGGTACATATAAATGGAAGATACCTAGCAGCCAGGTAGCTTTTGAATTGTCATCATGACGGAGTCTGCAAATAAAAGGAAGGGTATGATGTCGGAGGAGGCCAAGAAAAGAAAACGGGAGCATGATAGAGAAAGAGCTCGAACTAGAGTGAACATTGGACCGGCTTACACTCTTTGGCGAGAGCTGAATGAGGCTACAAGATGTAAGACTGATGGTCACTTGGCTTTGTTGCTACTGGACTTGTAAGTAATAATCATTTCTCTACCTTGTCTGTGGACATCGTTATTTCCAAAGCCGGTGCTGGATAAACAAATAGCGACGGTGGGCAAATTATTTACGACAGCGGTAATGAACAATTCCGTTTCCAACCTGTAGGGGGACCGAAGAGGAAAAGTACTTTGGTGTAGCTTTAATGGTTTAACATAAGTCAAAAGAAAAGTTGACTAAATGGGGAATTTTTTCAGTGAGATTAGAACCATAATCAACTTCATTTATTTATTTTTAATCTCCGAACTAGTTTTTTTTTTAATCTAGAGCCCTGTTTTGACAACTCAAACCTTCTGCAGCCAGTGTGTAGCATTATGCAGATTCATGCAAATTATCCCTCACTTTGACATTGATACTGATGTTACATATACAAATCTCCATGTATGCAAATTAGTTTTCCTAAATCCCAGTCTTTGAAACCTTCCTTCCTTCCCCATCTGCAGAGATGTTAACACCACCATCATGGAGCTGCTCATTATGGTGTACGCCTGCAGGACGTCCTGTGCTCGGAACATCATCGGCGTCATTCCCTATTTCCCCTATAGCAAACAGTGCAAAATGAGGAAGAGAGGCTCAATCGTTTCTAAACTACTTGCCTCAATGATGTGTAAAGCAGGTAAATGAGTCCATCTGAGACTAAACTGTCCCTTCATTTGTGGTTTATAAGGAAACTGGGCAATTATAGTCTAACTCTGTCCAATGTGGCTGTGGGCAGGTCTGACTCATCTCATTACTATGGATTTGCACCAAAAGGAAATTCAGGGTTTCTTCAACATTCCAGTGGACAATCTCCGGGCCTCACCGTTCCTGCTACAGTACATACAGGAAGAAGTAGGTCCTTGCTTAACGCTTGTCTGGATGCCATCCATGAGATTCCTGTAGATACTGTAGTTGTTCTTCCCGTTTGTCCTGTCAGAGCCTTCAGTTTGAATAATAGGTCAGTCCATGTTATGTTGCTAATAAATAGAAAGCAGGACAGAAACCGGATCTATCAGACGCTGAATTTTCTCAGAATAAATTTCTCCACTCAAGCTTATGCATTCATTTATTCATGATAAATTTTCTCTCTTGCTCAGATGGAAGGTCATCTGCCAATAGTTAATAATGAACGTTGACTGTATGAGAATGCATAATATATGTGTGTATGTCTGCCTTTCCTTTTAGATTTTTTAATCGTTTTTTTACTTACTTTGCCTCTGCATTCAGATTCCTGACTACAGAAATGCTGTAATTGTGGCCAAATCTCCAGCAGCAGCCAAAAGGTAAAGTTATATCTTTTGCGGTGTCATGTCATATGAAAGATCCACAGGCCTTTGAAATAGAGACTTGCAGGAGTAATTGACTAGTCAAGTATTTGTTCTAGACCAGCTAGTAAGATTATAATATTAAATAATATTACCTTCCCACCAAATCCCTCACTTAAATCTCACTGATGCAACTGTATGCATTGGGTGGCACTGTGCAAACATGATGTTGAGGTAATGAAAGATGATGATGTGTGCTTTCAAATGCATCCAAGTGTGTCAGTATTTCAATTCCTACTGGTAAACTGGTACAGTCATGCATCCCACGGGATAAAAAAAATTGGTTGTAAATGAGAAATTCAATTAATAAAACATTGTCTGTCACATGGTGATATAAATTTGTCTCACAAACAACATCAAAACATCTATATAAAATAGACACAACAGTGGCAAAAAATATAGATGATTCATAAATAACTTAAGTAAGGGTGAGGTGCAAAGTTTGTATTTTAAAAAAGAGGACAGTGTAAGACACTGGTTCTCAACCAGGGGACCGGGCCCACTATAGGGGGCCTCAGCAAAATTCCCTGGGGGTCTTGAAATTATGTAAATTTGGTTATAAATGCTCATCCCTACCCGATTAACAGGATTTGGAGTAGCATTTGTGGCTCTATTTCTTCTTTCGTGTCTGTTCCTTGGTTTGTGTCAAAACGGTTTAGTAGAGCCACATGGGAAAAACATTGAAAACAAATTCTGTGTCTGTCCTTTTACAGGGCCCAGTCATTTGCTGAAAGATTGCGGCTGGGGATCGCCGTGATCCACGGTGAAGCCCAGGATGCAGAATCGGACCTGGTGGATGGACGTCATTCCCCACCCACTGTCAAAAACAGTGGCGCCATCCATCCAAGCCTAGAGATCCCATGTGAGAATCTCATCTCAGCAAACTCTCTCAGTCTGTTTGACTTTTTTTCCCTGACTATTCCCTATTGTCTTTTTTTGTTCTTGCATAGTGCTGATTCCCAAAGAAAAACCCCCAATAACTGTTGTGGGAGATGTAGGTGGACGAATTGCCATCATAGTGGTGAGTTCAAGATGATTTGAATGTCTTCAGGGTGCTATTTTAAGTTTATCCCTCTTCTTAACCTGTTTTGTTTTGTTTTAGGATGACATCATTGACGATGTCGACAGTTTTCTAGCAGCAGCCGAAACTCTGAAAGAAAGAGGCGCCTACAAGATCTTTGTCATGGCTACTCATGGAATCCTCTCCTCAGATGCCCCCCAGCTAATAGAGGAGTCCGCCATAGATGAGGTCATCATAACATCATTTAAATTTGAGGTTCAGAGTGACAATTGTGTTGTCATGAACTGACTTTCTGATGTCTTTCTGCACAGGTAGTTGTCACCAACACCATTCCGCACGAGATCCAAAAACTCCAGTGTCCCAAAATAAAGACGGTGGATATCAGCATGATCCTGTCAGAAGCCATTCGCCGCATCCACAATGGAGAATCCATGTCTTACCTTTTTCGTAATATAGGCATGGATGATTAGCAGGGTCATGTACAGTCAGTCTTAACACGTGCACAGAGGTCAAGACTTTTTCTCTCCCTATTGCCTGCATCATTAACCATTTTTCCTTCTGTCGCCCATTATAACTGCGTCACTTCGTTGTATGTGTAATATTTTGAAATAATAATTGTACGTTCAAAGAACCGGGATGTTCTGCTACATGATTTCAGTGTCCTAAAATGCTGATGTCAAAGCGTATAGAGGTTTGAAGTGCAGGAATACTCAACCTCTTGAACTGAAATTTTGGCACTTTTATATGATTTTGAAGTACTGGATTTAAAGGCACACTATGCAGTTTTCGTTTTTCTCAAACAGCGACCCCTAGAGTCGCTGTGGAGTACTTGTATTTTACGTTACTGTCGTAAATACCACACACGCAGAGCCGTCTCTCCACTCTTCCAACCGCGCTTTCTTCGTTTTCTTCGTCGACTCTGCCATGATTCACGTCTGAAATGCAGGCTAGTGTCTTCCATAGAGGCTGCTTCATATGTTGTTGATGTATGTGACGTAAAGCAAGTCGTGATTCTCGCAAGATTTGGCGGGACGCCTCCTCTCAAACCTGCATTGTTGGTTTTGCCAGCGGCGTCCCACCCCCTGCTTTGCTATAGGGATGATTCGCCCTAATACGAGTTCGTTTACCATCGAAATGATTTCGAAGCTGTTATATTAAGGTACAAATCTTGCATAGTGTGCTTTTAAAAGAAGGACCACTGGATGTTCAAATTACCTCTTCGGTTCTTTTTAGCCGTAAATCTTCTGTCTTGGATTCTTTCTTTTTTTTATATAATTGGAGAATGGACGACTCCACTTTGTGGCCAACAATTACAAAATGTTACCATTTATAAAATCTATGCTGTGACATATCAGTGTCAGTGCCTCATGACTTGTGTAAATATTGGGCCACTAGTAGTTTTTGTGTTTCTGTCTGGTAATGCTAAGTAGTGCTGATGTTAAATTCAAGAATTACTTTGTACAAGGCAAGGAAACTAATGTACTTGATTGAATGTGCCCCCCCCTCCCCCACTAGATTATTCTACTAAAACTTTAACTTGAGAGCCTATTTGTTTTTAAGCATCTTTGCCTCATAAATGTTTGATCATAGTGGCAAGAATTTCTAAATACATTGCCTCAATGAGAACTTGACTTCTCATTTTCAAATGAAATGCAGGGTTTTTGTTATGTAACCAATATTTAAGGCTTTTGTATTTATTTACAGCACTTGATGACAATAAATAAACAAAGAATATCTGGTGTCATTGTGTGCAGTGTTTAGTTAATGATCCACCCTTTTCTCATGCTGGCTGATATAAGATTGACAAATAGGTTAGCAGAACTAGAGTTTCAAGTTTATTGTACCATGCTACTCTATGCTATTCACTGGCTTTTGAGATCTGACTTAAGTTGGTTAAACTAAGTTTACTTCAAAGTTCACCAATATAATTAGCCAACAGAGGGCAGTCAACACCTCACAGAACTCCCTAAACAAATGATTTTACAGTATGCTAGCAACACCAAGGTCATAGGTTTGATTTTATGCACAAACTGTGTAGCTTGAATGCATTTTATGCAGATTTGGAGAAAATCCTCTCCCACATGCATAAATTATGCTGGTGAATTTGATTCGCTGTTCAGTAGGCACTGGCAGAACCCTTATCTAGTAGTAACTTGGATTTGTTAAAGGAAAATAAAAGATGGGGGTTTAAAGGGATGAAGAAGATTCCCTACAGTTCTATTAATTTCATTAAATGACACAGATAAGCAGCAGTGAGTTAGACGATAAAGACTGTTCCTGTTTGCATAATGACTAGCACCCTGAGGACAGAAGATACTTCTGTTATGGATATGGCAAAGACTCTGTTTCAGCAAAAATGTCTGTAATGGGAAGTACCGCTCTACAAAGCTTAAGATGTATGAACCAAGTAATCTTGCGGCTAGTTTCAAAGGGAAGTAAAAAATCCTGATATTTCCTCTTTTCCTGCAAATACTTCTTATAGAGATATTTTTAACTAAGCAGGGCAGCAAACGGTTGTTCTTTATGTCTGTATTTAGTGAGTGACCAGTTTTGAGTTGCCTACAAATGCATGCTCAAACCTAGCTTTAAAGGGATAGTTCAGCCAAAAATAAAAATTCTGTTATTCACTCACCCTCATGTTTTACAAACTTTCCTTCTTCTGTAAAACATAAAAGTAAAAAAATATCCCAGTGATTTTTTGTCCATACAATGAAAGTCCAATGTTGATTTGGACCCTATTGAATTACATACATTCGGATGACTGAATTGAACTATCCCTTTAAGAAAATCAAACATTGTGGTTAGCAAAACAAACTGCAACTGCATCATTACTAAACTGGCAGGAACCCATTATGATAATGAACAATTATAAGCATTCTTAGGTTAGGTGTGAGGTATGGTGATGCTCTTCTTTATGAAATGGCGTCTCAAGTAGGCCTTTGTCAAATTAACTGCTTATATGGCCCTTATTTGCCTGCTCTGGAAGCATACAACTGATGTAGACTTTATTGGAAATATATTTGGATGACTAATCTAACTTCCATGTAAATTACCCAGCAAAGGTCCCTAGAGTTATGGCCTCAACATTTTGTAACACTACAGTCTGCCACAAAAGAGAAGAGCTGTCAGCAAAAGCAAATTACAGAGAAAAGTTCTGATACTTCCTGATATTTTAAAACCCGTTATAATACCGAAAATATTATTCATTCTTCTAGATGGCTAGTTTGTTAACAACAAGAAGGTCTTTATTACATGGAGTAAGGTATCTGTTAGCATTAGCATCCTTATCATCTCAGTGGTAGTTGCTTGTCTGGTCCATCTTTGCACGTGGGCTCTTAGTTCTGCACACAACTGTTTTTCACTTGAACTGTACATGATATGTGATTAAATCTGGAGTTTCCGGAAAATGACATTACAATAAAGATAGTAGCTGACACCACAAGAACACTGACAGTCACAGGCCACCTAAGAATAACTTAAAAAGTAGCCAAACTGAATGAGGTTATGGTGTGTAATAAGGTTAAATCATGTTTGAAGCTGCTTCAATAAGTAGCAATGATGGTAAAAAGTCTTCATATAAATAAAGGAATAAAGTCCAGTCATAATCAAGTGGATTCTGTCCTGGAAGGTCTGTTTCAATAATTCAATAGATGCGTGTGTACAGTCTGGGGGTTTCTAATCTTCAAAAGTCTGGAGTTTTTGACCTCAATCTAAATGAGTAACACTCATATCCATTTCCTTTAGTATACCAATTAACTAAAATCAGCCCATAAAAGAATCAGGAAATAACATGTAATGCAAATGGTGAACTATATGTGATGATTTAATGAGGCCCATAATTGATCATTTACAATAAGTTGAATTAAAAAAAAATAAAGCATTTACATATTAATAGCTTTAGGGACAATCATAAAGCTTTATCTAAAAGTCTGTGTCTGCAATTTACATAAAACGTTCACTTTAGAAAAAACTTGTTTGTATAGGGAAAACCCTGTTAGCTTGAGTGCATTGTAGGAGGGTGAAATTCTGTTTGCTAAATGGAATGAATAAAACAAATCCTAAAATAACATAGTGGCTTTTTGATTTCTATTGAACATCATTACATTTATGAAGTCAGTATATGCAACCATGAATTCGAACTGCAATTTGTTCCCTTATTCTACTTGCTTGGTGGAGACCCTTTAAACGCCTGCTTCTTTACTTGTCCTGGACATAAAATTCCAGATGAAGAGCAGCTATATTTTGTAATGGATGCAGAACGTTTCCTGGAAACGTTTGGCTGGTCTGACTGCCTGATCCTAGGTGCAATCAGCTGGACCTGAGGCTGTTTTTGGGGAGAGATGGGACTGTTTGGTGAGGGGACTGTCCGAGGGGGTCTCTGGGGAATTAGTGTTGACCTAACTGGAGCGATTCCTCCTGTGGACAATTCTTCAGAAGATGGAAATAATGTAAGGCTAGGCTTATTCTGCCCCAGTGGTTTTCCAAGTGATGGCAGCTTGCTATGCAAGCCAGCTTTAGGAGCTTGCAGCCTGAATGGGCGAGTGTCTGCTTTGCTGATGGTTAACTTAGTTAACCCTCCTTTTGCTTGAATAGGAATTCTGGATGATTTTTGATGTGGTTGCTAGGATGAAGAACAGAATATTTTAATGATATTATCCTTAATGCAGTTCTCCGAATTGATTTCTAATTGAACTAGTGCTTGCTTCTTGGTAGTAGTACAGTAAGAAATGCTTACCTTCCTAACCAGACAGTCCAGCTTGGATTTAGCCTCTGGCAGGATCTTGTTTATTTGATTTGTACAAATATGTTCCCCTTCTTGTTTCTCCTCAACCAGAGCTGTTGGGTGGCATGTTTTCTTCTCATTCCTACTGTAAACATCATGACCAATCTTATTTTCTTTACGTTTTCTATCTTTTGCAGTTTTTGGTTCTATAGGCTCAGTTTTGCTGAACGTTTCTTTGCTCAGTGCAGCTCTTGGCCTTATGGGATCAGAATTGTTCAGCTCTGTCTCTTGGGGGTCCGAATCCTCTAATATCAACAGCTCAATGGATTCAAACTGTTCAGGCAGTTTCTCTTGAGGATTGTGCTCCTCAGAGTTTACCTTTAACACTGCTGGACTGACCTCATCATTCTGCAGCCTTAAATGCTCTTCAGATTTGAGGTTGGATGGATGATTTGATCCAGAATCTAAATAAGTCACTGGATTTTGCAGTTCCTCACTCTTAGGCAACTCTTCAGACTTTGTTACCCTGGTCTCCTCTGGAATTACAGAAGTTATATCTGCTTTAACTTGCAGCATTGAGCTAGATTCACTGCCTGTTGCCAAATGCGGTTTGCTGATAGCATTCAATTCTGAAGGTTTGAGTATTAAATCTGGACTTTCCTCAGACTGTGGGTCCTGTTGTGGCAGTATAGTAGTTGACTCGGGTAATTGTGCAGATTGTCCCTCACATATTAAATCTAGACTTACCTCCGGTTGTAAATCCTGCAGTTGCAGTTTTGCAGTTTTCTCAGCTAACTGTACAAACTTTCCCTGACATATTAAATCCAGACTTATTTCAGATTGTAAGTCTCGTAGTGATTCCTCACTCACTAAATCTAGACTTGCATCAAGTTTTAAGGCTTGCACTGGCTCTTTTTTAACTTTCTCAGATAACTCTGCAGATTCTGCCTTGTTCTGTATCTCTAATTTCTCCTGAGATGCACTTATCTTATGTTCTTGTAAACAGTTACTCATCGATTTGCTCTTTACTACTGGCTCTGAGGTAACTTCAGACAATTGTTTTTGGTGTCTGTGATTTTTCCTATTCAGTTGAGTTTGAGTAATATCCTCAGACCCTAAAACTGCCTTAATTTCATCTGCCACTAGGTGACTGTCAGTTGTTATTTCTAGTATGTGTTGAAATTCAGGCTGCTCCTGTCCAGAATCCATTTTAGGTTCATCTTTTTCTTTCATGCTCTGACAGCTTACCTCGAATAGTTTCTCAGCTTCCAGTACGGGCTTCAGTATTTCCAGAGGTTCATTCAGGCTTAAGTTTTCAACTGAGTTTGGTTTCTCATGAACCATACCATGAATATCTGGATTCAAACCCACTGTGTCACTGCATTCAAAGTATTCCTCTGAAGAGAAGTTGAAGCAACCATTAGGAGTCTGTGAGAAATAGCAGATTTCACTATCATTGACTGGTAGCCTACTATCATTTATTGTGATAACTCTGTCACTTTCTTGGGCAAAGGTGGTTTCGGAAGTTGCAGTTGTTGTTTTGAACTCTGTAGATAAGAAGTTGAAGACAATACTGCAAGAGGTTTTCAAAACTTTTGGAGTAAACAAGGTCTGTTTAGTATCCAAATCTGTACGATCTTGAGTTGAGGATGAATTTGAACAAGGAAATTCCTGCTCTTGATGACCATTTTTGATTGGATTATGCAAAGATTCTTGTGTTTTTTCAGCCACAAAAAAATCTCCTAAAGACCTTAAGTCAGCAACAGGGCTAAAACAATCATAGTATACATCAGACAATGAAGAGATGCTGGAGTCACAGTTAGACATTTGTGTACCATTCCAGCCATATTGGTTTGTCTCTGGTTTTGTATCTCTGTGTTCTTGAGTGGCAACATCAATTAAGACTTGGTCATCAAGGCTTTGCTTAACAAAAGGGATGTCTGGGACTGAAGATAAGTCACAATTAGTTTTGTTGTACACTCCTGATGATGATTTAATGTCAAGATCGTCAGAGGTTTGAGCAGGACATTTCAGAGGTTGTGTAGTAACCAGGGTTTGCTTTGTAGCTGAGACTCTATCGTCTTGAGTAAAAGACGCATTCGGAATTGCATTGGGAAAGTCTTTTTCAGAGTGAATGTTTTTACTCTGCAAAGATGTAGAGATGTCAAATATGTCTTTTTCCATTACACATAGTTCCTCTTTATCAACTTTATTACAGGCAAGCACATGCAGAGTTTCTGGCTTTTCCAAAGGCAAGATAAGATCCTCATTCCGGCTGCTTGTTTGATGTTGATTTTGATCAAAATTCTTCCGAGCTTCTCCTGATGTTTGATTCTGTGCTGGAGCTTCAGGATAAGAGGGAGTTTGGGATATGGGTCCAGGACAAGCCCTCAGATATATAGACTCCTTTGGCTCATGAAAAGGATCCTTGAATCGGATGGCTTGAGACACTTCGAAGAGCTCTGAGCGCATTAGGTGAGCTAGCATTGGTTTGTTGGAGTCTCTTATGTTAATGAAACCAATGACATCACTCGGTGGGTCAGGATCAGGCCAGGTCGGCACATAATTGATCATGTTCGCCTTTTCCAAGTTTAGAAGTCCCGGGTGAATAGATGGCACCACTGGGGTGTCTTTGATTTGTTTGATGACTTCCGTCTGATTCTTTGAAATGTTGTTCTTGGCACTTGTCTGGTCAGATATAGGTCCATTGGTAGTGAAAGCACAGTTAAAGACCAGAGAGTATTTTGGGTTAATGAGCTTGAGTGCCTTGGTTGCTGAGGGAAGTAGAGTTGGTACCGCCTGAGGGAGGAACTCAGGTTCAGGCTCACTGCTCAGATTAATCTTGCTCAAGCACACTCCATTAGACATCACATACATGTCCTGAAACAATGCGTCAAATGTGTCGACTGCTTGGCCAGAGAGAACAGTGATGATGTTTCTGTCCAATCTAGAGGCAGACCATGTGAAACTGAAAATAAAGAAAACCTTTTATTTGAATAATTATGTATATTATGGATGTATTTAGCTAACAGAATAATAAATTAGGTTAGGTCTAACCTTGTTAAACTGGGTTGACCGGACTTACCTATATGACCCTGAGACTGCTTTGTCTCCGTCAATAAACATGAACTTCTGGCTTTGGCTTCCACACACTCTCTTAGAGGATCGACTGAAAAATTGTGCCCCACTGATGTTGCGCACTCTCAAGTTCTGATGGAAGAAGAGAGTTCAGCATGTTTGGTTAATGCGTGGATGAAAAAATATCCACAACTAAAAGAAATTCTCTCACAATGGCAACTTAATACAAAATGAATACAAAAGTCAGACAAATATTGTATTAGGGTATAACAGAAATGATCTACAAACAGAGTTTTATGTGTACCATGAGGGATATTTGAAGGTATTTTTTAGACATAGGCTACGTTCACACTGTCATTTTTTGGATTTGACAACCGCATTTATTTACAGGAGTGAGTCTCGAAATGTCACATTAAAACAGAAACTTACAATAGCATCTCGAACACTGTCTTAATGAACGTGTGACAGGAGTCACACAGTAATATAAAAGATGGTGACATCCATAAAACTGAAAAGTCTTATCACTTATGACAAGACAAGAGTCCAATTCAGCGGCGAGTTCATCCATCAAACCTTCATTAACTGACAGCAGCTTTAATATCGGGGTGGAGAGCGAAGCATTTGAGACACGCGTAGAACACAAAAATGACAACAGTGACTTAATCTGAAACCTTCAGATGACACACAGCTCATATCTCCGTCAGTATAAGTTACCGGAAGGGAAACCACACATGAAAACCCGCAACACACGGTAGACACGTTTGTGCATCGCAGAGCAGCTCTCTCACACTGTATGACGTCATAGGTAACTAGTTGTCCAGTCCGGATCTGTTCACACAGCGGAGGTTTTCCGAGAATGCATTTGTGAGTCCTGAAATTGTTCAGATGTGAGTTCAGTTATAGAAAGCGGTTGTCACTCTCCGTAAATAACCGTGTATGAATGTAACCGTATTAAGGACTGACAACCGTATTCTGCTGCTGTGTGAATGTGGCCATAGTTTCTGACACACTACATGTTTGACTTGGTTTCATCAATGACAGACTATTAGTATATGATCACATTAGCAAGTAAACACACAAGAAGGACAAATTTTCCTTTATATCACATCTCTGTAATGTTTTCACACTTACGCACATTGATGCTAATGCTGAAACAAGCCTTTTGTGATCATGCCTTTATCACTATTCACATTTCAGTATTTAAATTTCCTGTTTGCTGTTGGGTTTGTGGTGCCTTTAGGTGTCTTAGGTGTCTTTACACAGACAAAGCTAATATCTCAAATATTCAGGTCAACCGATTCACATATAAAATTCTGTAATAGAACAGATGTAAATATATTTGTAAAAATTACTGGTATAAACACTACACATCATTCTAATAAATCCATTACTATCACTGATACATTATAAGATTTTATGTTATTTCAAAAATGTGTTGCAAAATTATTTATCATCAGCAGAAATCTGCTTCAGTCTCAAAACAAGAGCATCAAGAGTCATTAGCGCTCACAGTTGCCTCAGACGGTTTGGAAAATTAGACTTTCTGATTTGGAGAACTTAAGTTAGCCTATCTCTCGGTTGTTTCTACTCATTAAACTGCAGGCGTTTAATAATATTTTCCTTTTCCGCTAATAAATATTTAATCTTAAATTGACGGTCAAATGATTTTCTTATATTAATTGTGACATGCCTTGAGGTGTCCAGTGTGCATGCCTGCTTTCTCACACATTCTCAGAAAATGCTTTACTCCAGTGGCCTCCAGCATAATGTACACAGCAACCTTCCGCTTGTAGCTTGCATCCAGAAGATCTTTGAAGATGTCAATATCTGTGAACAAGTCCATGACAATTGCAATAACCTGCAAAGGGACAAGCATTGATGAAAACACAAGAACTTTGAGGTAAAAAAAAAAAAAAAAAAAAAGACAGCACATTGTAATATATCTGTCAAAAACATACTGTAATCCAAATATTAATTCATGCAAATAAAACTGTGCACACAGATTAAAAACTGGACATTCTTGAAAAATGTATTCAAAGTAGCCTAATCACAACAGCAGATTTGGAAAATTGCATGCATGCGACACTGTGAGGACTATCCCAAATAGAAGCTATAGGGTCCAATCATGTATTTTCTTTATTACAATTTATATTAACAGCATACTAATTTGTGATAAAGAAAATAAAAAATAAAAAAGAGGCAAGATCTGACAAAACGTAGTTTATTTAAATTAGATTTAGAATGTCAAATTTTCAATGTGAAATGTGTACATATAAATTTTAGTTTTGTTTATTTAATTGTTATTATAGCCCATATTATTTACTTAATATGTATATCTATCGTTAAATGAAGTGTTTTAAAATCTCACTTTATTATTCTAAGAGTCAAAGTTTCAGTAGGTACCCACCCAGCCTTACGACTCAGAGGGGTAATAATGACATAAGCCTGTTTTATGAGATTGAGCACACGTGTAGATCTCTACATGTTCACTGGACTTTGATCAGTGTCTTATTCACCAGAGGTGTGAGTCACAACAAAAATCACAAAATCATATTTTATCCCCTACCTTCTGTGCTTGGCCGATCATTTTTCTAACGACCTCTTTAATATGTGGCTGACCCTCATAAGGGGGTTGAGTGTACACTTGGACACGCGTCACTCCGCGGTAGGACACCCGGTCCAGCCACCCGATGTCCAGCTGTGGGATCGAGCAGTCCGAGCGGTCGGGCCAGTACTGCAGGGAAATATCTTCCCCATCACTTTCCCCGTATAGTTCAGCGTTATTATCGTGGGAACCCGGGTTATACACCTCCACAGTGTTGAGGATCCTCTCAAGTTCAAGGTCCGATAGAAAGCAGCGGATGTTCTTTGTTTTGATGTAGTCCTCAAAGGCGTCCTGTCCGTCATGTATGAGTGTCTCCAGCGCGACCCTCTGTTCCTCGCTGTAAAAGAACTCCGGCTTGGACTCGTTAGTGCGCAAGTTGATGTGATTGTCATCAAGGCACTGAACCTGTGACAGTGCCATTACTTATTTACGTTATTTTTAACTGCATTTAAAAGCTTTTGCGTAGGCTATAATTTTGTAATTGAAAAAGTTTAGTTCAAATATTTTAACCAACAATGTTAAATAAATATTATACACAAAAACTAAGACACGCGCTCTCTCGCTTCTGCTCATCTAGTTGATCCTGTCAAGAGTATGAATGTGTGTTCAGTACGTCAGGCACAGATGCAAGTACAGGTAAGCGCAAACACCTCAGTCACGTGACTGACTATTAACCAATTGTAAAAGAAGCCCAACAAGCTTTATGGTGTTACTAATCGTCCTTTAGTAGTTGGGAAGTTTTCTACGCCAGTTTGAAGGTAAAATGAACAGCTATGTCGTGCTAGACTTGTAAATATAAGTTTATTATTTTTAATTTAAGTCTTAGTATCTAATTTTATAAAAATCCAAAAATGTAAATGATTTAAAATGACACAGAAAGCCTGTGGTTCAGTCATACGATGCATTTCAGAGATTGCTGTGAAAACATGAAACTGCTTCATATAGGCCCAGTTATTTAAAACATGGGCCATTGTATAAATAATTCATATTTATATTTGTTTCTAATGCTAATTATGTCAATAAAAACATGCGTTGTTTAATAAGGACTACAGTAAGGATGATAGTTTAACATGCTTTGCGAATTAGAAATTGTTGTAGCCCATATCATATCAACTTAAATTTTTAAAAGCACACATTGGTTTAAAAAATCACATCTGATGTATGATTGTGTGTAATTTATGTTGTAATAAAGTAAAATTGACCACCTTTGGTTTTTTTTTTGTTACTTATTTTTTTATTTTGAATATCCTTCAAATCTCCTTATAATTACTTCCAGTCAGAAACAATATCCTGTACAAGGGTTCATAGCATTCACACGCTCTTACGTATGGTCAAGTCCACAGGAGAATATGTACAGAAGTACAAGGAAGAGTAAAAATAAAAAATAATTAACAACATTTAAAATTAACAATGTGAACAGAAGATCAACTTAAAGTTCCCCTGGCAGATATAATCAGAGTTAGTTCTAACGGTCCTTCATCACCGTCATTAATGGTGCCCATCTTTCAATAAAAAGTTCCCTCTGTAATCTCAATGAATATGTCATTTTTTCCATAGTGTAAATATTTCTTAAAATTGTTAGCCATTCAGCTTGGTTTGGCAACTCCTTTTAAAGCCATTTTATTGTTTTCTTTGCTGCTATACCAGTAATATCTGTAATAAATACATCTTTTTCCTACTGTATCACAACTGGCTTCATCCCTAGAATTGCTATCAGAGGGTCTCTTATCAGTTCAATATTCAATACTTTATTAATAATAATGTAACTAATGTAAAAATGGATTTCCAAAAGTTATCTAACAATGGGCATTGCCAAAGAATATGTGAGTGAGTAGCCATTGTCTCTCCACACCCCCTCTTACATTGACTTGATTGATTCGGATTCATTTTAGCCACAACTTGTGGTGTTCTGAAAAATATGTTATTTATCTTCCACTGAAATTCCTTCCACAAATTGGCGTTCGTGACTTTGTGAGCCCGAGTACATATCTTCAGCCAAACTTCTTCACTTATTTCGAGCCGTAGCTCTAATCCACTTGTCTTTCACATAAAATGAATGATCTTTTGTCATTGAAGCAATGATTCTATAAACATTGGTTATTGGTTTCCACATATGTTCTCCACCCTGAATTTTTAATAAATACTGTTCTGAAAAGGGAGGGCTCTATTAATCTGTTCCAGTTTGGGTGTTTGAGTATGAAGCTCCTTAATTGTAGGCAGAGGCGGACAGAGTACACAGCTTCATTACTTGAGTAAAAGTACAGATACCCCTTGCTAAATTTTACTCAAGTACAAGTAAAAGTACTACAGTCAGATGTCTACTTAAGTAAAAGTACTGAAGTACTTGTTTTTAAAAGTACTTGAGTATCAAGAGTACAAGAGTACATTTTCTAAATATTGCATTACTACTGCCACAGTGCTTACATTTATGTACAGAAACGTCCTACATGGATTTATGAAAAATGTTAATGTTAATACCTTGGAGACTGTAAAATGAATTGAAAGTAAAATCAAGTCATTTACATCTTTTTACCATGTTGCTTTATTTAACATTTCTCACTTGCCCACAAGGCAATAGCACAATGGCAACGCTCTGACAAACCTCTGCTAGAGTTTTAATGGATTTTTTGCACCCACATTTGAACCTGACTGTGTTAAACACACCGCATACTCAAGAACATCAAAGCAAATGCTCAGCTTACATTAATGTGTAATATCAGGAAAGAAAATTCAGCTAACAATTGTGTGTACATGTGAGTTTCTCTGTTTTTTTCATCAATCAAATCACAGGGTTCCAGACTGCGACCATTTTTTGAGAATGTGTGAGTTAAAATTTTATGTGGTTGCATTTGTGCGAGTGCATGGTCATGTAAATGGACTGCATTTATATAGCGCTTTCACAGACCTATGGCCACCAAAGCGCTTTACATAGCCTCACATTCACCCATTCACTCACTCATTCATACACCGATGGCAGTGTCAGCCATGCAATGCGCCATCCAGCTCGTCGGGAGCAGCTGGGGTTAGGTGTCTTGCTCATGGACACCTCGACACTTGGTCAGGTGGAACCGGGGATTGAACCACCAACCTTCCGGTTTGTAGACAACCTAGCCTACTACTCAGTTAAATTCATGCATGAATTTTCCTGCATTGAACTTGTTTTAGCGCCCGCCAAAGTGAATTTTTGTCCCGCCAAAGTCTTATTTGATCGGTGAGTAAAGTAGATGAACTGCTGCGCTTGTGACAGGGCGCATGTGACATGTGAGGCGCGGACTGGACAAAAGCGAAACGAACTGCGCGAGCGAGCGACAGTGCGCGAGAGAGACCGAAAGTGCGCGAGAGAGACGAGGGCCCTATTTTAACGATCTGAAACGCAAGTGTCAAAGCGCAAAGCGCAAGTAACTTTGTGGGCGGGTCTCGGCGCTGTTGCTATTTTCCCGGCGGGATAAATGACTCTTGCGCCCGGCGCAAATCCAAAAGGGGTTGGTCTGAAGTAGCTTCATTATTCATAGGTGGGGTTTGGGCGTAACGTGAAATAAACCAATCAGAGCATCATCTCACATTCCCTTTAAGAGCAGACGCGCTTTTTCCTTGGCATATTGCTATTATAACGGCGGATTTGCCAGGCGCGCGCCAGGAGCGGTTCACAGCCGAGGAGAGCAACGCTCTCGTCACGGCCGTAAAAGAGAGAGAAGTGACATTGGGGATGGAGAAACACACCCAAATTAGCTTCGGTTAAACAGGCATATAATAATGTGGGTAAATGTGTAAGCTAGATGTATGCTTTTATAATAAATTGTCTATCTATCTATCTATCTATCTATCTATCTATCTATCTATCTATCTATCTATCTGTCTATCTATCGTTTGTAATAATATGATTTGCAAAAATGAAAACTGCTGCTTCTATGTAGATTAGAGAATCAAAGTGTATGCGCGTTGTGCACGCTATACTTTATGGTCAAGCATGCGCCCTTAAAATAGCATAATGAACAACGCGCAACGCGCCACTGACTTTAGACTAGGTTTTTTCTGGCCAGTGGCGCAATTGTTTTATGGAACAGTAAAATAGCACCAGGGATTGTTTGCGCCGGAACACGCCTCCTTTTTTGCGCTGAACCGCCCAGGGAGCGCAAGTTCATTCCCTAGTTTAGCGACGTGCTTCTGTGGAGGGAAAAGCGCGCTTTGCGCGGGTGCAAAATGGGAATGAAACATATGCGTCGGTGTACAAAGTCAATTGCGCTGGGTGCAAGATAGGGCCCCGAGTGTGTCTGCGCGCGCGACCGGCTCTCTCTCTCTCTGCTCGTTTTTTCATTTAAACATGCGCCCTGTCACAAGCGCGGCAGTTCATCTACTTTACTCACCGATACATTTTTTATTTTTTTTTAGAAGTAATGGGTACTCACGGTTATGGACAGAAATGTAGCGGAGTAAAGAGTACAATATTTGCCTCTCAAATGTACTTGAGTAAAGTCATGAGTACTCCCCCAAAATGATACTCGAGTAAAGTACAGATCCCTCAAAATTGTACTTAAGTAGCCTACTGTACTCAAGTAAATACTCCGTTACTGTCCGGCTCTGATTGTAGGTACCTGAAAAAATCTGTTCTTGCTCATTTAAAATCTGTTCTCAGTTGATCGGATGATTTGAAGTTGTTATTACTAAATAATTGGTGAAGGTTGAAAAGTTTCCAATTTTTTAATCCTGCATCAAGTCTCAAGGGAAGAAAATCTCTAATGTAAGTAATTGAACTCAAAACGGAGAGATCGCCTGTCAACTTAAACAACCAAAATGTCTCCTCTGGGACTCTGACGTTGCAGCACATCAGATTTTGAAATAATGGAAGATGAAAACTTCTTGAACGAGCTTAGTAATTTCATATCAAGTTTAGTAATTTCCTTTCTTGATCCAATAGCCATTTTGTGCCCAAACTGAAGATTATTGACATGTGCATATTAACTCGTTTATATTCAGTCATTATAATGCTAACATTTACACCATCAAAAGAAATAGACAACAATAGTTATAAACAATATATACACAGAATTTCTTTTTAATAAATATAGCTTTTGTATTGTATTACTTTGTAAGCAAAGTGCAGTGAAGAGATTGTATTAATACAATTCAAAATCTATATATGCATTTT
Organism: Squalius cephalus; assembly: GCF_949319135.1. Classification (NCBI taxonomy): domain Eukaryota; kingdom Metazoa; phylum Chordata; class Actinopteri; order Cypriniformes; family Leuciscidae; genus Squalius; species Squalius cephalus. The sequence goes on along the minus strand of NC_137122.1, from coordinate 34,151,621 downwards.
AATACACTACAGCAGTGTTCTTCAACCCTGCTCCTGAAGGACCCCCCAACACTGCATGTTTTCTTTGTCTCCCTAATCAAACTCACCTGATTCAATTCATCAGCTCATTATCACATGGGTTAATGAGCTGATGAGTTGAATCAGGTGTGTTTGATTAGGGAGACAGAGTAAACGTGCAGTGTTGGGGGTCCTCCAGGAGCAGGGTTGAAGAACACTGCACTACAGTATAAATGGAGATTATTTTTTGTACAGTGATGCTGGATAGCTTTTATCCTATAAAGCTGAAATGTGTCATTTTAGTGTCAACAGCATGATTACGTTTTAGTAACTGTCCATTTCGGTATGTTTGCGTGTTCCAAAGTCATTTTCAAACACACTTAGCTTGATGATTCCTGTCGTATTAAAACCAATTAAAGATGCTAACAATCGACTACTGCTATGTACACACAGTGTTGTTATTCTCCTTCAGAGTCAGTGAGTCAGCTGGACGTACTCAGGGGGGAAAAAGCCCACACGTCCACGACAACGACCTTTCCAGCGTTGAGAATCTGAGCAGTCCAGCAGGTCTATGACATCACCCCGCAGGAAGTGCAGCTGGGAGTTGAGCTCTGGATTGAAGTCAAACAGGGCATGTGCGTGATGGGGCCACTGCTGGGAAACAATAACAGACAAAGGTCATTATTGTTGTGCCTACCTTCACATTTTCCACATTTAGGTCCCTTTTACTGTCATACTTTATGTGCCTCACTAGATGACACCTGAGATATTTTTCATAGTTTCATTACTGATTAGTGTGTTTTTCCTGGTGTGGATTACATGTCATTTGGATAAATGGCAATCGGATATAAATGTAATGGTAACACTTTACAATAAGGTTCATTAGTTAACATTAGTTACCTATATTAATTATCATTACCTAAAACTGAACTGCACTTATACAGCATTTGTTAATAATCTTTGTTAATGTTAATTTCAACATTTACTAATACATTATTACCTATATGAACAAACAAGGAATGACTGTATGAATCAATGAATTACTTTTGACACCTCTGTGCTCATGAATGTGAATACCAGTGTTTTTACACATTTGCTGTCTTTTACACTTTTCCCATTAAACCAATATTTTCTTGCTCTTTGGTGAAAAAACGAATGCTGTTTACAATCCGGCTTTCATTTTAGAAGCATTTAAGTATGACATTTGAATTGCTGTTGGCAAAATGTTGGTACCCAGTTCAAAATATTTTCATAAGAATAATATAAGTGCTGTCTTACCTTTAATGCATGTTCTGTATCCCTCAGAAACACAGTCCTTTCCCTTGCAATGCTGTTGGTCTTGTAGTAGTCCACAAGCTGATTTAAGGAAGGGAAGATCTCCTCCCAAACAAAGTAATAGCCATCTCTATCCTTTAACACCTTGAAATGCTGTACATGATCCCCATAGCTGGTAAGAAGAGACCAAGATTCGAAATAAACACACAGCACTACAGAATAAGCCCTCATATCATGCAGTGACACCAAAAAGGAGAAAACGTTTAAGTCACTCTTTTAAAAGTGCAGTGTGCCACTTCTGTGCCACTAGTGGCCACAAATGGAATTGCAATAATGACTGTTTCCAAACAGGTTTTCCAAACCATTGTTATTTTAGTTTGTTTACATCATAGTATTTAATACTATTTTGATTCAGCTGTTATTTTATTATTAGCTTTTAGTAATTCCATTTTGAGCAATGCTGAAATTACCGCTACAATAAAATTCATAAATTTTTCGAACGTATCAAACAAAATATAGACTATAACCATTTGGCAATGCTTAAACCAAAACACAAACTTTTAAACCAAAACATTACACAGGAAGGACTTTTTTAAAGGGTCATGATACAGGTTCAAGGATTCTCTCTGGACCGTACAATGGGCTTTGTTGTCTTTTTTGTCGCGTCGCATTGCACCGCTCACGTCCGGTGTAGACACGGTGTTAAACATCCTCTCTTATTTTTAAATTTTAGGATCTGTAAACAGCTGTACTCGGTGCAGGCCAAACATTTCACAACAATTAGTCAGCATGTCTTAAAAAAGTTTAGATGTGTCTTCGGCTGCATTAGGTTAGAAAGCTCTTTGATGTCTTTAAGAGACTCTGCAAATATTCTTTTCAAAGCTGTGAGAACATAAATAATTCAGCATTTGAAACACAGCAAACTTTGTTCTTTCAACTGTATGACAAAGGCATGTGTAAAGACTAATTGAGCTTTATGAATATTAATAAGATATCTTGAAATTTCAAAGTAAAGTAGATCAAAGGTAGAAGCATGAGTCATCTCATCTCATTTTTGTGTGCTCACAATGATACACATCTCTCTGCTTTCTGGAGCGATCAAATTCATTTGTCACTTACTTTACCTGCAAATCAAAAAAAAAAAAAGCAAAAAAAAAAAAAAGTGAAAACCATAATGTTGGAGAGCTTGTCTTTTAATAATCCTAAAAAGCTTGTGACTGTCAATGTGAAATACTGTACTTCCTCAAAAGCTTCCTGAACGTCAGAGGGTGGATGGTTCATCATGCAGTGCTATTGAAGGGCTGATTAAACTAGACTCTTGAATCACAAGTCCAGCTAAATTAGGTTGTTTTAACAGAAATAAAGTCTAATAACAAATGCAGATTATTTAATGCTTTATACATACAAATAAAAGCATATAAGAAGCTGTAATTTAGTTTTCTTGTGAGTCATGCCACTAATGGCCTGAAGGTTTCTATGCATATGCTGGATGTGAGGTTGAGGACAGAAACAGTATTTAAATATAGATGGACATGAGTTGGTGGTTCATCAGCAGATCCTGTCATATCTCTCAGCCATCAGTGTCATTAACAATGACCTACATTCAGCGCTTAAATCTTCAGCGCTGTTGTGGTTTGTAGCAAGTTAGGTACATCTCGCATGTGTTGTTGAGGTTACAGCAAATGGCTGTGGTATGTTGCATGGTCTTCAGTTTACTGTTGTAACAAAGCTGTTTTATTTGAATCTCTTTGATTGAAGATTTAATGATTTTATCTAGGGAACATCCCAGTTGCAGTTTTAGCTCCCCAATGCAGGATTACCTGCTTGCTGGAATGCTGGCATTCTCTCCTTTCACTGAAGATGATTGACAGGCTGAACTACTCTCTGTTTTGACCCTTAAGCAACATAATGAAACCACTCTGTCAGAAAAAAAAGTGGTTGCTAGGATGTTTTGCATAATTACTAAGGTGTTGCTATAGGGTGTTACTGCATGCAAGTCTTGTGACTGCTGATGTGTTCTAGGTAATTTTAGCATGCTGATAAGTGGTAGGTTGCATTTTTATTGCATTGCTAGTTTCTTATTGTCTGCCAGGCAAGAAAATAGCACACATCTCAACAAGACCCATGTTTTGGGGTATCATTTATGCCTTTATTACAAACAGTGAGGTAAAAGTTGCATTTAGGATGAAGAGTTTAATACTTGGGTTGGTTTTTCATTATAATAGGGATGTTTGCTTTAGCAATGTGAACAAATATATACTGATTGCAATGATCCATCCAAGCTTAGTTTTGTGGTTGAGTCCCTTGGTGTCCCATTTAAAGACAGATGGTTCACTCACTACTAGACATTTCACAGCTGAGTTATCATCATTTCATCTTCATTTGGCCAAGTGGAGTGACTAGGCCTGTGGCGCAGGGCCAGAATAGATACACAGCGCCTTCTTAGTATCAGGCCCCGGTGTTAACAGACCTGACTGATGCCCTGCAAACAGCAGAGGATGCCATCTTGTCTAAGAAAAGAAATGGCATCATTACTCCAGTCTTCAATGTAACATGATCCTTCAGAAATTATTCTAATATGATGATTTGCTGCTCAAGAAACATTTTATTATTTTTAAAATCCCTGGATATCTTCTTTAAAATGCTGGCATATATGGTCTCAGAGAAAAATGAAATATGCGGGAAGGTGAGTGCTGTGAAAAATAAAATAATGCCATCGTCTGAGGTTTCTTGTAGTCTCGTCAAATGAACCTGCTTCAAACCTAGATGACATTGGACAATAATGCCCAAAGTCATCAAAGATTTACATTTTTAAAATCAAAGGCATTCCAGGCATTCACATTGCTCATTTTGCACTATGACCTTGATTTGTCAATTAAAGGAATAGTTCACTTCAAAATGAAAATTCTGTCATAATTTACTCACCCTCAAGTTGTTTCAAACCTGTATGAATTTCGTTCTTCTGCTGAACACAAGAAGATATTTTGAAGAATGTCGGTAACCAAACAGTTGATGGACCTCATTGACTTCCATTGTATTTTTTTCCTACTAAAAAATAGGAAATAGTTTCCGTCTGGTTACCGACATTCTTCAAAATATCTTCCTTTGTGTTCAGCAGAAAAATGAAATTCATACAGGTTTGAAACAACTTGAGGGTGAGTAAATTGTGACAGAATTTATATCTACTATTCCCTTAACAGCAATCACATAGACAGTCTGATTAGTAATCTGAATTGGCAGACAGGGCTCTCTCAGGGAATGCATGGATAGAGAGTTTGTGCGTCACAAATTAGCCCTGGACCTGCAGACCAGCTGCCAATTCCCCTTCTCACGGTGTGTTTAATCTCACAATAACCCTAGCCGGTGCTTCCACACCTGAGGCCAGCCCTGCTCCAGACTGCAGTGCTGATTATCCCAGCCAGCTCATTCCCGGGATCCTGGACAGGCTCTGCCATCCGAACCCAACTCAGCCATCAAGAAGTGGATGGTAAAGAGCCGGACAGAATAATAATGTGATCCCCGTGCGTTTGATGAATTTTAAATGAAATCTGTGCTCCGACGTAATAGCTTTCTGATGCTCTCATTTTCAGACAACTTCATGGTACATTTTCTTAAGCAGAAGGGGATATTGGTGTCCTTTGCGAAGTAGGTCAGATGGGTTTTGATGGACCCTACAATCTTTCTTCTTATTCAAATTTTAGTTATACTTTTATGAGGTTTGCAGAAAACAACAAATTACATCGACCCCCACGAACAGTGTATAGAGCAGGCTTGGCTATGCAGGTTGGGATGCGTCTTACCTCACTGACATAGAGAATTCTCCAGGTGCACTCTCACTTTCTCTTACTAAGAAGCTTCCACATTCCTGCTGGCGCAGCCGATTCTCCGCTACATTTCTGGAGATACGGCCCGCAAACCATCTGTGGGCGAGATAGAGGGGAACAACAGCACTATTAGTGATGCAGTTAACATCTAGACAGGTCACATGTGTCTGGCTGTTTACTGTCACATGATCCTTCAGAAATCATTCTAATATGCTGCTTTGGTGCTCAGTTATTAGTAATGGTTATTATTATCAGCGTTGAAAAGTTTTCGTGGCTTGATATGTGTTTGTGGGAAACACATATCCTAATAGGAGATTTAGGATATGTGTGTATACGGTAGTGTATACGGTATAAACTGACATACTGTAGAGCTGTAAATTAAGAATTTGATGAGAAATGTTCTCACATATTATAGTACACTTTTGGTACCAATTTGAGATTTACATGGGGATTTACATTTTTCTCCATCTGTGGAGCAGGAGGCTTCAGTAAATGTCTCCATTTTCACAGTTTAATCTCATTGTTGTCTAGGTGAAGCAACTGAGACATCACACATATTCTTTTTATTCCCAGGACCATTCTGCCTTAGTGAATAAAGACTAGTGAATACCAATACCAACACAAGTCCACACAATATTTTCCAAGATTCACAGACCTAAAATTGTACTTACGTGTGTGGCCGAACGCTGATATAGTTTTTAGGTACGTAGCCCTTCCTGTTAACCAACTCTGCTGTGTACCAGTTAGGATCATCTTCCTTATTAATGATCTAGAGGAAGAACAGCCAGTAAGCTTTGACCAGAACAAATCATTTGTAGCAAACAAAAGCTCTGTATGTATAATCCAACTCAAAAGAGCTTATACCTTGAGTACATCTCCCTTCTGAAAGCTAAGCTCGTCACTTTCCGTAGCACAAAAGTTGTAAATTGCTATTGCTTCCATCCTGAGTTCACTGAGCTAGAGGTGAACCCCAAAAGATCAATATGGGTAGACGTCCCACCACAGCCACAAAATACTGAACGGAGGAAAGGATTGAGCCAGAGAGCATCCACACTGAAACAGACTGTCCAGAGACACGCTCACTGTCAAACACTGCACCCTGATAAATGAACCGAGAGAACTAGCAGAGAGAGAACGTGTGTGGGTCTAAAAGAGAGAAAGACAGAAAAAAACATGTGGGAGGGAGGCAGGGGTGGCAGTTCCTGTCTCAGCGTGCTCTAATAGAAGGAAATACAGCTATGTGAGAAACAGGAAAGTTAAAAAAAATGATGGGAGGACGACGAAAAGAATGGCCTCTCGAAAACTTCCCCTCATCAGAGAGCCGGACCTGCGTATTACAAGTAAAGAAAAACACATATGTGTTTACCAGACTGCTGTTTTATGAGCAGATCTGTAGTTTGTAAATGTATCTGGTTAATCTGTGTTAGGCTTGCATATTACTACTCCCATGTCTGGAAATAGCTGGAGATGAATTATATCAGCTGAGGAGCTCATCTGAAAAGAGTATATGATTCAAAGAACATGTGAGTTTCTAGATGAGCAAACGTCCCCATAGAGCTGCATGACTCACAGTACACCTCTCATGTTCCTCTATTGGTGGTGCTGTTTAATCCTGAAATGCACATGGACGTCCCATTTTGGCTATATTTCTCACATAAAGTGGTCTTTTCTTTTGATCTCCTCAGTTATGGTGCCCTTGAACCCTTAAGTATTTGAATTAATACTTATAGCTTCAGCTATGTTATCAGCATGTAGACATATACTTTAATATCACATTGATATCCATATTTATATTTAGAAAGAATGATCGCAAGCTGTCATTTATAAGATGCACAATGAACAATGTTCTAACATTAACAAAAATTAATACAGGGTAACTACATTGTCCTTTTTATGCATGTTACATAATAGCTGTACTTATTATATGAATAACAATAAATTACATGCAACTAACTTAAAATAAACCCTATTCCTAACCCTATACTAAGTACATGTTAATTAATATTACTCAGTAGGATACTTAAATACATAATTACACAGTAACAAGGACACCTTCAAATAAAGTGTAACCATATACTGTAACAAATGTATCGCTCATTGCAGTTAATGTTAGTTAAATCATTAAGTAACATTAACTAATGGGACCTTATTGTAAAGTGTTACCAGTGAGGTGTAGTTCACTAAAATTTATTCTCACACACATCTAAAGTGTCATTCAAATTTATTTTTCATTGACTTATCCACTAATTAAGATGGCACACACTAGATATCACTACCAAATTCAACGAGTCATTGGCTATACAAGAGGACCATAATGGCACTCATTACATGCACAGACAGTCAATATTGCTGTTTGAGCTGATGTTATGAACACTACCCTGCTGGGCGAGAGTTTAGACTTAAAGAAAGAAGGTCGCTTCATAAGTTATCACTTAAACATGATATATCTCTTGTATGTGTACAGATATCACCACATAAACTACAAGTTAGGAAATCAACTCAACAACATTTTCCGTGACTTAACTGTTACTTCATCTTGGAAACATTTTGCACCACAAAAGACATTCTGTGAATGTCACAGCAGCTCTCAGATGTAAGAGTGCTTGTGAGAAACAGCTTGGTGTGAAGGTGTGCATAGTCAGTTAAGATGCTTATGTGTGAGAGAGTTTATTGCCGGAAACCTCTATATCTATACACTCTAAAAATGCTAGGTTGTTTCAACCCATGTTTGGGTCAATGTGGGTTGAACAATATATATATATATGAAAGCCCTATTAGTATTTAAAATGTAATTATATAAAAAAAGTTCCTGAGAAACTTACTCATCAATATCAACAATCATATGAGGGACAGAAAACAGGGCTTCCTGAGCATGAAACAAGGAAACCACAAACAAAGGAGTCACTCTGTAACAGGGTGAAAGATATAGTTGCACCACTTTACACTTGATTGCTCATTTGACTCAGTGGTGTATGATTAATAACAGCAAAATTTAAAGAATCCTCATTTAAAAGAAGTCACGCACTGTATTCTTTGTCACCAATAGACTGGAGCGAAACATTCTTCTAAACAAAAGAAAATATAAAACCTTTAAGGAATAGTTCACTCCAAAATGAAAATTATGCCATCATTTATTCACCCTCATGCTGTTACAAGCCTGAATGACTTGTTTTTTTCTTTGGAACACAAATTAAGATTTTTGTGTGTCTGTCCATGCAGTAGTAGTCAATTGTAACCAAAAACTTCATTGCCATGTGAAGAAAACTATGCAGAATGGGACATTTTTTGAAATTGCTAAATGGAAACTACCGTTTTGTTTCTCGGTAGGATGTCACATGCAGTGTCTGTGCGCAGAAATAAATGCAGGCATGAAAAGAGCCACACGGCTCAACCACACGGCTCTGATATGGTCTGTTTACTTTTAGATTCACTATACATTTACCATATTCTATAATTAATGAAATTATAATACTGAGATTTAATATCTGGAGGTAAAACTGTGGCAATGTATAGACTTGTCTTACTTTTTTTTTGTATTAAACACAGGTCTAATTCTGTACCATGAGGAGGAAAATCTTTACCATGCTGCCACTTACTGGTCAACTCATGTCAATACTATCAAATCTTTTCTAATGTAGCCGCCCAAAAGGCTAGGCTGTATGTATGCCATGTAACGAAACATTTTTCTTTTGCTTATCGACATGCATTCAAGAATTTAATTCCGACAATTGCCATAGAAGATATGTATTTGTTACTAAAGCATCAAATTATGCAGTCCAAGTGTAAAAACCTAGTATCTCAGATAATCCTCAGGCTTGAAAGGGAAACCAGCAAGTCTATGTCTATCTATTCAAAGCAGACACCTCTAAAAACTCTTTATTATTATTATTATTATTATTATTATTATTAAAAATACTACTGATATTGCTTTCACCATTACTGATATACTACAGTGACTAGAATAATAACTTCAGTAGTAGTACAACTAGTAACTTGGTAGACATTACTGTCAGAAAATAAAATATAAAATAAAATACAAAAGAAAGATTGTTGGAAATCCAAAAATGTATTTGTTTTGGCTTTATATTATTAACCATTACTGTGGTGTTCAGGTGGAAAATATTGTAGCCTACATTTTGTACAAAAAAGGGGGAATGCTATTGTATTATATTAATATTAGGCTATACAAATAATGTTATTATTCACTTACTTTGTAAATTTTCTTCTGAGACACAGTTACTTTAAACATGATGAGAATATTAAGTTTATTTCCTAGAAAAAGTCCATCAGGGTCACAGTCAGATTTCTCTAATTTCACCCCACTTGGGGGCCACATTCCACCGATTTGATCAGTTTCGGGAATAAGTCTCACGATGACGAAACCTATGCACTAATTTCAGCTGAACATCGTATAATGTGTGTCTTGGTGGACTTTCATGGCCGTGAAGAGGCCGCGGCGGTGAAATTTGGGAAATAAACAGTTTTAAGAATGAAACCCAGTGAGTTTGGTCACACCCTTTGGCTTGTCTCGCCCCTCCTGAGGAGGATGAATGTGCAGTCAGACTCAGAGCGCCATGTTGAACGGTGTGGGTGTCACACACACATACACACACACAAGCCCAACACACCAATACTAACGCTCACCTCGGCCGTTTCTTAGAAAATAAAGTTTCTATATCTCTCATACGAGTAGTCTGTACTTATGCCGGGTGTTACCCCCGGTCATCATCAGCACAGGAGGTTTGGTAAGTTATTGTTTTTGTTTTCTAGTCGCTTCTCTCAGTGCGGCGATATCTCCACCGAGTACCACACATTTCGGCTTGAGGTTTAACTAATTCAGGAGGTTCTTTTTTAAACAAACACACTTCTGGAGAGTGAAGGACTATGATAAAGCTAGGTTTTCTTTGGGGTGTGAGTGGAATTAGAGCGACATTTGATTAAACTAGCAAGTTAGTCAAAGCATAGCCACAGTTAGCTAGCCTAAGCGGCTAATACTTCAAATCACTTTATAGCTTTTAAAAAGTCGTTTTCTCTAAAAATAAAACATCAAAACACTACAATTCAGGTGTGCTACGTCTTACGACATTTTTAACAACATTATATTAGCAGCATAAAATAGTTTAGTTTTTAAAAAGTTCTCACAGTTGATTAAACTTTCGTCGTGGTTTCTGTAGCTTGCTAACGTTAGTTAGCAATTAAACGTTAATTATGGAAACGGTCTAAAGTCGTCAACGTTGCTGTTTTACATCTTTTAAAACACACACGGACATTTAAGCGAAGGTTTATTTTTTATTTTTGTCAACAATTGGACGTTTTATGGGTTTGGTTTTGCTAACGTGCTAAAGTTAGCTTGAAACTTAAATACATTTGTAACCGGCCTTGTTTGGTTAAACTGTTGGCAACAAGTATCCGTGAGATTTTGTGTTTTTATAATAGTTATACATTCAAATAGAGTTGTAAACACATATTTTCTATTCATCTCTAATCTTGGTCCATTCAGTATATAGCTGTAAGTATAATTCCTCTAGCAATGGTATCTTATATTTTACCACGACCTAACTTTGGTTTATACAGTCCTTTCTTGAGATGTTAACTAATAGCTTTCTGCTCTGATCAGATTTAAGGTGTTTTTAATTCAGTATTGTTGTAAGTGTATCTGTGAGATTACTGTGTAGTCACAAATCATTTGCTTAAGTTTGTGTAAAGACGGATTTGTAGATTGACCAGTTTGTTTAGTCGACACTACAAAGATTGTAGATAGTGTGACCCGACAGAACCGTTTTATCCCCACAACATGGACGTTTCACACAGTTTCCCCCTCTGATCTCCCAGTGGACACACCCGTGATCGAGGAGAATCATTTTCTGTTGTTTCTATAATCAATTTCTGTATCTTCATCTTTTAGTGTTTTGCTTCCTGTAATTAGACAGAGTCTCTAGAGGACAATTGAGGAATAGTGAATCTTCTACCTTATTTAGCAACTGAAGTGGAATTTACCAATTATCATGTCTTTAAAAAAAAAAAAAAGATTTAGAGCTTGAACATAGTCAACAGACTATAACATTTAATATATTACATGTGTAATTTCAAGGACATTCTATAGTTTTAGGCTATAGGACACAGTTTTACATGAAGTGGCAGAACCGGCTGGATTACCCGAGAGCAGAATGCAGTGCTCATGCGCCCACTCTCACAAGCTCTGGCTTATGTGAAATTCACCTTACCTCTTTCAGTTTGCCTTGCAGGCCTACTATGGAGGAATTCTTGATATGTGTGTATTTCAATTTCCCCCCCTAATGTATGTAGTGTTTTGTGTACAACATCTTTACACCTGCTTTTTCTTGCTGCTGGATTCACTTTGCCACCATAGACCCTTCCTTAGCGCTTCCACAATGTGTCCTAAAGAGGCGAGACATGCTGGTGCTTGCCATGCACACTATCTTTTGTTTGAATTGAGTCATACCTGGTTGTGCTGTCCTTCACAGCTGTGCAGAACTTGCTCTTGGTGTTTCTTATGCAGGATTTGTATTCGCTGCATGGGTGTCATGCAGCCAGTCATGGATCGGCATGGCCTGCGCATGTCAAATGATGGAGGAATAGGTCACATCAACTGCTGTGTGCAGCAAGGTCACCATGATTTTGGTGATTTTTGCTTCTTGTTGCTTTTCGCTGCTAAAATGATGTTGCCTATGTAATGTGTGTTGGTTTTTGGCACCTGTATGTTTATGTAATTTTGCATTAGGTATTAAGGGTTGCTTTTCTTGGAAAATGGACCAAAAATATAGAAGACTCATTCTGCGCTACACAGATTGTTGTCCAATCAGATGTACTCTGGAATGAGATGGCAAGTAGTGATTCATGATGCATTGATGACAATTAAAGCTTATTGGCTGTTTAAAAGCAAAGCATGTCGCACCCAAACCTCCTGTTTCAACAGGCAGTGCATCAACACAGAAATGAAAACTGTGCTTGTCAAGCCATTTAATGTGGTCTTTGATTTTTATATGGTAATGCTTTTTAACCGTGTTAGAAAAATTACATTCACTTTGCTGTTAAGGGGAAAATATATTTAAAAATATATTTTTCAAGGAGATATTTAAGTTCTCAGAATAAGGACTTTCTTTTTGATGGTACTAGATTTTTGTAGTCGGAAGAGGCCATTCACATAGACCTTGTTTCTACAACTTTTCCAGTGTTTTCCTATGTAAACGGGTTTGAGGCTAGACGGATGTCTTTGACTGTCATGCTCACATCATGTCTTTTGCAGCATCTCGCACAAAATTGCAGAGCAGATCAACTGAGTTAAACTTTTTTAAAAACACATCGGACGACCTTGTGTATTCTAAGTGAACTGAAATGATTAGCTTTGTTTTCAGCCCAAATTTATTGAGAATTGGAGGAGAATGTTGATTGCATGTTTGGCTTTTATGCAAAAACAGCTCTTCACATTTGTTAAGAAGAAAATGTTATTGTTAGTTCAACCAAATGTTGAAGGCCATTTCAAGGAGGTATTCAACAGTTCGCAGAATAAGGAAGCTCTGTTGCGATCTGGTGTTGACCAAACACCGCTGTGATTCCTCAAAATAAGTTCATAGCAGCATTTCCATGTAGTGTGAGAGGAGTGTTGTCAAAACTGAATATTGTAGATGCAGATCACGTTCTTTGGCACTCTTGTCTCAAATGTTTTAAAGAAGCATTTATGTATTTCAAAGTATCCTAAAGTATTGATTCATTAGTAGAAAATAGATGGTGAGTACGTTTACATGCACGTTCTTTAACCGATTATGCTTAAGCCGACATTGCGTGCGTTCATGTAACTGCTTTAAACCGTTTTCCTTTATCAGCGCAAGGCCATAAACTGCTTAAGCATAAACCAAATGAACCAGCTAGATTTTTGCCCATTACCCTGATTTCGCCTGGCATTGGAAACACCTAAACCTGCATTCTGGCAGCTTATTGAAGTGTGCACGTATGATATGTGACAGGAAACCATTCTTATAAGGAAGATTTCAGCGCATCCAGCCAAACTGTCCTAAGACAAATAAAAATGTGTTCTCATCTTGTGCAGCCGAAGGACAAGTGGTATAGTTGTAGAAACTTTGGATTTCATCAAAAATATCTTAATTCTTGTTCTGAAGATGAACGAAGGTCTTTTGGGTTTGTCAAGACATGAGGGTTTAAATTTTTGGGTGAACTAACCCTTTAACATCAACTCGCATAATAAATGGAATATTTTGAGTGAAATACATGGATGCTTACGTTTAGACCACCACCGGGGAGTAACCTAGGGTTTTTTTCTTGTAAATGTGGTTTATTTGCATTGCCAGGTTATTGTTTTGCATATTTCAATAAACTGATTTTTGGTAGTTATCAGCGGATTGGTGTGCATGTAAACGCGCTCGGTGCTGCTCGCAGGACTTGCTATGCTGGGTCTCTGGCTCTGCTTCAACACTGATCACTGAGACTCCTTGATATTGGCGGGACATTGCCAGACCTGTTCTTTTAGTATGGAGGAGGCCACCACTTGCCTTGGATCCGCACACAGACCCGGGCCTGTGTACTGGCTTCCTGGGCCCCCGTCACAGTGAGAGCCACTGGAGCTTTGTTCCGGTAGTGATACAGTTGCCCCTCTCTTCCTCTGATGTGCTGGGTCTGAATTGGTCATTAAAGCAGCAGATGTTTCATTAGGCCGTGGCTGTATTCATGTGTATGCGGGCTGGGGGGAGAGGCAGTGGGGGTTGCTCGCAAGGCAGCGCTCTATTGGCTCCTCCGTGGGAGAGCAGGAGTCACATTTCAGTGGCTTTTAATGAATTTATGGGATAGGTTGAGATGTTTTGTTGGCAGTGAAGCATCCCGGTGTGCTCAGGACAGGAAACTTATATTTAGAATGACTTTGATGCTTCATTTGTGCTAGCAGAGACGACTGATGCGTTTGAGCTCAGAACATGGATTGTTTTTACATGCCGTACTGTAATGGAGAGCAAAGTATGGTGCAATTACTTTTGGGAAATAAGATGTCTTCCCACAGAAGTGAGTGTTGTGTTACCGTAAAGATGAGTAATAGGAAGAACTTCACACACTAAGCCGCCCTTCTGTGTGTGCACACAGTTATGTTTTACTCCACACGTACCTGGGTGGTAGACGTCTACTTGTGCTTAGATTGAAAATGGAACAGCTGTGATCAATTTCTCTTTATCTGAACTGTGGTATCAACAGGAAGAGCTGCAAACTACAGTTCAGGAGTGGACCATTAAACTTCTGTATGTTCATGTAACGCTTATCAACATGATCACTTTCTTTTCTTTGATAATTGCCTTAACTGTTTTTATGCACACTAGATTTTATGTAGTAGTCCACTATTATGACTAGCTTCTCGTTTGAACCTTTTCTATTTCTGTCTGACATTTTGGTTTTGTGTTTCAGGTAATGGAGGAATTCATCGAGCTGGCTTCCTTCTCTGTGTGGAAATGGTTTTAACAGGCACAGAGTAACAGAGCAAACTGTTCAAACGGATAACGTGTTCAAACGATTGCACAAAGGACTTCTTATTTGTTTTTAAGCAAAACTTATTTTTTATTTTCAATTATTTTTAACACTACACGCCACAATGCCAAGCTCAACTATTCGGAGACAAATGAAAAATGTGGTTAATAACTATTCAGAGCCAGAGAAGAAGGTCAGGGAAGCGACTTCCAATGACCCGTGGGGCCCCTCCAGTTCTCTGATGTCAGAGATCGCCGACCTCACTTACAATGTGGTGGCCTTTTCAGAGATTATGAGCATGATTTGGAAGAGGCTGAACGACCATGGAAAGAACTGGCGGCATGTGTACAAGGCCCTGACTCTGCTTGACTACCTAATCAAAACGGGCTCTGAGCGAGTGGCCCTGCAGTGCAAAGAGAACATCTTTGCCATACAGACGCTGAAAGATTTCCAGTATATCGATCGGGACGGCAAAGACCAGGGCATCAACGTCAGAGAAAAGTCCAAGCAGCTGGTGGTGCTACTAAAGGATGATGACCGTCTGAAGGGTGAGCGCTCTCAGGCCCTGAAGACTAAGGAGCGCATGGCACAGGTCGCCACCAGTGTGGGCAGCAACAATCAGATCAGCTTCGGCCGTGGCTCCAGCCAGCCCAACCTCTCCACCAGCTACTCGGAAGAGTACGGCAAGTCTGAGGGTTCACCTGCATCATATCATGGATGTAAGTTTCTTTGGTTTGTTAACTTACCAGGCATGGAATCCAAACATTTTTTGGTGCTAGCTGTGGGGTAAAATGGTTTTAAATATGCTAAAAAGTCTGTAAACCGTTTGATCTGATCAAGCCAGATATTTTACGAAACATTTAAAAATCTGTTATAAATATTCCATGTTATTTTCCAAATCATGCACTGCACTATGTACTTTTTGGGGACCAACATCAGAGTCTGATTGGCTCACAGAGCTACGTAAGGAAGGCTGTGACAGTTGAAAGCATGAAGTGTCCAATATTCCACACTTGCTTTTTTGGGTGGGGATCTGAGTACATCTGAGTATTTGAAGTGCACTATCAGTGAGAACACTGCTCACACTACAGAGCTGGATGATTCTGGATAAATTGAGAATCATGATTAGATTCTCCCATGATTCTGAGTAGACAACTAAACGATAGTGTCATTTAATACAGTTTCTGACAAAATGTTAATGCTGCAGTCTGTATAAAATAATTATTCAATTTTGATTTTTCTTTATTCCGTTTGAATGAATGATTTATGAGTCATCCATAAATACCTCACTTGTTTAATTACTGGATGAATCACTGTTTTTGAACTAATCTTTTGAATGTCATTAGCCATGTTTCCATCCACATAATTTTATGCAAATTTTGGGATGTCACATAAAAAGATGCAGGATGGAAACAGCAAAATGCGCATAGATTTCTAAAAATGTGCATAAAAAATGAATGCAGTTATTTGAGGCGGATACTTTTATTTCCGTTCGATAAGACATGCGCATAAACTAGAATGGAAATCCTAGAAAAAAATCATTTGATCGAGATTGGGATCTTTTAACAATTAATCTTGCAGCTCTCTCACTATATATACTACAAATAGAGATTATGAGAATTTGTCCATACATACGCAAATTGTGACGTACATTCTGTGTTGAGGTTCCTCTAGAACCCTAACACTATGCTATTGGCTGATAGAACATTTGATGGGTACTCAACCTGCACAAAATATTAGCAAACATTGCAGCTTTTGATCAAGCATTACAAGCAGCAACCTTCTGGAGTCCTAGAGACTCGATTCACTCGACAGGAATAATTCTTGACACTGGCAACGACACGTGTCTTACATTGTTCTTAATGTAAGAGTGGGCTCGACCATTGTAACTTGATAGTGTTTGAGGCTTCCGGTCTCATCCGCTTCCAGTTATTTTAGCTGTAAAAAAAAAAAAAAAAAGTCCATTATGCTGCTTGATATTGCATTGCTGCTTGACTGTTTTTTTGTCATCATATTCTAATTTATTATCGTAATCACAAACACACTAGTTTGTAGCACAAACTAGTTATTCTTTTGTTATTCTTCCAGTTATTTACTATAGTGGCTAATGAATCAGAAGTGCCCAGTAAAAAAAGCTTACTTTGTTGCAACATAACGTGAATAGGACTTAAACAATGGGCATTTAAATTTTTTGGAAATGTATTTTTCTGCTCTAATCTGCATGTTCAGATTTCATGTGGACTTAGTCATAGCTATTTTAAAAGAACCTTGTATGTTTCTGTTGCATATTTAAACAGATGCACCACAAAATGGTTTTAGTGTCAAAGTTTACCATATTCAGACCAGTTTCAGGATCAAGACAAGAGTGGTTTTTTTTGTGCAGCAGGTTTTTAAAATCGCTGTAACTGTGGAACTAAAGCTTTTTTAAATGCTACAAGATGCATTATTCTTTAGGACCATATTAAGCCCTTTACTGACAGTAATAGGTTGGCATCCTGCTGATCTTTTCCCTTTATGTCTGAAATGTTGCTGTTAATGGCAACAACTAAATCTGGGCTGGTGCTGTTGTAAAGGAGTCAACTTTGTTGAATTCATTTTGAGAAACTCTGCACACCTGGAGCTTTGACCACATGGGGCAAATTCTTTACACTGCAGACCAGGAAACTGCTAGTCTGCTGTTACCCTGCAGGAGATACATCCTCTGTTGTGCCTCCCTGCAGCACTGAGTGGCTGTACGTCTGCCCCCGGACAGCTGCGTGCCGTTCATGTCCCACCCCTTTCCCTGAGCTCATTACAGGAAGACAGAATTCCTCAATTCCCAGAGGTCTTTTGCTCTGCCCTGTGCTTCAGGGAGGAAGCGGTCTCTCTCCCCTTTTCCTTACTACCCCCAACTCCTTTTTTTATACAGGATTTGATAATCTTCTTGAGACTAGTCAGCCAGTGTATTTTAATGACCCACATGGTGTAAAGTTAGAAATCTAAACATACGGTTAAGTTGTGTGTCCTTTGTCTTCAGTTGCATTTAAGTGTGTTTGATTAAGCAGAATGTAGTTGAAAATAAAGAGTGTGTGGGGAGCTTCATAGCACAAAAGAGTCTGTAAACAGCTGAGTCATTAAAAAAGGGAAAATTAGAAGAAAAGCTGATATGTTGGCAGGGGTGTTTTGCATTCCAGTGCTAGTTTCCTTGTATTGTTTCTCTATAAACTGTAAATGGGCTCTCGGTCAAATCTAATTCACACTTCAACGGACTGAAGGAAATTAGAACATGGGTGCTTTTGGGAAAATGTTACATTAATTCAGTGTTGTGCGACAGAAGCTTTTTGATATGATTTTCTAGCGTTTAGAAAGTAGAAAAATACATTGTAAAAGTAATCAATATGAATAGAACGGTTAAGCCAAATTTTCAAAAGAGACACGTCACTTTATATCATCAACAGATTTAATATATGCTCGTATATAAACATTGATCAGTGCACACAAATGGAGACCAAGAAGCTCAAATGTGATTTGCTTGATGCGTGAAATTAAATGCATACAATGACAAAGATAAAGACTTAATATCTTTAGCATGTATTTTTATGATTTGGCTGGACTGCAAAGAATATTTTTACAATAAAATTTGGATATTGTTTTTAGCAATTTCAACCAGAAGCACAATATCAACATTGGCATGCGATCCTAAACAAAATAGCCTAGCAAAAATTAATAACCTAATGTGGATAGAAATAGCCTACTATCCAAATATGTTGGTTGTACTTAATTGGAGTGTACTTTCCAAAATTACTGGTCATGCATTTACATATTACCCTAAAAATGTTAATATAAAATGAAAATACAATTATTGTGTCTTTTGGTGGTACTCACAAAATCCTTTGCAGTTTTACAATCTTCTTGTGATAGTCCTGCAGTGTGATATGAAAAACTTCATCTAAAATTACTTTAAATGGCATTGTCCATACAGTTTTCATATTAACCGAAAGACTACTTTAATGTTTGTTTATTAATTTGTCATACCACAGGACCATTTAAATAAACATAAAGGCTAAATGTTGTTTGGATATGAAGGTGATCTGTTAAATAATCTGAAATTATAGTTATGGTGATTTATATATAAAAGCTATTATAAAATCTTTGTGGAAAAAAGTTTGTCCATTTCATTTAGTGATAACCTGCATGCAAGTGTATTACTGTTTAGTCAAGTGAATTGTAATGTGACTACTGCGTATAAAACCGCTGACGGAAAACCTTTAGAAAATCCTTTCTAGTTTCTAAATTAGAAACATATTCATATGAAGTCATTTTCATATGTCAAAACAAGCATCCCCCCCTCCCCCCTTTCTGCACGCTGTGTAATTTCTGTGATGTAATTTTAAGGTGTCCAGGGTATGAACATGGTATTGAAAACATCTCCATTGTCAGTTTCATGCATATAAAAAGCTCTTTGTGTTGGTAAATAGGGGTGTAACGATACACTCATGTCACGATTCAATACAAATTGCAATAGTTTGAGCTTTAAGTTTTTTGTTATTATTATTACTTTATTATTAAAATAATATTATTATTTTATTATAACATAATCCTCCGTTGCATTTTTTCATTATATTTAACATTATGGTAGATTAATGTAGTAATGTCACTGATACTCCGTAAACGTTCATTTGTTCCTCTTTCCTTTTTCCCTTTTTATCAATTTCCTTGTTGAGCACCCAATTTGAGCAACATATTTCTTTGCTGTAGATGTGCGAGCTTTGAATCTGATTTTCCACACGCAGTACTCACCCTCAATGCAGGCATTCACTGAATCTCTTACACAGACTCTCCTGGTGCTCGCTAGGCTATGTCCCAACTCTCCCATTATGAAACGGATGGTTCGGAGTAAAATCAACCTAGGGTCCTTTGCACCATGATCTCGAGCTAACCCCCATCCCCCCCCCCCCCCCCCCCCCCCCCCGAAGCTTTTTTTCCCTTGGTCGAACATTATTAAATTTAGAGCTTATTTTGAGATATCAGCCGAATGACTTAGTGCAGGCGCTAATGGATCCTATGATGTATCTCGTAAATTACCCCACTAATAATGCCCAGAATGGTACCAAACTTCTATAGTAGTACAAATAGGTTCTGTACTCATAAAACGAGGCATTGGAAAGTTTGTAAGTACATCAGGAGTTAATTTAAATAACACTTGCCTGATGGCTTATGCTACCGCTTACCCGGACGTCGAGGTCACTTCAGTGATTTAGGAAAAGCATGTAAAAGTCCTGGCAGAAAGCGATGCATAAGGATGTAGTGTAACAACGCCCAGTTCCAGGAATACACTAATATTTTGTTGGTAGTACCAGTTTGCAATCAATCAGTTTTAATCGCAAGAAAGCGTGTCAAAATGACTACCTATTTCCAAACTGTAAATGATTAGTTGATCCCCAAAAAAAATTGATTCTGCATTTACTCACTTTCATGTTGTTTCCGTGCGTCAAGCAAGCATTTGAACATCCGTGTTTACTACAGTATGCTCGTCGCTGTAAATATGTTCATCATATAAGGCTATCATGTCTCTTCAGAAGACTTGGATTTGGATTAGACCACTCGATTGATTATTTTACGATGCCTTTGACATTTTTTTGGATCTTTTAAGTTTTAGAGGAATAGACTTTAGTTTTACATAGTTTTTTCCAAGGCTATAAAATTGGGTGAATTCTATAGCCTTGGATAAAACAACTCTATATCACGATCACATCGTTTACATCAATACATATCGTCACGTTTTTATGTTGCGATATCTAAATATAACGATGTATCGTCACACCTCTATTGGTAAACTGTGTGTGAGATATTCACAGGTGCAAATAACTAAGGGAAAGTATTTAGAGCTGCAAAACTCATTACTATTTTTCTTTAATTTCAAGATTGGCTGCGGAGAAGTGGATGGTTTAATTTGCTGTGTCCTTTAGCAAAGGTTTTGATCTTGTTTTAAATAGATTCTGGATAATTTACGTCAGCCAACAATAACATAATGCAGCCAAACTTTGCTCATGTCTTCAAACTCCAAAAACATTGGTGTCTATTTTATTTTGTTTTTTGCTTTAAATTAAAAAGTAAAATTATTAAATGAATCTGTCATACAATGTGACATTTATTGCCTTTTATCAGAATCTTGGCCACATTTTGAAATATGTTTTTTAGAATATAAATGAGATTACATATAGTACCTATCAGTCAAAGATCCAGCTGTTTCAAATAAGAACAACTGCAATTTGGTTGTACATAGTTTTAATGTCAGATGTCAGATTTGATGAACAGAACCATAGTTATGAGTGAAATGGTGAGCCAATCCTGTTTACTCATAAACTGACAGTCTGTTAACTGACTGTCTGGTTTCACAAAAACGGCAAGCTCTAATCTGATTGGGTGCTTTACATGTCAGTCAGTCAGCCTCTTACTGTTTAAATGTGTGGTTATTGGTCAGAATAAGCTAAAAAAAATAAAATAAAATAGTAGATGCTCCATGCCAGTAACCAAACATCTTTCTCAGTCAGTCTATTGATGAAAAATAATTCTTGCTGCTTAAGTTATGATTCTAAGAAATTGACGTTGAACCACACAGTTTGCATATGATTCATGTTTCCACTTTAGCCCAATAAGGTTGGTGTGGTGAGGACTGGAAGCACTTGTGATGTCATCTGTGATCTCACCAAAACACCACGCTCATTTCCCCTATTCGCCTTCACTGCATTTCCCACAGAATCTCAAGCCCTTTGGTCGTAATTTCCATTCCCTTGAGGGTTAGAAACGGGAAGCTTGTGTTTCTAGAGGCACTGAGATCTCCAGGTCTAGTTTTTCTAATCGTTACTGAAGCGATACATCAAGACTAGGCCTAATGGCTGTCAAAGATCTTATGGATCACAGACGAGCAGTCTATTGATTGATACTGCTTACAACAAGACCGATGCAGAATTAAAGCATCAGAGCCTTAACACAAATGCAAAGCTCTTTTTGTCAGATGCGCCATGCGCTTTATAGTTTGAGCAGTTGTGGTTGCTTTGAACATAGGGTTAATTCTAGCCTTCTGACCTGTACTTTGTAAGGTGTGTGGCTTTTCAATGGCCTGTGACTGCTTCATGTGCTTCTGAGACGCTTGTTTCATAAGCACATGGCTTGCCCTAATCCAATCAGTATAGGAGGCAGTACTCTCGTCCACTGCTTTAGCAACAAGCTGATAATATGCAGGTTTGCCTTGGGAGCATTTAGAACTTCGCCAGTGCAAAGTTTGTACATTGAAGCCAATGAACCTTCACTTCAAAACAGACGATTGAAGCTCTCACTCCAATATGCTGTCAAAATAAAGGCAAATTTTAAAACCAATCCAGCCTATTCTACAGTCTTCAACCTAAAAATTTACTCGCTTGCATGAGAGCAAACCTAAAAGCATCAGATCCTTCTGTATTCGTATTAAACCACATTTGGAGAACTTAAATACAAATTTGAGCATTTTAAATCAAATACAATTCAATTCTATATCGCCCTGGAAATTAAAGAAGCCTAATATCAATTTGGATTTGGCTCATCAGAAGAAAGGAGTGAGAGACAGCAATATTTGGACATAAGAAACCAATTCCCTTTTCACGTACCTATATTCACAGATGGTTCGAAGGTGGAAAATGGTGTAACGGCAGCAATGGTGACTGGACATCAACACTATGGAATCTGTATTACAAAAAAGTGCTCAATTTTCTCTGCTAAAGCACGTGCTTTACTTTTAGCTTAGGAACATATTGAAAATACACAACAAAAGGATTCTATCATTTTTACCGACTCGAAATCTTGCCTTCAAGCAATGGACACTTTAAAAATTGATCATCCTTTAGTGGACTGCATCTTAACCAAAGTGGATTATCTACTAAATCAGTTCTTCAGTATTATCTTTTGCTGGGTTCCAGCCCATGTTGGACTTTCAGGAAATGAACGAGCTGATGCAGCTGCTAAGGAAGCTCTTAATCAGGAAGTTGATGAATGTCAAATTCCTCTCTCAGATATCAGACTGATTATTAATCAATTCATATTAAGTGGCAAGAAGAGTGGAATATGTGCAATAATAAGCTATATGAAACTCATCCGGAAATTACAAACAGACTTTGGTTACACTTTATTTTAAGGTGTCATTGTTACAGTGTAATTATATATTTAAGTACTGAGTAATATTAAGCAACTACATGTACTTACTATAGGGTTAGGGTAGGATTAGGGTTTGGTTAAGGGTTAGTTGCATGTAATTATGCATAATTTACTGTTATTACTACGGTAAGTACATGTAACATATGTAACAAGGACACTGTAAAATAAAGTGTTACCCAGACTTTTTATCACTCTTAAAACTAGACTTGATCAAGTGGTCTATACCAGATGTTGTATGGGTCATACAAGTTTGACCCATGCTTTTTTGCTTAAAGGTGAAGACCCAAATTTATGTATGTTTTGTATCTGTTAAACATATTTTATTAGATTTTCCTGGACTTAATACTTTAAATCAACTTTACGAACTTGACTTTAGTAAGATTATGCCTGAAAAGGTTTGGGATTTTTTTATCATATGTTAATTTAAAAAATCTTGTATAATAGGACTTGCTGTTTTTGTTTGGTTTTTATTGTATTTATGATATTTGTATTTTTGTAATTGAATTTTTGCCATGAAAATAGCTTTGAATGCTGACATGGCGCTAAATAAAATAATCTGAAATAATATGCAGGCTGTTGTGACTTGCCCAGCATGCAGATGGAAATTTGGCTTCTTTATTCTGGCCTGACAACTTTCTCATGGACCCAACCGGGTGTGGTAGCAGTGCATTGCTTGAATGATAATGGCATTGTATGTGTATTTTGTTTGTTTCAGCCACATCTCCAAATGCATCTTCAGAGTTGGAGCAAGCCAGGCCTCAGACGAGTGGAGAAGAGGAGCTACAGTTGCAATTGGCTCTTGCCATGAGTCGAGAGGCTGCCGAGCAGGTGCAGTACATCACGTTACAGGGCTCTAGACTGACATTTCAGAGCAGTAGCCACTAAGTTCTACAGATGGTGGCACCAGCACCTGATTTGGTAGTGCTAGGGGGATTTTTAATCATAAAGTTAATTTAATCATAAAATCACTATTATTTATATTATTTCACATTATTTTGCATTAATAAGTGTAGTTACTAATTTTACATGTTTGTTTATTGGACATTTGACAGTAAAGCTTTTTTTTTATTAACAACAGTAACATGCAAAAACCTTCTAAAATATTCTACTCTTATTAAATGTACCATTAGAGCTTTGAAGTGCTGGAAAAGGGCTTGAATTTCACACTCAAAAGGTTGTACGAACCCTGAAATGAAAAAAAAAAAAACATTAAGCTTTTTCTGCCACAATTACATGGTTACAGTTAATGTTGCTACATTAAATGCATGGTGAATGTTGGTGATTTGTGGATTGAAAAGCCCTCTATAACTTGTTCGGTGGGTCTACCTAGAAGCACAGAGGTACATTTAAAGAGAGCTTTTATTGCTTTTATATGCTGCAGTGATTTCATATTTTTGTTGGCCAACCTGAAAGTTAGCATCACCCTGGGTTCCATCAATTAGTTCTTATGTATTTTTACAAGAGCACAATTATAAACAAAAGCAGTCTAGCAAGTAGATGACTTTACCTGTTGTGTGGCATTTAATGTCCCTGACAACCTCTGTAGTTCTGTTCAGCCACTTTTTCACAACTGCCTTTTTCAAGGTAAAAACTTTAGTAAAATCACAATTGGGGTATTACTAATGTGTTTTATATCTTGAGCTTGTTAACCACAAACCCAATTTCAGACATTTAACCAAAAACCTATTCAAAAAACCCATTGACCTCAAGAAGATGGAACCAGGAGTGTCAAAATGCTAACTTGTTTCTGAGTTTTGGCCTCCAAAAATACATCATGCCTGAAGCACTCTATTGAGCTGCACCTGCTTTGGACATGGTGTGAGGCTTATTCACGGAATACATTTTTTACGTTTAAAGATTTAGAAAATAGATTTTAAAATAAAACAATGCATCCCTATGAACTCCTCCACATTTTGAGCTCGAAATAACTTATTTCAGTTTTTGATTCTGGTTATTTTAATTTGCTCCAATATTTATGAACAACACTCCACAGTTAAAACCGTATTTTCACCACCCAGACAAGCAGCACGCAATTTCAGAGAATGACTTGCTCTAATGGTCCACTATTAGCAAAGGTCTCGCCACACTGTGAACATAATCAAATAGTCATTTACTGCTTTAAATGTGGAAAAGTATTTGTGACACTGGAGTTTAAATTGGCAGTGTCATTTTTTATAATGTTTAGGCCAGTATTTGTCACCATAATATTTTGTATGTGGTCTTATCAGATACATATTAACCTTACTGTGCCTCCCAGGCATCTGTACCATTTACACACACTAACCAGGTCACTGTATTATTAGGCAATGGGATAACTCTATTTCTGGGATTTTTGCATCACATGAAAGCCGCTTTCACTACACTTGCATTTCAAATCTAAGTGTGCAGCGTCAAGAAATGGGAAATATGAGCTTATACTGGCTGTCTTTCTTCCCTATTGCAAGTTACACAAATCCGCCCACTTGTCCTTTTTTTTTGCAAAGTCGGGCCAGTCTAGCCAGAAGATATTGTTTAGGAAACGTACAAATTAGTTTGGAAGCCATACAACCACACAATTGTCTCACTGGTATTTAAAACCACATCTTGCACGTCTTATAAAAGTGATGAAGTGGGGCAGCTGATACTTTAGGAAATATAATTTTCCTGGAAGCTCTGATTATGCTTGGGACTCGTATCAGCTGCTCAAGGAATAATGTGAAGGAATTCTGTGTGTGTTTGGACATCTGGGATAAATTTCCAAATGAAAAACGGGCATGTTGGAACTGGTGAGGAGGGGCTCGTCTCATTTCTGTGTAGCACTACTGGCACGCTTGAATCTCACTGTCACTGTACCTGTTAAAGGGTAAAGGGTAATTCACTCTGTGAGCTTCTTCCCTGTCAGGCAAACTACAATTAGGGGTCATTTCATAAATGGTCATAATTGTATGAGACAGTCAAATGTCCCAGATTTGTGATCATTATGAGGTGAAGGGAACCGTAGTGTTTTAACTGTAGATAAAATGAGGCTTCTAGTGAAATGTTGAAAGAGCATCACTCATCTCTAGCTTTTCTGCTGTGTAAACAATGTCCTTTCTCTGTTGTATTTGCCTTCTGCATTAATCATTCTGTACCGACATGCTCCATATTACAACTCTACACTAAAATACGCAAAAATATTAGAAACGTTCACCAATAAACATTTGATATTTTCAGTTAACCCAACCTTTGGTAGCACTTGATTTGATCACCTTATGAATATCTGATAGTTTTGAGTGATTTTGATTTATTATTATTTATTTATTTTAATTGCAAATGAAAGTGAAATTCCAAAGACTGTATATTACCAGACACAATATGACTACTTTAGTAAAATAATTCCCATCTTCTACATAAGAGCCTATTGCCATTTATTTGAAGTCTCACTGCAGCTGCTGTTATTTTTAAGTTTTATAATCGTATAATATCGGTTATCAGACAAAAAAAGTGATTATATTGGTGTTGATTTTTATATCAGTCGAACCCTACAGCAGATCTCTGTTCTTGGTCCCCTTCTGCTTGGAAGGTTTAATTCATCTTGAATTTGACTAACCAAATGCTAAGTTATTTACTGCCACCAAATTAGCTAAGGGACTAGATCACAGCCTATCTTTCAGTTGCTTCCCACTAACATACTTTACATTTCTCACTTCCTTCCTGTCTCCTCTGCCCTTTGAAAGCAACCCGATGAGGAAACAAAGTACCGGGTGTGTCTCTTGGTTTTCTAACACAATTGAGTTCAGTGTGTAATTGTATAATCTTAAAATTTTTACAAGCTTAAGTAACTGATTTTTGATGCTGAATCACCATGAATCACAACAACAGGGCAGCAGGTTCATGCTGAGATTCAGCAGAAGGCACGCGCTCCATAATACGTGTGCTATAATGTATTCTTTTGTGTGTCTGTGTGTGGTTGTTCAGGAGGAGAGGATGCGTCGTGGGGATGACCTACGGCTCCAGATGGCTCTGGAAGAAAGCCGTAAAGACTCCAGCGGAGGGAAAGTGGCCAAGAAGAAGAAAGAGGTAGGTGCAGGCTCTGAGCGCTTTAACTCATCAGTAGGCCTGAAATGAATCTGTGGCCACACAAAACTCTAGTTTAAACATCCCTCACCTCCTGCATGTTCATTTATTAAGAGAGAGTTCACCCAAAAAATGTAAATTCTCTCATAATTTACTCAACCTCATGTTGTTCCAAACTTAAATAATTTTCTTACTTGTGTAGAAAGTACCGTAAAACAAGAATAAAGTTATTCTCCATATTCACATTTTTCAGAAGCCGAAGGCCTAATTTGATAGTGCTATATTACAGAGGAGTTGAGCAGAATTCTGCTATTTTCCCTTCCTGTTTGGGAGAAAATTCTGTAAAGTAGAAGAAAATACCTTTTTTTTCTTTTTTGTCATCATTTGGTTTGATTTTAGGTTAGAATTTATGAATATATAAATGTACACTACAGTTCAGAAGATTGTTTTGTCTCTTATGAACATTTATTTGATCAAAAATATTTTTACTATTTAAAATAATTTTCTATTTGAGCATTTTTTGAAATGTAATTTATTCCTGATGTCAAAGCTGAATTTTCAGCTTCATTGTTCCTATTTACACTTAGTGAAAATAGCAGTATTTTCTTTGCAATAAGTGTAGATAGTAGTTGGATACTATTTGCACCTCAGTATTTTAGTTAATTATAAAACAGAATGCAATAATGACACATTGAGTGTAAATTGTATATTTATTAAATAAATGCCGCCTTATAGGGTCAATAAATCCCACACTACACCTACCCTTAACCCTACCCGACAAACACTTTATTATTAAATAACCGTTAGGCACTTTAATTCCACTTTTTACATATTTTCTTTGATTATTGAAAGTAAATGCCTTTCCAATCTGAAATGTGATGGGAAAACGTAGAGGAACGTCTGGCAAAAGCCAGATTCAAACTCAGGTTGATCGCTTCAATAGTGTCTGCTACCCGCCTTACTCCCAGTAAGTCACAGGTGTTTTTTGTACTTTTGTCTGGCCAAACCAGACATTGGTGGGCAGAGTTAGTGTAAATAGCCTCTACCAACAAGGTGGGATATTTGCACTTAGTGTAAATACAATAGACACTCTTATTGTTGTTATTATTATTATTATTATCAATGTTGAAAACCGTTGTGCTGCTCAATATTTTTGTTGAAACTAAATACATTTGTTTGATAAATTTAATGCATCCTTGCTGAATAAAAATACTGAATTTGTTTTAATCACTTTTTTGCCTTCATTCGTTTTTTTGTTGTTGTTTTTCTTTTATAAGTTCTATGGTCTGACTTTAATGTTTACCACAAAACTACTTTTAGCTAATGCCATCAGAAAACATTTTTTTTTAAATCTCTTCAATTAACATAATCTTCCCTTTCTTTCCTTGCGGACTTGTTTACTCAATGTGAGTATTTATCTTCCGATTGGCTACCAAGTTCACATTGACTGTAGCTGGTGTGATTGTTTTGGTCAGTAGGATGTAATTGTGGGCACTTATCTCTTTCACTGTGTGTTCAGCCTCCACAGTCTTCTCTGATGGATCTGATTGACCCGGTTCTCAAGGGACCTGCCGATCAAGCTGCGGACCCTTGGGGAGCAGGTGCTGCAGCCGCAGGCCCTGCCTCAGACCCCTGGCAGTCCTACGGTAATTACAGAAACGTGCACAAACTACAGTGGTGGTCAAAATTGATGGCACCCCTGATAAATATGATAAAAAATGGCTGTAAAAAATAAATCTGCATTGTTTATCCTTTTGATCTTTCATTCAAAAAATTCACAAAAATCTAACCTTTCATTGAAGTAAAAGAATTGAAAGTGGGGGGGGGAAATCACATTATAAAATAAATGCTTTTCTCCAAAACACGCTCGCCATAATTGTTGGCACCCTGTTATTAAATACTTTTTGTAACTTCCTTTTGCCAAGATAACAGATCTGAGTTTTCTTCTATAATGCCTGATGAGTTTGGAGAACACCTGACAAGAGATCAGAGACCATTCCTCCATACAGAATCTCTCCAGATCCTTCAGATTCACAAGTTCATGTTGGTGCTTCTTCTCTTCAGTTCACCCCACTCATTTTCTATATGGTTCAGTTTAGGGGACTGGGACGGTCATGGCAGAAGCTTCATTTTGTGCTCAGTTACCCATTTTTGTGTTGATTTTGATGTTTGTTTTGGATCGTTGTCCTGAAGGAAGATCCAACCACGGCCCATTATAAGATTTCTAGCAGAGGCCGTCAGGTTTTGATTTTTTATCTGTTGGTATTTGCTAGAATCCATAATACCATGTATCTGAACAAGATGTCCAGGACCTCAATCAAAAAAATAGGCCTACAACATATAAGATTCAGCAGTATATTTAACCGTAGGCATGGGGTACTCTTTATCCCTGTTTGCACCAAACACATCTGGTGGGTTTGCTGCCAAAAAGCCCTTTTTTTGTTTCATCTGACCATAGAATCCGGTCCCTTTTGAAGATCCAGCCGTGTCTGACAACTGAATATGCTGGAGTTTATTTTTGGAGGAGCGAGGAGGATTTTTCTTGAAACCCTCCCAAACAACATGTGGTGATGTAGGGGTTGTTTGATAAAATTTTTTAGGCTTTCTGACCCCCAAGACTCAACTAATCCCTGCAATTCTCCATCTATGATCCTTGGAGAGTCTTTGGCCACTCAAACTATCCTCCTCACCGTCCATTAATACAATATAGACACACGTCCTCTTCCTGGCAGATTCGTAACATCTTTAGTTGATTATGACTTCTTAATTATTGCCCTGATGGTCAAAATGGGGATTTTCAATTCTTTAGATATTTTCTTACAGCCACTTTCTATTTTGTGAAGCTCAACAATCTTTTGCTGCACATCAGAACTATATTCTTTGGTTTTCCTCATTGTGATTGATGATTCAGGGGATTTGGCCTTTGTGTTTCCTCATATTTAAACTCCTGTGAAACAAGAAGTCATAGCTGGACAGTTTCATGTTCCTATTTACCCTGGTGTGCTTAAAAATGTAAATATTAATGGGAAAATACTTCAGAGATATTTTTCTCATAAAAAATTCTAGGGGTGCCAACAATTATGGCCAGCGTGTTTTGGAGAAAAACATTTATTTCATATTTTTGAAGGAAGGATCAAAAGGATAAACAATGCAGATTTATTTTTTACAGCCATTTTTTATCATATTTACCAGGGGTGCCATCAATTTTGACCATGACTGTAGGGCTGGACAATATAAATAAGATTGTAAATATCATAGCAATGTAAATATTATAATGCACTTTTGGTTGGCCATTAGACTTGTTATACTATCCTTCCTGGTTTTGTCACCATTTATATCTACGTTTTAGTTCAAACATCTGCTTAACATCAGAAATCAAAGTTTTAAACCAATTTGGTGCAAATATATGAATATTGAGATATGAGGAAAATATCGCCCAGCCCTAACACGAACACTATTTTTAGTTTTATCATCTTGAAGTCTTGAACAATAGCTAGTTTCAAACACCCTTCACGTTCAAGATCACATTTGTCTGTGGCTAATAATATCACATTGACTATAGCTTGTATCAGCTTCCTGCTGTGAATTATTTGTATTTTTTTTACTTTCTCACCAGAATCATTTGCATAATAGATATGATACTAAGTTAAGGCAGATTTGCATCTAATTTTGTCACACATAAAAAAAATAACCCTCAATGCTCAGGATGTGAAGACCACCTGTTAACCAAAAGTTCCCTTTTCTTTTAGGGGCCCCCTCCCCCCCACAGGCTCTATTTCATAATGTTGTTTGTGCCTGTAGCTCTTCGTGGCAGCTCAGTAATGTAGCTAGGCCGGTAGTTGTGCATTCCAGTGTGCTCAAAACAAAAGAGACTCAGTATTCAGATCTGCACTGGTAGAGTGAGCACAGAGTCTGTAAAGGGGTTCCTCTTCGAACAGCCCAGTTCTCTTAATCTCTTGCAAATGTTCTGAAAATTAAGCCAGACTGAAGTCATGAAAGCGAATGGAGAGAAGGTCTGAGGCAGGTGTACGTGTCTTCTGGAAGAGGAAACGGCAAAAACTGTGACTGCATATTTCATAATTGGGTCACCTTCACTCCCATTTAACTTGCATCACCTGTCACACCCATTTATAAAATAGAATTTCTCCTTATTGAAATTCACCTTATTTTCTAAATGTATCTTATTGTAAATTTTTGTTTGTAACTTTTTTTAATTTTTAAATGTAATTCTTTTTAATCAAAATGTCAGCTTGACCTTCCAGTGAAACGACAGACTTCTCTCTGGTAACTTATGCTGAACTTCTCCAATCATTAAGTCCACTTAAACCCAGTCGCCATCTTAAAATCAACTATAAGCTAGCATTTAGATCAAACTAATCAACAAGTGATGGATAAGAAGTAACTGCCCTACTTTTATTTTATTTTTCTCCATAATCCATTTCACTCAGATGTACGTCACAATATGGAAGAAAAGATCTGACGCTACTTCAGTTATATTGCGACTTGGAAGTCTCAACAGGGTTTTTTTTTTTTTCTTCATTTATTGTTAAAAGTGTTCTACTAGGATAGTGGCAGTGATTTTTCATCGTAGTTTTTACTTAAGTTGTCAGTTACCTAACACATCTGTGTGTATCTTCCAGGTGCCACCCCTAAGCCAGCTGCTCCTGTGGATCCCTGGGGTCTTCCCGGTGCCTCTTCCTCAGCCACTCCTCTGAAGAGCAGTGACCCCTGGGGGTCGACCCCAGCTCCTGCAGCTGCGGATCCCTGGGGCCCAATTCCTGCCACCCGCCCCAAAGCTCCTACCACAGGTGAGCTCAAACTCAAATTCAAAATATATTTGTTACATTAGGAAGTAAGGCCACTCTCTTTATTTTGAATTCATAGATCTTTTTAATGTCTTGTATTTTATAAGTTAAAGGCTTTCTTTCTTTATTTTTAATCCCAACCATCTCTCATTTCCCTCAGTCGGTAGCTTTGATCTTTTTTCCGCACCAAATGGTACTTCCGGGGAGGACCTCTCTGAGTTTGATAGTCTTCGCTCCTCAGCACTGACAGGTAAATGCTGACCACTTCTTCTACTACGGTTTACTAGGGATGCACCGAAATTTCGGTTACCAAAAGTTTTTGGTTGAAATAGCTATTATTTTAATTGGTAATGATATGGTTTCTCAAATCTAAAATCTTTAGTCTGTTGTAGGGCTGGTCCGAATTCCATTTTTTGAGCTTCGAAGCTTCGGTAGTAATGAACATCGAATATTCGAAGCTTCGTAGAGAGGGTGCTGAAAATATTCTTCACTCTAATAAAGGCAGTATGTGTCTGTCCATCTGTTTGCATTTTTTTATTATTTCGAGAACCGTTCATCCAATTGACTTCACAAGGGAGTGCATTGTCGCATTTGGTGCAATATAGATGGACACGCAATACGCCACACGTTCAGAATTAATAAACTTTTAGTAAAATACAGAACAGCGCGAGCGGGAAGCGGCTCGCCTCACGCGGGCAGGGCTTATATGCTCTGAGAACGGACACTAGAGATATAAAACGCGCACACACAGGTCTGTTAACTTAAGCAATAGGCTATTTTTAAGGTAAGTCTAATATTTTTCTGACTAACAAATTACTGACACAGTAAAGGGTAGATTTAAATAAATAAAAAGCGAAATTTAAATAAAGAAAAACGAAATTTAAAATAAAGAAAAAACGAAATTTAAATAAAGAAAACGAAATTTAAATAAAGAAAAAACAAAATTTAAAATAAAGAAAAAACGAAATTTAAATAAAGAAAAAACGAAATTTAAATAAAGAAAAACGAAATTTAAAATAAAGAAAAAACGAAATTTAAATAAAGAAAAACGAAATTTAAAATAAAGAAAAATGAAATTTAAATAAAGACAAAACAAAATTTAAATAAAGAAAAACGAAATTAAGTTAAATTAAAAACGAGATTAATTTAGATTGATAATAACGGGTAAAAAGGCTAATACATTTTGTTTCTATTATTTTATTTTCCACAATGTCAAAGCAATGCAGCTTAACCCAAAACTCAAGCTCAGACATGCACTTCGGTCCATACAAACTCCGCTGTTCTGTGCTCTAGCCAGAGAACACACGCTTTTCCGCGTTGCTCGAGCCGCACCTGAGACGCGTGTCTCACGCAGGCTGTGTGCAAACTCTGCAAACCTGTTAACATGGGAGCCGAAATAAAAATGGAGAGCCACGCAGCTGAGACGCTCACGCCACGCAGCCAGTGTGTCGCCGATTCAAGCGCGAATGAGAACCGTTTCGCGGGGGATCCCAGGTGTGCAAAAAAAAAAAACGAATATTCGAATGTCAAATTTTAAAATCGAATACAAAAACACCGAACGAATATTCGAATATTCGGGTCCAGCCCTAGTCTGTTGATGACTTTATTTAAGCTTTTTTTCTGTTGATGTGCAGCATGAACAAAACTTAACAAAATATTTGTACCGCACCTGCCATTCAATAATCGCTAAATGCTTTGCTACTTTTAATATGAAGAAAAGTTTCAACTTTAAAATTCTGTCGATTTTATTATGAAATTCAAACAATAAATGTGGTTTTGCCACTGTTTAATACTCCGTGAAGGATCACTGTAGTGCCTCAGTTCAAGCGGCAGCACTGATCAAGTGCACATGAACCGATCATCTCATCTCCTCTTTACTACTAGTTACAGCACAAAATAAATATGGGTGAACACCAGAAGGAATGTTGAAAGATACATTACAGCTTACAGAAATGAATCCTGTCTCATGTATTCGCTCAATCAGTATTTCAATAGAGAAAGATGTCAATAAAACAGCTTGTAGGCTTTACAATGTCACTTAATTTTACATTTACTTCAAGAAAGCTATTCAATGTCCATAAACTCATTAGATAGCTAGAAAAAATGACTCTAGAGAAGAGCATTTCTGAAGTTTTGGATTAAAAGAAGGGTTGTCTCTTGTTGGGAATGACATGAGGATGTGATGTTTTTTGCAGGTGATGGTCGAGGAAGCTCTGCCTTGCCATCACAGACCAGCTTGTCTGTAGGCTCTGATCTGTTTGACTTACCGAGCGGCCCAACCAGAAAAACTCCAGAGTCTTTCCTGGGTCCCAACGCCGCTCTTGTCAACCTAGACTCTCTGGTCAGCAAGCCTCTCCAGCAGGCTCCAGTCTCCAACCCCTTCCTTGCTGGAGGTACCCTTCACCAATAACATGTTTTCTTAATGGTTTAAGAAAAGTCTTAAAGGAACACGCCGAATTTTTGGGACTTTAGCTTATTCACCGTATCCCCCAGAGTAAGATAAGTACATACATACCCCTTTTCATCTCCGTGCGTGCCGTAACTCTGTGTGACACACCCACCGCTAGCCTAGCTTAGCACAAAGACTGGAGGTAAACAGCTCCAGCTAGCATTCCCAGTTCCCAGTATGTATACGGTTAGAAGATGTCAATGTCTCATGTGACCTTGTTATTTGTACACGCTGTGACTATACAGATCACAACATGTAAATAGGAAAATGTTGCCGTTATTTTGTCTCTTATTGGGAGTAGGGTTGTAACGGTATGAGATTTTCACGGTATGATAATCGTCTCAGAAAATACCACGGTTTCACGGTATACGATATTAAACTCTCAATCATCAAAAATCATCAGCTACAATGACCCTTAAATGAATGTAAACAGATATGGTTTTTGGTTGAACATGGTTTATGAAAATGCAATCAGATAAAATGTAACAACTTTTGTTTGAGAGGTTTACTAAATTAAAACATGGACAAAAAACTATACACGATAGTAATATATTTCAGTCATTATTTCTTCAGACTAAACCAAACTTTTTTTGACAGGTTGTACTGAACACCTATGAGTTTCAGTCAGTGTATTTGATGATTATTCTTTTAGAAAAAAATATAAAATGCTCATTAAGTGTTCTCTCAGAGTAGCTCTGGATATGTTCATGTGTTCACGTCTTCACATACATAGTGAGTGAGACAGCAGACGCTTTAAAAACCATGATGAGCATCATGCGTACTTGAGTGTGTACTAGATCTACTAGACGAAACGGCGCTGCTCATTCATACAGAGACACGCTAAATATAGAATTAAGGGGGTCGCACACCAGTCTTTTTGCGCTATATATTCACAGACACGCACATCGCGATTTGATTTACTGCACAGCTATATTTTTATTTATTCATCCATCTATCAAATCGCACATTTTACGTGGCATCTGTATTGTACTGTAATTGTTTACAATTACAATACTGGATTCCGGGATTCCCTCTGCATGACAGAAATATGGCCTTAACTTATAAATGGAATTACCTTTATCTTCACGGAGGGATGGTGTTCCCGAATATGGGAGAACATGTTCGACGTGTTTCCTCCTTTTGCCGCCACTCTTCGTCCACATCTCTTGCAAACTGGATATCCATCTTAAAGGACAACCCCACGATCGTTTTTCGGAAAATATTCCCATACTGCAGATTTTAATTGTTTTTTTTTCGGCGGAGGATAGAGATTCGCAGCGTCTCGGACATTTTCAGCGCTGTACAGGTATGGGTGGAGTGTAAGCAGTCAAGCTGAAAGAAGTTGCATAGGCCTATATGCGGCAGCGCGGGTGAAATCTGGTTTCATTTTTTTTTTTTTTTTTTTTTTAAAAACCGCGGATAAGCAAATGTGCACGATATGATAATCGTACATGTCAATATCGCAATAAACCGCCATACCGGTATACCGTAACAACCCTAATTGGGAGCAGTATGCTAGCTGGAGCCGTTTACCTCCAGTATTTGTGCTAAGCTAGGCTAGCGGTGGGTGCGTCACACAGAGTTACAGCACGCACGGAGATGAAAAGGGTATGTTTGCACTTATCTAACTCTGGGGGATACAGTGAATAAGCTAAAGTCCCAAAAAGTCGGCGTGTTCCTTTATTGTTTTGAGGTCTTACATTTATATCAGTAATTGTGATACTGTATGTATATATTTCAAAATAAGAGTCCCAGTTTAAGTCTTATTTCTAGTTACAAATTTATTTTATAATTTTTTTATTTTTCCGCTTTATGCATATTTTTTTTTTCTGTTTATTATAGATATTTTGCTTAAACAAACATTCAGTATATAGGTTTTACTAGTTTTGCAATAATCTGTCTATCTTTAAACACATTATTATTGTATCAGCAAAATCTAATAATGCTCGACCTCTAATTCCTGTAAGTATTGATATATTGGTACATAAACCAAATTCAATACATATTGGATAAAACATGACTTGCATATTTTAAAATAGCTTTTAAACTACCTGTTTTTTTTGCTAATAAGAAGTATAAAGTCCTTGTTGAGCAGCCTGTTTAACAAAGTAAAAGTTTTTGATATGCATGATTTATTTTGAGACCGTATCGATTTTTTTCCTAAATAGACATTTTACTTGTGCAGGTCTTGAGCCTTAAATTTGGATTTTAAAAGCCCTTGTTTAGCAACGAGCTCACCTGTATCTCCCACTGGTTTAGTTTCAGCCTCAGGAGCAGCTTCGGCTCCGGCACCTGCAACTGCAGCTCAAGTCAACCCCTTCCAGGTGAACCAGCCACAGCCGCCCACCCTCAACCAGATGAGAGTCAGTCCCATGATGGGCCTGAGTGGGCAGGCCTTCAACAGCATTGCCCAGAGGAGCAACGAGCCCTTGCCTCTCTCCTCATTGCCCCCAGCCGGCTCCGTCTCCATGGTACCCATGACCGGCATGGCTCCTCTTGGGCCTGTGGGCCAGATGATGCCAAGCATGGGGATCCCAGCATCCATGTCCATGCCCCAGCCGCTCATGAGCGGAGGGCTGCCGCCCACAGGCGCAGCAACACAAGCCGGCGGCACAACCAACCCCTTCTTATTGTGAGGAACAACATAGGCTGCCTCCCCGAAACCCACGCAAATCTCTCTCCCATCCCCGTTTCTATGGTATAGACAACATAGTTGGTTGTGTTCCCCCAAAACCGGTGTGCTATTTTGAGACTTTTGGGAGTAGCAGTGGTGTTTACAGGTTTTACACTGGCAGGCGATTCCCTTCCTCTCCTGTCAGAGATTGGTACCATACAGCAATTTGGTATTCTTTTCTAAATTTCCTCGAAAGAAACCATCAGCGATACAGAGTCTAGGAGATTTTCCTCTCCCGTTCAAAGGGGTCCTGTTTTTAACTTCTTATTGATGGCTTACTTTTTTTATCAGAGGCTTAAAACTAGGAGTACTGGTTTGTCTTAATTTTTCTAATTTCTAATCTTTCGAGCAGCGTGCTAGATAAAGCTCTAACCCTTTTAATCCAAGCAGCCTGTACGTTCTACGCAGTGCATATACACTATGTGTATTTACAGTACGCTTAAGTAGACAGTTTAGAGGACTCTCTATCAGTTTACATGGAAATGATTTTGATGTTCCAAGCAGGGATTTTGCACATGCTCTGATCTATCTTCCTTTGACTGTTTGCCCACCGTTAGTCCTTAGCGCGAGATGGGAAACCGTTCACTAAGACACGAGCAAATCTGAGGACTAGGAGAGAGAGAGAGTCTGTGAACTGCATGTGTGAATGGTTTTAAACCTGATGCATTGAAAGATGAACTTCATACTGAAGTGGAGAGTTGTTCGTTCTTCCTTTTCTTTTTTTAATGCATGACAGGGAGTTGGTTTGCATATCATAATACGGCTCAACTTTTATACCGAAGCCTGTTTTTTACTGCTTTACAATCCCAAGACGTTGTTTATTGGGCGAATGGGTTCTTTCAATTCAGTACAGCTCACTATTTGCACAGCTCCATATTTCCACAGCTAATCGATACTAATGATTTGAGTTCATCCGCTTAGCTTCTCTGTGAGTATCCAACAACCTGAAATGTGATCATTTCAGTTACGTTTTTTTAATTTATGTGCGCGCGCGTGGATGGAGAAAAGGGAAACGGGAGGTAATTTTGTGTTTGTTTATCTTCATCAGGTCCTAATGCATCTTACTGTTATAACCAACAGCTGTATCACTAATCACTGCTTCCGTTGCAGAAAAGTATATCAAAGCTTGTTGTTAACAAAATCCTCTGTTCTGTATGGAAAACTTAACTTCCTTATTGTGTTACATGAATGAGCGGAGATGCTGAGACAGGTCATAGTGTGGGAGGGGTCCCGTAATAGATTGTATGATCTATTTTCTAGGGTTGTTTTTGTTGTTGAATATGTGGTGTAAATGTATGTTAGGGGTCATATGCATCTTTCTGCAGCTAGACCCCTGTGGTTCAATTGCATTATTCTGTATTCCAATGAGTTTATTTTGGCCACGGTTTTGTCATTAAATGAGACTTAAACTAGACTACGAATCGTTTGATATCACAATTAGCGGTCGATTTAAAGCAAGAACGCCTAGACTTAGGTGTGTCGTGTGGCTTGCTATGTCTACACTTTTTAATTCAACGAGTTAAGCACAAGATTAATAGTAGTTACCAAAATGACATTGCTTGTCCTTTTTAAATGCAGAGCTGCGGCCGTTTTCGAACTGACTACACATTTATCTATCTTCAATTGTTCCCATATTATTATCATCAATATTACTGCTTTTGTTTTCTTGATTACTAGAGTATGGACTCTACGGTTTCTCTCATCTGTGAGCTAGCGACCTCTGCTGGAAATATTGTGGTAGTACTGACCATGTGCAGCCTTGTAGCAGAGCCTGGGTGTGTTATGGTAAATAATCTGCAGGCATACTCAGGCATTTTAGGGGATGGTTGTGGCTAAGAGAGCTTTAAGATGTATGTAATGCGCTTTTGATGGACACGATGGTTTAAGCAGGCTCTAATCCTGCTAAACAAGACTCCCTGCTAGTGAACATCACTGTACTCGATTATGCAGACTAGTTTGACTTTTGAATCCATACGATATCTTGCTCATTTAGTCTCGGCCATTTTGTTTTGCTGTTGCCGTTGCCGTGTATCATTCGTTCTTCTGTTATGTACTCATTATGCATTTATTGTGGAGGACTAACCTTGTGAACATGCATAACATTTTATTTTTCCATGTTGTTGTGTCTGTGTATTTACCAAACTGTCTCATATTACTGGGAGCAGGCTGCTTTTTATGGATATGTGCTCAACTTGTTGGCATTATAACTGTATAATATAATTTATCATCTGTTCTATTGTAACATATTGTTGTGTACCTTATTTCTGTGTAATGGTTTTGTAGGAAAGTCACAGGAAGAGTGATTGTTTTATTGCCATCTAAACCACAGCAAGTGATAAAGGACCTGTAGCTGCAGTGGTAAAACAAATAAATTGTATCAATGACTTTTGATCCGTCTCTTCATGCTGTTAGTAAACACGCCAATATCACATCCCGTTATGGCGCCGGACGCAGTGTTATTTTAGTATTGACATACTACAAAAACATTTTTTTTTTTTGTATTTTGAACTAGTATATTTCTTATTAATGTAATAGTTTTTCAGTTTTATTTATTTTAGTACATCAAGTTAGCAAAATGAAAATGAGGACTGACTGAAATAAAATAAGTTTACTTTTTTTTTTTTTTTTTATCTCAGGTAATGTTTGTTTTCCAAGTAACAAAAATGTTAAAGGTAAAGGGGTCCTATTATACCCTTTTTTGAAGTATTGATTTTGTTTTTGGGGTGTACTTGAATGTTTTCATGCTTAGGGTTAGGGTTCTTGAGCTTAAATGCTTTTGTTCTTTATATTTTGTGTTTACACATTGTTTAATATTTTCAACTAAAAGAAAACCGTAAGCTTGTTGTGCACATTGCCTAATCGTAAGCTTAAAG
Organism: Squalius cephalus; assembly: GCF_949319135.1. Classification (NCBI taxonomy): domain Eukaryota; kingdom Metazoa; phylum Chordata; class Actinopteri; order Cypriniformes; family Leuciscidae; genus Squalius; species Squalius cephalus. The sequence goes on along the minus strand of NC_137122.1, from coordinate 34,112,037 downwards.
GAGAAGTTCACTTTTAAAATGAAAATTCTGTCATCATATACTCACCCTCATGTTGTTTCAAAGCTGTATGAATTTCTTTTTTATGCTGAACAGAAAGGAAGATATTTAGAAGAATATCAGTAACCAGACAGTTTTTGGGTCCCAATGACTTCCATAGTATATTTTTTTCCTACTATGGAAGTCAATGGGACCCAAAAACTGTCTGGTTACTGATATTCTTCTAAATATCTTCCTTTCTGTTCAGCATAAAGAAATTCATACAGGTTTGAAACAACATGAGGGTGAGTATATGATGACAGAATTTTCATTTTAAAAGTGAACTTCTCCTTTAAGAAATGGTAACAAAAACAACAACTAAACTTAAAAAATAAGGTCTTTCTTGTTAAACATCATTTAAATAAACGAATATTCAATTTTTATGAGCCTGAATATTAGAATGCAATATTTTTGAAAAATGGCCATCCCTAAGATGAAATCTGCAGATTGGAATGAATCGGGCGTGTAAATTAAGGACAAGCCGAGTTATTTCAGTCAGAAATGGTTGACTCTTCTAGACAAACAAAACGAGATCAGTTTATTTAAAAACATACAAAGCTGATTAAACAATATAACGTGTAGTTATAAAGCAGCTACAAAACTAACTGAATAAAGCAACTAAGATACAAAAAAGATCCTTAAGGTTATCAAAGCTGTTGCGGTGTTCTTGCAGGTGAATGTTCTATTGATGTGGTGTCATAACCCAGCTTCTTCATGTCCTTAGTCACAATGTTGAACTGTAGCGTGACAAAACCTTGTGAGCGCACCCTTGTGACTGCAAATAGATAAAACTGCATCAGTTATGGCTCATAATTACACTTGTTTGCAGAAGAACAATCTTTGAAGACTCACTATGATAAGAGATGGTCAGCATCTACTGCAAGGTTTCATTTTAAGTCAAAGGTTAAATTGAAAGTTTACCTTCTCTTCCCTCTCCTTGAGCGACAACCTTGGGATCTGTGAACTCTGGACGCCTTCCCATCAGCCAACTGAGTACAAGATAAAACATGTTAGATACAGGGCCTATCATGCAAAATGTTTTCAAGTTACAATGTACTTGCTCATTTGAAACTCTCATACAAGTTGCACGTTTAACTAAAACAACTTGAGTTCATATCAATTCTTGAGGACAAAAGGGAAGGGCAACAAGAAATGAAATTCAGATCACAACCCTAAGATGGTGCATAATAAATTGGGTAAATTTAAAATGTTGCCATACGTCTGCATGTAAAACACTGAGCAGTAAATAATTTAGAATATGTGAGAAATGAGTTATAACCTTGTTAACTTCTGCAGTCTTGACGTAGACTCCGGAACAAACATAGGAATGGTCCTGGTGTGTCTGGAACAGAGAGCATTCACATGTAATTGCACATTTCAGACACATCTCAAGCATGCTGGCTGCTTTTGTTACATTACGACACCACAATCTCAGAGTGACTCACTTTCCAGGTGTAAACGGGATGTGCACGGCTCCATAACCTCTCACAATATCATTTCCAAAGGTGTCGGGGCCATACACACTAACTACAATCTGGGGCCCTGGAGAAAAAGAAAACGTGAAAAGATGAATGGAGATATATATATTACAGCTAACCTGATATTTCAATGCATATGTGACCCTGGACCTCAAAACCAGTCACAAGTCGCACGGGTGTATTTGTGGCAATAGCCAACAAAACATTGTATGGGTCAAAATTATAGATTTTTCTTTTATGCCAAAAATCATTAGGATATTAAGTAAAAATCACAATCCATGAAGATATTTTGTAAATTTCCTACCTTAAATATATCAAACATTTATTTTTGTGAGTGGATGCAGCACAATCGCCAACAGAAATGGACAACTTTAAACGCAATTTTCTCAATATTTAGATTTTTTCTGCACCCTCAGATTCCAGATTGTCAAATAGTCGTATCTTGGCCAAATATTGTCCTATCCAAACAAACCTACATCAATGGAAATCTTACTTATTCAGCTTTCAGATGTATAAAATAAAATAAAAGACCCATAAGACTGGTTTTGTGGTCCAGGGTCGCATATGATCGCAATTAAGCTGCATTACAATATATGACACAGCAGATTTTGTGCCGATCTTCAGACTAATGTTCCTCTCTATACAATGCAAGCATATTATTCTGACTCAACCAAAACAAGGTGCACTTACAGCCAAATGGGTTCGTGCTTTTGAATGTGATGTCCAATGGGAAATTCCACACCAAACTCTGAGATCCTCTACCTTTTGATGTTATTTGAGAAATGCCCTCTTCCAAGCCCTGGGAAAAGACAAACTCACTGTTGTTGAACATATTATGAGAATAATACAAAAGTTTATATATATATCACGTCACTAAAGAAGAGTAGTTGCGAATAAAACTGTAAAAGAATCACTACTTTATTAAGATGACAATTACTTAATAATATATGACATATCAATATCATTCAAGTTATTAAATGCTGAATATATTACATGTTAATATATAAATGTTATAGCCCTGATTTCCGTTACTGTAATAGACAAAAGGTGATTGAGTTGATGATGTCACTCACTGATGTGGGCGCCCAGTCGTGTCCATAAACGAAACAATACTTGCAGTACAGATCATCACATTCTGGGAACTTTGGACAAAACACGACATGTAATTAATCAAATGAACACGCAGTTTACTGCATCAAACTCGGCCTCTATAAATCACTGTTAACTTACATCAGCTTCTTCGATTTGCCCGTTGATCATGAGAAGAAAAACAGCTGGGTTGTTTGAGGTCATTTTTACACCATTAACACCCTGGAAAACATTTAAATCACACCAAACGACCCTCTCTGCATTAAAATATCAGATTAGCTGTAACTTAATGGATTCCCGTTGTTGTCAACAGATCTCTGGCTGCTATGGACGCTTTCAGTACGGCAGGCAATAAGGTCCAAAATTGCTAGACAAAACGCAATTGTAAATTGCTTTTCCACTAGGTGGTTGTCGTGGACATGAAATTGGGGCCGCGTCCGAAATAAGTAGGTACTTATTTTGAATAAGTCATTACTTCACGACAGCAACAACAAAAAAAGCAGTTATAGTATGAATGTAGCCTAATCCAGAAGTAGCCTAAGTATTCGACATTTTGTCATTTCCATGTTACGTCGCTTCACGGTCATTCACAAATCCTCTCCCGTGGCCTCATGGATAGCAAATGTCCATCATATGCACACTTCAGAATCTCGGCAGAAGTAGTAGGTCATCTGGGTACTTTTTGCATACTCTTTTATGAGTACTATGAATTTGGACATATAGGCTACTTCCTTTGTCAAGTTTGTGGTTTCGGATGCAGCTAGGGCCTATTTAGGAGTAATTTCTAATGCAAAATGCAATTTCCGGTTTTATGGATAAAGATTTCCGGTTTCCTGCGTTGAAACTACGCAGTTTCATATTCTCTCAAGAGAATAATTTATTTGCATGATAAACATGGGTTTGTAATTCCAGAGCAAAAATAAACATTCCACATTCATAGATACACTACAAGTCAAAATGTTGGGCACACACAACTTAATTTGATTGTTTTCCACACAAATAATGCATAGGCCGATAAAGACAAAACTTTTAAATAATTTAAATAACTGGTTTCTCATAGACATGTCCATGTAGACCATTGTTTATATGTATGTGCAAGTGTGGTTTTTGTCCTACTGGTTCCCCTTTTCTTATGGAAATAATTTACAAACCTCATAATTTTTTTTAGCACTTGCTGGATCTGGCATGTTTGGGCATATTTGATGTTAAATGTAACTCTATGGTTTGCACAGGAAACAATTTGCAGTGAATAAGAAAGAAATAGTGTATAATTACAGCATGAGGTCAAGAGATTTCTAACCACCTCATTTTTTTGGTTGCCAGATCTGTCTGTGTCTGCTAATATATCTAGTATAAATTCCAACAGCAGCTAAAATAATAAACCAACCAACCAATGGCAAATCACTGTTTTCTCACCTGAGCAAAATGGATAACCACCTCAAGCAATAAACCCCTCTGCCCTTACATGATCTAAGCAAGTAGGCTACTAAATTGCTCTCTCACCCTCTCTGTTGATTGAAAATCACTCTGCACTTTGTTTGTTCTGGATGCATTTTTCCTTGTGCAAAGCTCTCAGCTTTAGGGAAGCTGAGGTGAGGCCGCATTACAGACACCGAGACTTTGACACTGGAAAAACAAAGAGAGACATCCATTGAATAAAGCAAAAATGGAAAAGTCACAGTGAGACGACATGTTACGCAGAGAAATCCATGGATTGAATTTAGTGCTCAGTCCTTTGTTTTAGTTCTACACCCCAGTAAACTCTTTTTTTAACCTAGATGAAGACCTGCCTGTCACTTTTTGGCCCTACAGTGTCCCAGTTTGAGCTGTCCTCGTCTGTTGCCAATTTTTCCCTCTCTGGGACCAGGTCTTTGACACACAGTCACAATTTATAGCAATAGACTTCTGTACTACTTAGAAGTCCTCTACGGGACCTGTGTCTCTCTTTTTTAGGACTGAAATAAAGAGTCATTCAGTCATTTCCGTGGGGCATGTTTTTTTTTTTTTCAATCCCAACCCATCTGGCTTTTAGGTTGAGCGTATTGTTCTTGTCCTCCATTAATAGCATAGCACAAATGCTTAGTTGTGAAATTTTTGTTCCTCAGATCTCAACATTATGTGAATAGCTGTGTCCATCTGATTGTTTGGTTGACCTTTGCTAGTGTCACCCAAACATGCACCAACTGTCCACACCATAGCAAATGTCATTAAAATGTCATGAGCCCTGGGCGGCTTTGGTTGGTGGTCCGAAAGATGATCTTGTGTTTTCTTAAAGACAAGTGATCTCCATTGTTTAGTCTTGAAAGAGCTTATAATAGCATTGGTTCATCCAGTTTATGGGTCAGTGACATGGTACTTTTGTAATGTTGTAAAAAACATTTCTTTTTGTTCTTTGTTAGAACTTATTTACTTGCAAAATAAAAACTTTCTTTGAAAATTAGGATGATTCAGATTCAAGGTATTCAAGATATTAGTGCAGTCCCTGACCTGCATCTGAAAATACCAGTGTCTTTGAAATGCTCAGCTGAGACACAACCTCAGTGTATGTCATGTAAAATTGTTATCGATTCATGTCCTTTCCTCCAAACTCCAATCATGGTCAGAAAGCAGAGTGCCATTTATTATGAGGTCTGATCATTAATATTGCCTCTCCATTAGCTGGAGTGCAGCTCTGTGACAGCATAATGGCCCGTGTCAGACAGATGGGGGGGTCACCGTGGATATGCTCGTGTCAAATTACAGCAGCCCACTCTTGTGGCAGGGATCAGGGCTCTTTCATTGTGACCACGCCCTAATTTTGCGTGCAGAATAAATCTTCCCCACCCAGGCTTTTAGAGGTTTTCCATTTGATAAATAATAAAAGAATGAATTTTATTTTAGGAGCACATAAATGGTTTTGTCTCGGGCATTACCGTAACTGATGTTTACTGATTTTCTCGGATTGATCTGAAATTAGACAGGAAATATAACACAGGAAGGATTAGAACTTATATAAAAAAAGTTTGAGGTCATTAAGGTTTTTTAAAGTAAATGTAGTTTTATTTAATTTAGTTAAGTTGATCAGAAGTGACAGTTAAGACATTTATAATGTTACAAAAGATTTATATGTTTTATTCATCAAAAGAATCCTGTTTTCAACGTTGATAATAATCATAAATGTTTCTTGAGCAGCGAATCATCATATCAGAATGATTTCTGAAGGATCATGTGACACTGAAGACTGGAGTAATGATGCTGAAAATTCAGCTTTAACATCAGGAAAAAAAATAACATTTCAAAATATATTAAAATAAAAAACTGTTATTTTAAACTGTAATAATCTATCACAATATTACTATTTCTTCTGTATTTTTAGCAAGTTAATGTAGCTTTGGTGAGCATAAGTGACTTTGTGTATGTTTGCTTCATTCAGTAGTTCGGAAAGGTTATAGACCACTTCAACAGTAAAAAAAAAAATGTTTTGTGCTTTTTTCTGCTATAGTTTTAAGTGAATGTGCCTAAACGGTACACTAGTGTATAGTTGTATTATTGATGTGATATGATCACTTGATTTATGCCATTTTGTTTAATTTACACACTTTCAGACTTTTCAAGCTCTCACCCACTAAGTAGAAGATCCAAGACAACAGGGACATTTTTGTGACGATAAGGACGACATTTTCAATCATTGCTAAACTTGCAGATAAATTCTGTAATTATTTTGTTTGCTTTGTAGGAACTGTCTGCAACAAGAAAAGCGGACTGATCATGAATATAACCTGTCTGCCATTTAACAGTATGAAGAAAGATGTTGAGCGATTTGAAGGTAAGGGAAGTTCATTTGCTGAGGGTGAGGCCTCTGACTCTACAGATCAAATTTAACTACACATTTCTGAGTAGTCATGACCTCGTTTAACCTATGTCCGTTTAAATTATGTCCCATCCCTTATGACATTTAATTTATGTTTGGCCTACTGTGCCACTGCCCAGAAGCGCATATTACCTTAGAGTTACTTGAATTATTTATGGGCAGTAAAAAGTGATGACATATGTTCTCAGTATTGATTAGTATCTGAGCTTAACCTCAGGTCACTGATCACTGATCAGACATCATAGTTATGTGTGAGGATTATAATTTAATTTTAAGTGGAATTTTCACTTCAAAAGCCATGTTAAAAATATGTTATTTGCAATATAATGGGCAGGCTTGCTCTCCTTGTAATCCTTATAGGGCTGCAATATAACTTTACAAAATTATTTTATTATATATTATTTCATTAAAAACATTTATTCATATTTATATAATAAATATTATTATTCATATTTATAACAAAAATAAAAATGAAATTAGAAGCAATTATGACAGATAAGTATATTATTATTATATATGCATATAGGCAGCTAAGTATAATATATAATTACATATAATTATAATTACTTAATCATTACATTATTAGTATTAATATTAAATAAATAATATGCATATAGTGTACATTATTTTGTTATATACACAGTATAATAATATTACAATTATATCATATTTATTTAACATACAGTATGTGTTTTAATAATTATTATTATTGTTGTTTTTGTTGTTGTTTTGTATATTTCAATTATGATAAAAAGTAGTTGGAGGTGTATCGATAAACATTTGTACATTTTGAAAGCCTGCTGAAGAATAAACATTACTGCAGAAGATTTTTAACTCTAAAGAAGAAGTGTATAATAAGAAATGGTAGGCAGAATCCCATAGGCGATGAAATCTATATTTCAGGAACTGCAGAGCCTGCACCGAACATGGCCTGCCTACTTTGAAGCCTGGTTTCATAGAGGGAAAGTCCGCTTTGAGGCTGGATTTTTCTCTGCTCTCAGACAGGTCTCTACTTATTCCAGTTCTGAACACTGTGTACACTGCGCTAGCCGCTATTAAGCATTCTACAGTGAAGTGCTGGCATGAGACTCACAAACAGACCTCTCTGCAGCATTTTACCTCTGTTAGATAAGATCTCTGAGAAAAGAAAACAAGATCTGAAAAAGAAAACAAATCACTGCAACCCTAATCTGAATTGCGTTCTTTACTGGTTTGGTAAAGAACCGGACCATTTACTTTACCATGGCGGCAGCGTGCATTGTTTTTGTGTGTGTCTCACAGCAATAATGCATTCAGCAGAGTCCCTGGTGAAAACAAACACTGTCAGCATCTACCCCTCTCTTCTCCTCCACACCTCACGCTGTTACTGAAAAGCCACCGCAAACAAATCCATCTCTCCCTCAGTGTTTATCTCCTCTATAGTACCTGGACTCAGATGCGGTTCATTCATTTTGCGGTGTTGTTTACAACAGCGGCTTTAATGTGTATTTCTTTTATTGTTGAAGCACGAGTTAAACAATCATATAGAAGATCCACGAAAAAGGTTGTGTAGCTATCAGCCTAAAAGCAGCATGAAAACAGCATTGAATAAAGATGAAAATTAAACAACGCGGGGAGCTTTTACTTTGAGAGTAAATATCTTTGTGAAAATCCAATGAAACGAAGCTACATGTATCCACATAAATGATTGCATCTCAATTTTACAGAACTAAATCCAAGACACACGCCGTTCCAAATACAACAATCGCTTCTAAAGGGGGGCAATCTCTTTGGCCCTGAAATGAAAGTGATCGGAAATCTTTTGAAAAATGTCATTTGCTAGTGAAATGGTTACATAACAGGTCTATTTCATACAGCGAGTATAACAGGGTCAAAGCTTTGACACGTCCAGATCCCGGCAGAAAAGAACATGGAAGCAGGTGAGTCTAGAGGAAGGGGTGGGAGTTTTAATGCCAGAGAGTTTTGATTGAAGACTGCCGTATGACTCATGTGACTTATTTCAAAGATTTCATTCACAGTTGTATATTCGCTGCGTGTGATGAAGAGAGTTGGAGGCTGCCAAGCAGCAGTGTCTGGGCCGTGTGAAAAGGTATTGCAGTTGACAAAGGAAATCAATCTCTGTGCCTTGTATATGTCATAACTCTCACATGAAATGCCTTTTTTCTTCAGTTCTTCCAGTAAAACCTGGTGACCTTGGTAATCTGTTAAAGGGATAGTTCACCCAAAAATGAAAATTCACCCTCATTGCAAACCTGAATGACTTCCTTCCTTCTATTTAACACTAATATAAGCTGAAACCTTTCTTTATTTTGCCTGTACAATGTTAATACAACATTGGACCCCAATGACTTCAATTGTTTCAACAATTTTCTGTTTAACTGTTTCAATACACTGTTTAAATTATGGTTTTCCATTTGAGGGAAATTATGTTGTATGTGAGGGTGAATTCAAAGGCCGATTGCGTCACCGCGGCGCGATGAAGGGTGCCCAATTCGAAGGCTCCTCCAAATGCATCCTTCGTTTCCCGTGAAATGAAGGATACGACAGATTGGTCCTTCGTGGCCTTGTCTACCCCAGAATTTATTCTTCCAGTGACGACAGGATTTTTTTGAGAGACATTGCCAAATTACACTTTTAAATATAAGTATTGGGTTCCAGCTTACTTAAATATCTAATGATACAAATGTAAAAATGAAAATGTTCACTCTACTAAGATTTGATTATTTATAGTTTATACTATATTATTTTATTATGTACATAAATGGACCAAGGTGAACAGATTTAGACAGGTTGTGAACCCTGTTTTGTTTTCAAACAGTTATAAAAATATAACTTTTAAAAAAGTCCAGTGCAAACTTTACAGCCGCTCGTCAGCGACAGCTGTTAGACCGTCCAGAGGCTAGACCGTCCCATTTAACAACATTTAACTCATTCCGACCTTTGTGGCCTTCGAAAGAGTGGCCTTTGAAGTCTGCGTCCTTCAAAGGATGCAGCCTCTGAATTGAGATTTAGAATATGAGTATTGGGCGTTGTGCCATGTTCCAAATTTTTCGGGAAGATTCAAGATTCAAGATTAATTTATTTGTCCCTAGGGAAATTTGTTTTGGACATACAAACTCAAAGTGCACTAAACCTTGCTCCATACTTTCAATAGAGAGACAGAAATCTCTCAAGAGATGAACAGATGTCTGTTTTTGTGAGTGAACTATCCCTTTAATATCTCTGCTTAACAGCCCACTCACTGAAGGAATTATGCAAATCAGGTGATGTAAGAAACTATAGCTCAACTATAATGAGCTAAATTGGCATATAAGGGAGGCATGTTTGTGTAGAAAAAAAATGACAATTACTTAATTTAAATATTAATTGCGCAGCACTATTTCTACACACAAGCTTTTCGTTAAACTGAATTGTGGGTGGTTATAGAATAAGATGCAATGCTTTACTTTTAGACGTATCAAAGTCCCCCTCCAGCTCATCATTTAATTATTATTTTGTTTTATGTTTGAGTGTAATTTTGTTATAGCGCAAAGAAAAGCATTTAAGAAACCTTTAGGATCATGTTGAAGTTGCACCGAACAAGTTTGTAATCCTATTAGAACTACCTAATTAAGATTCATGACCTAATTAGTATTCATGAGCTAAGCTAATAAAGTATGTAATGTCACCTTTCAGATCTTTTTTTTTTTTTAACTTTCCCTAACAGTTCAGTGAATTTGCCCCCAAGGCTTTTTCTTGTCTTTTTGCATCATAACAGGAAGTGAAGCGAATGCCATATATTCACATCTGTTAATGTTGTGGTTTGGGAGAAAAACGTGCCTGATGTGTACATGTCTTTGTTAGATCTTAAGGTCCTCTCATGGGAAGAGCGAACAACTGTGACGAACCATACTTGCCTGCTGTCTTCGCCACTTTCTCTGATGCGTATTTCAGGTGGGATTTAAGCAACACTTCCAATATTCGAGATTCATATAAATAGAGGCTAATCTTAAGGGTAGAGAGATTTAAAACGCCTGTGTGTGATCGCTGATCTAGAGCGCCAGTGTTTTCATAGCACCAGGTTCCATTACAGAGAGGATGTTAATGCTTTCATACAGAACCGTCTTGTTGCATAGCAACTAACTTATCAGACTACCCCCAACCTCCCCCTCCCATGCTAGTTCAACTACAACCTGAAAAAAAATCTTTACCAAGAGATTTTCTTTAAAGAAAAGAATTCAATGGCATTTGCTACACAAATTTCAGTGGGGGGAAAAAAAATGTTGGTTGACCTTGGCAATGGCTTTTCCCCCACTGAATCCATCAGAGCCCACTTCAAAGCATTTCACAAGAAATGCCAATAAGCGTCTGCGCAGGATACCTCTGCAGTACAGAAAGACAGAGAGAGCAGAAAAAAGAGGAAATCACCCATTTCAAATTGTAGCTGATAATAAACAATGCTTCTCTTTTTGCCGTGACCCAGCGCTAAACCGATATAAAAAAAAAACCCTTCCAGATATTAATTCACTTTGCATTTGCTGAGATTCTCAGTGGAACATCAGCGCTATGAATTCTGCATGTTGGGATAATCAGCATTGCTCTGTCATACTCCTTTCCTCCCCCTCCATGGCCTAATTTGGAAAAATATCCTCTGCACTCTACCTTCATTTTCTAAGCAACTGCAGTACACCAGCACATCGTATGTAAATACGGTTCGCGTTAAGCTTCAGGTCTACAGGGGTTACGCTCCTCGTGTTTGTGTAGCGTACTGCAACTCTGCACCACTCTAATTGCTGTTTTAAATCAGACGAGGCATTTGTACCGTTCACCTCCTTTTGGCAAACCGGGTTTGTTACTCAGTCCAGTATGTTCAGGAATGGAATGAATAAAAATTCCTCTCTGCCTAGTGAAATACAGCAGTGTGATCCAATGTACGGCTTGCTTTTAGTTTTAACCTCCCAAGTACAATTCGGAAGTGTAGTAAAGACGGAGTGCTTTCCTAGAGTTGTGTATTACTTCAAGGGCATGGTGTAGTTTAGTGGTTAAAGTTCTGGGTTTAAAACCCGCAAGGGACAATCCATGAAATTATCATCATGTGCCATCGAGCAAGACACCCAGGTTGCTCCAGGGCGACTGTCCTTGTGACTAGGGATAATTTGTCAAATCAAGTTCTTCATTGTTCAGGTTCACTGGTTCACTGCACAGTGCAGTTCTTCCCAGACTGGAAAGTCATATATAGAAACGTATAAAAAAGCACAGAAGATAAATGGAAGGACAAAATATACAGTATAGCTGAATGTGAGCAACATATCAGGAATTTGGCAGTGCATCCTTGAAGATACGGATGAGAAAATAATTAACTGAACAAAAAAAAAAAAAAGAAGAAAATCCTATGAAATTCTGTTTTCAGACTGAAAATCCTTCAAGTGAACACCTCAATCGATCCAAATGAAATTTCCAACGTTTACCTATGTTTTGCGTCTTATTAAAAGGTGTATGTTTATTTACGTCTTAAGAAATGGTCATTGGAGGGGACTGAATGTTTATTAAAAAATTGCTTAAAAGATCTTCTGACAGATACGTTTATATATTCATTCTGAACGCGGCAACTGGACTCAGGATTTGTTCGGACATGTAAACCAATCTGTGAATCGGATTGCAACATTTAAGGCTCATTTAATCAATTTTCTGAATCTGAAATTGGATTGGATCAATTCGGATTGACTAAAATGAGTGCAAGGAAACACACTTAAATCTTTAGTCACCATGAAATCAAAACTGACAGGTCTTGTTTTTTATGGAATATTGCAGGATTTATTATAAATGATTTATACAAGCTCATCTTTTTTTTAAATTCATGTGCCCTCGTAATCTTTGATCTAAATAACTTCCCCTCCCTCTTGTACTGACATCTCTTCTCTTCTCTGATGACGTTTACTGGTCGATTAATGTTCGAGAAGCCGCTTATTGTTAGAAATTACTATTGCAACTTCCACTTCATGCCACCTTTAAGCATGGCATGAATGTGAAGGCGGAATGACCATCAGAACACCAAACAAAAAATACACTTACTTGTTACATTATTATTGTAATTACATTTAAACTTTAATGTGACTTGGCTTTAATACATGGTATTTTATTATAAACCTACAAAAATAAGGTAAATGCAAACTGTAGAAATACATAGTGTTTAAAGTGTGTGCTGTGGAAAATATACAGTCCTTAGTTCAACAGTAACGCTCACTTTTCGAAGTGCAACAATAAAAGCTTGAGCTGAATGATAAATTAGTAATTAGTACAGCATTAGGTCTGTAAATGGCTTAAGTGCTAGTTTTGGTAATAGAATTAATTATGGTGTACTCAGTGCAAGGTCACACCTCAGAGCAAAAATGGACATTTTCTACCCAATCCTACCCTCCCTCAGCAGTGCACACATCCTCCACAGCACAGCTTTAACTGAGCATGACAAGTACATAGCAGTGCCAGTGAATCTGATCCTCTCACGCTATCAGTTATTCTTAAGCCTTGGGTGTAAATATGCAGGTGTCGTCATTCCCTTCTTCCCTGTCAGATAAATGATCCTCTAATCCACATGGAAGTGATTTTGTCTAATGTATTTTGTGCATGTGATTCCATTGATTTGCATAATTTATTTCCGAATAAGCGAGATGTGTGATAGCAGTGTACTACCACTCCAACAGCGCCTCTAGTTTCGGTGTGCCGTGCCCAGGATCCTCACCGTCTGGCTTCCAGCCTTTGGCTTGTTCCAAGCACCACTGACTGTGCGTGTCATATTATGTAAGGTCACAGCATAGAACAGTAAGCGCATTGACACTGGCTCCATTTTACGGTCGGCTTTTTAACACGTCTGTAAGTAAATAAAATTTTGACCTAATCCAAATGTGCCCAGCATGCTCTACTGTCTGACAGGTCTTCTGTACGTATGATTTATGCATGCAGTACCAACAGTTACTTAAACATATACTCAGAGTGGCAGTTTCACCTTGAGTGCTTACAGTCTCATGAATAAAAGACGGTTTGTTGATGGGATACTAACCCAGGGTTTGTACGTGACCTTAACTAACACTGTTAAAAGCAGAAAATCCTCTAACTGCCCTCCCATACCTTTTGATATCAACACATACCGGTAATTTATTCATCTCGGTAATGGAAATGAAGTTATATTGATTGGTCACTCAAGATATTGACAACATGATGTAATGTTTCATATAGGGAAGTGGATTACGATGTGTCAGTCAACTGTTATTTCCTGTGATGATGATGATGATTTGGGGAGCTTGTGGAGGGGATTTAAAGGAATAATTCACCCCAAAAGGAAAATTATTTAATTAGTCACTCATCTTTAGCATTTGCCATTCTTTTTTTCTGTGAAACACAAAAGGAATGATTTTGAAGACTCATTCACGCTTCAGAAACAAACAAAAAGAGCAAGTAAATGTATCAAAAAAGTGGTCCATACGACCAAGTCTTTGTATAGTTATGTGTGGCAAACAGACAGCAATTTAAATCATAATTCACTGGAAATCTTGATCAACCTAGGCTCTCGAATTTGCAATGATTGACATCCTAACCATAGCAATGGACGGAATAAAAATATGGTCAATGTCAAAATAGATTGAATGCATTAAGATTTGACTGCATTAACCAATGCAAATACAGACTAATAGATGAATAGAAAAATATTCAAATTTCCACATCAAAATATTTTCGAAATGCTGTTCCAATTAATTGTAAAAGTAATGACTTGTAAATAATTTAGTAAATCTCTCACTGTACATTGCCATTGCTTAGATATAACTGTTTTGAGAATTAATTATTAATTAGAGTTTTTCTAAAAAATAATAATAATTGGAAAACACTTTATTGTGATGGTCCCTTTTGAACATTCTGTTGACTATAAGTAACTTTGCAACTACATGTCAATTAATGCTCATTAGAATATTAGTAATCTGCTTAAAGGAGACATATCATGCTTTTAAATCGTTCCTTTTTACATATAAATCATACATTTGTAGTCTATATAAAGCGGAACTGCAATGCTTGGGTCTGAATTCCTCATTATTATAGCTCCACAGGCCCCTTTTCTACCCCTTTTCTGATGTGCGTCTGAGAGCAACTCGTTTTGGTGCGGTCTCTTTAAATACAACTGAGACACTTCATACCCCGCCCCCTCTCCAGGTTGCAGCGGTGACACTCGATTCAACTCCACCCCGTTCGGCCATTTTTGTAGTTTGATAGCAGAGATACGATTATCTAGCGGCACAGAAACTTTTTATTCACACGTTATTAACAAAATGTCAACAACGGAAGACTTGTCCAGCCAGCCTTACATGTTCGAGCCAGAGTCGGAGCCGGAGCGAGATGAAAATGAAGACGACGAACCTGCAGAACAACGTCTTCATATGGATGTATCGCAATGGTGTGTTACTGTATTTACACATGAAACTTTGGTCTTCCGACCTTTTACCACCGTGTCGATTTATTTTGATTAATATGTGCGAGGGAGAGAGAGCAAGACAGCGTTTAGTTTGAAGACGGTGTTTTGTTTACATTTTCGCCTGGCTCCGAAGAGAGAGAGAGTGCGTGCGCGCGACCGGGTCTCTCTCTCTCTGCTCGTTCTTTCAGTTAAACATGCGCCCTGTCACAAGCGCGGCAGTTCATCTACATTAGACGGTGTAATGAAGCGTGTGGGTTACTACATCCAACAACCGAACATTTTAACTTACCCTCTCGTAACTTCTGCATCTTTTAGCTTGGACTACAAAATTCCAGCGAGAAATAAAAATGGCTGGAAGTCAATTGTTGAGTTCCACTGCAAATACTGTGACGTAATAGTTAAAAAAAACGTCATAGATAACAGAAAAATCGGAACAGGTTGAAAAATAAGGCCAAAACAGAATATAAAGATATCAACGAAGCACCTGAAGAGAATAATTTAAACTTTTCTGTACTTCTAAACACTCCAAATATACAACAAAATGCATTTAAGGGCTAAAAAAGTGGATTTAGCATGATATGTCCCCTTTAAATACTTGCTAACTCCTTATTGTGATGATGCACCAACAGACATTCTACTGACTATAAGTAAATACATGTCAACTTTTTCTAACCCTAACCCTACCAGTCTACTTATACTCTACAAACACTCTAGTAAGAGTTAGTATACATGAAGGTGCAACTTTACTTATAGTCAGCAGAATGTGTTAAAGGGACCATCAAAATAAAGTGAAATCAATTTGTTTTATATATTTCTATTTAGTTTTGACAAAAATTCTATTTATGTCCGTTTTAGTTTTAGAGTAATGTTAGTGCTTCAGCAGTTCAGCTTAAACATTTTTTACAATTTAATTGCCAAGGCACCAATTTTCCATGTTTTTTCATCTAATGTTTTTATGGCACTCAACTGTTAATTAACAATAACAACACAAATTCGTTCATGAGTTCAGTTCACGGCTCATTGGAGGAGATGAGGCTTTTCATTGAACAACAACACTCTGTTCCTTACACAAATCTACTGTACAACTTTAGGAGACTTGCAATATAGCGCAGAATAATCATACTTTTATGATTCTTTTATGGTGCGCTTGTGTCCTTTGTGATGCTTAGAAAACCTTAGTCCCCATTTATATAACAGCATTGATATACGGCTGACCAACTACATTCTTCAAAATTCTCCTTTTGTGTTCCACAAAAGAAAGGAAGTCATAGTTAATAGTTGATACACATCTAGTCAATACGTTATCTAGAAAAGTAGTTACTGGAAATGGAGTGATATTGATGTTTGATCCCTGAAGAGATTGCAAACATGTTACCGTTAATGTTCCATAGGGAGGTGGATAACAATGTGTCTGCTGTCTCTTATCATCTGTGGTGATGGGGAAATTGAATTAAGGTCTTTTGAACACCATCTGCTCTTCTGAGCTCCATTCGGTGATGTTATAGCAGCAGAGATCCTCCAGTGTGGCATAAATAAGGGAGGGAGAGGTGGTGTTAACAGGGCCCTGTGCTTCACAAGCCTCTAACCCCAGCACACCCACGCACTGTCTTCTCATATCTGACAGGCAATGGCTTCTCTCACTGTGATAAGAATCCTGCTCCATCGCTCTCTCCTGCTGCAAGCACAAACCATGAAAACCCTGTGAATAAACGGAGCCATTGTATTCTCCATGAAATCAGGAATCAATCTTTTTTCATGTACATTTCGAAGCATTCCTGTTAAAGCATGGGGTGCGTGCAGAGGAGTTTCTCAACGCTTATGTAAATAGTTGCACTAATGATGAGCGAGCAGGCTAAATGTATTCACATATTCATTTTCAGTTGGAGTTTAAATAAAAGATGAATCTTCACATGGCAAACGCTCACGTGCCGCTGGAACTGCAGGGGTGGGAATGAGCGAGGAGGGGGCTGCCTGACCCATATTGGGTCTGATTGGTGTAAAACAAAACAAAAAGTCCGGGGCAGCATTGTGCTCAGAAGAGAGGAATATTTTCCTGTGGAAATGCGCTAACTCATGCTTATTGCTGCCTCTCGTGCAATGTGTCATCACAATCTGATTAAATATTTAACCTATGACATTTTCTGCACAACACAGCATTTGGTTGCATCCTAACGTTTCCCAGTTTGCGCATTAGCTGTTTGCTAGAGGAAGGTTAGCAGAAGATATCACGTGTTTAAATGTGTAGGTGGATTGGTGACTGATGGGCTTTGTATTGCCTGTGACATTTCTCTGTACTTCCTATATGTCACAGTGATGTTTTATCCAAGTACAAACTTAAAGAAAAGATGACAGTTGCAATTGTAACCTGTCCACAGAGATTCTGTACTGATTTTTTGTTATGCATCACATGATCATTATTGTTGCACAACATATGCAAATCCAACTTAACGTATTAAATATAATATTTAAAATATTTAGTGTGGTATATTTAATATTACATTATTTAATATTGAAATATATTGAATATAAATGACATAAAAATATTTTATATATATAGTATTTAAATATACTAATTATTTAAATTTAATATTCTTTAATATATTACATATAAATCCCCCCCCCATTTTTTTTTTCTGAATATGACCAATTGTATTGTTGAAATTAATGTTTAATATATTAAATCCCCAATATGTTTTTAACATAAATAATTATGTAACTATTGAATCTAACATATAATTTTATCTAACATATACTTTTGGGGGATTTATATTTATATATCTATATATCTATATATCTAAAACTTAGTGTTTTAAAGTTGTAAAATATATTTAAATATATATGGTAAATGTAAATTTATAAATGTATTTTATATATATATATATATATATATATATATATATATATATATATATCATTAAATATATAATTTAAATATTATATTAAATATTAAATATTGCATATATTTATACATCAAACATACAAACATAATACATTAAGTATGTTTAAACATTTATATATTACAATTTATTTGGTATTAATACTTAATATATTTAAACATATTTTACAACTTTACAACACTAAATTTGAGAAAGAATTTTTTTCAGCAATGTCCTTCATGTTGCCCCTAATGTTCCTGTTGTAGTGTATGAATGAATGGTGTGGAATTAAAAGATATCCAAGCTCATGTTGTAGCACTTTATCTGTTCGTTTGTATCCTAGATACAGCAATCCTAATAAACATTGATTTCCCTTGTCAGTTACATCCAACATGCTTATCTAACACACTACTGCATGGGACCCCAGTAAACACACACAACACACCATTCATGAAAGTATAACATACCTACGCTTGTATATTCCTAAACATAATAACATTAGCAAAAAGGAAAGATATATCAAGGACAAAGGTTGCTTAGCAACTTTGCTTTTACCTGTCCTGCTTTGATGTAGAACAGTCACAATCCAGCAGGCAGCCTGGTGTATTACAGCACCTTTTCTCCCTGTAACTGTTAAACATTAGAGCGCCGTTCTCCACACCACTCCACGCTCACTCATGCCCACAGCAGATCAGACGCCACTCTGTCGAGGACACACTTCCAGCACCAGTCTGTACTTTAATGCAGGATAGTTAAAATAGTTATATTGGCCACTTTTGAACAGAAAGCATCGGCTGAAAGGAGTCTCTATGGTGATGTAGTTTTCCCATGATGCACGCTGGAGATATGCAGACACGTACATCAGTGAATACTATTTAAAGCAAAGTGAAGGATATTTCACTTCAGTTGTGGTGCAGTGACAAGTAACTACTCATGAGAAACAGCATACTGACGATCACATTATTGACAGGCCAATAAACTATGTTTGCTAATTGCATTCAGGGTCATAAAGTGCTTTGTGCTGGCCTTTAAAGAGACTGGTTGACTCTGCTTGTGTGTTATTGAGGGCTGACCTCTTTCTTTTCCAATAATGCGTTATGAGAGGTCTAAGGGCTGGATAACATTCAACCTAGATCGATGGCTCAGATGGTTCTTGCATTTCAGCTTGATATGAATTTGTGAAATTGACACTAAGCATAATGATAGCTCATATGAGATGGGTCATGGTGTGTGCAATGGAACGATTCATCAAAATGCATCAGGGAAAGTGTGTAAACAGAAATGCGTACCATATTGTTTTGACAGCACTCTGCTTTATCAGAGATTTCAATAACATATCTTAAGCGATCCATTTGTTGAACTTGTCAAAACTGTTCTTGCAGATAATGCAGTAAGATAAAAGCTGTCACTCAAAGAACAGCTTGAACACTCCCCTCCTCCACACGCTCAAGCCAAACGGCATGTTTACATAAAGAAATGCGTGTTTTTTTTCCTCTATGCGCAGACATCTCAATGTCTGTGAAATCTCCAAACCCTGACAGCTCAGGAAGGCAAAACAGATCAGAGTTCGTTGTATGTCCCTCTCTCAAATCACCCGGAGTGGACACGGCGCACACGCACAAACAGGAAACCTGAGGTTTTATTGCACGTTGGAAAGACGAGAGATCTCTCGGCTGCTGTATTCTGCGGTAACCTTGGTGATCATCCTCCAAGGAGGCACAACTAGGCCATGCTTGATCTCTCTGTAATGACGATTGTTGGACACTCTTGGGCAAATATCCCACAAACAGGGGCAGTCCACTGAGTCAACAGCTGATACACCAACCGCAAGACCAGATGCCTGCTTAACTCTGCCAACATAACAGATGCGTTTAGTACATATGATCATTGTCGTTGCCTCGCAGTGAATGTGGCACTTTGGAATGGCCTTTAGAACAAGCACTTTGGCTGGATGCATACATTTTAGATGGTTGATTTTAATTCTGGCATCATTTTTTCTTTTTCTTTTTGTGCTTGTTAGGAATGGGATCACATGACCCCACCAGGCCAGACTCAAAACCTGGATGCCCGTATGTTTTGAGTATGAATAACACACAAGCATAACCACATTAATAAATACTGGTAAACGTCCCAATGTCTACATAGTTCTACCAATCATGCTGTGGTAGCTTCACTGTGCTAGCATCCATTCATCCAACATCTAATCATCTCAGAGCAAGTGTGTGTCACCATTGCAAACGTATTGCATCAGTCGCTCGAGTAAGTATTCATGTGCAACTTACACCTTGTGTGATGCTTTCACACATTAAGCACAGAGCCAAAAAGATTTACAGATCACCTGAGGTTTTCACGTCACTCAGAAGTCAAGTGCTACAAATACTCACAATGCAACCAAATACAGAAACGCACTGCAAACAGCACAAAGCTCAATGCACTGCAACTGAAGAAAACACATGCAAATAAAAAACACCAGCAAATTAAGAAAAGATCTTTTTGACAACACATGCTGCAAAAACTCACAACATAACCAAATACAAAAACGCGCTGCAAATACTCGCAACACAACCAAATACTGAAACACGCTCCTAATACTCGCAATGCAACCAAATACAGAAACACGTTGCAAATACTCGCAAAGCAACCAAATACAGAAACACGTTGAAGAAGAAGAAGAAGATGGGGTCGGCTTGTCTGGGACTCGTGACTTTATTTCAGAAACAGTAGATCACACAATACTATAAATCCGCGATGCGTGTGCTTCTCATAACTCAGTCTTTAACTCTTTCGACCAGCGCTCTTCCGAGCTTTACAAACGGTCCAACTCTTCCCACTTGTTTGGTCCACGAGTCTCAGCCAGTCCCTCTCTGCCACTTCACATCTCCCAGGTGGCTTTATCCTGTCTCTTCATGCCAATTACTGAAACGAGACTCAGGTGTTTGTCATTTGCACTTGACCCACTTACGCGCCACTCGTCTCCTTTCTCTCTCTCCCGTCACAGACCTCGCTGAACCACGCCCACCATGCCAAATTCCCCCACCGCCCGACAAGCAGTTCGTCAACCAGCGGCATTGGATACGCGTCGAATTTTGACACAGCATTAACTTTGTGGTAATCCACACAGAAGCGAACCGAGCCGTCGGTTTTAGGTACTAAAACTATCGGGCTGGCCCAATCACTGTTGGATTCTTCTATTACCTCCATCTCAAACATCGCCTCTAATTCAGTCTGAACCACTTTTTTGGTGGGTTCCGGTAACCTATACAGCCGGCTGTGCACCACCATGCCCGCCTCTGTCTCAATATGGTGCTGAAGGAGATTTGTTCGACCGGTAGGGGCGAGAACACGTCAGCAAATTCTGCTTGCAACCTGGCTACATCTGTGATCTGGGACGGCGACAGATGATCTCCTCCCAGAGCCAGAGCGGGAGATTGATTTTTCGTATTCAATTCTGGCACGAGATCTTCTTCCGCACTAATTACCGTTGCCAGCATCACTGACTCCACCTCACACCATTTTTTAAGGAGGTTGAGGTGGTAAATTTGACGTGCCCCATTCCTATCCATTCGAACTACCTCATAACTGAGATCCCCAACTCGCTGTGTGACCTCAAAGGGCCCTTGCCATTTCGCAAGTAATTTGGAACTTGATTTAGGGAGCAATACAAGGACATTATCTCCTGGTGAAAATTCTCTCAGTTTGGTCCCCCTGTTGTATAGCCTGGTCTGTCTGTCCTGAGCCTGTAACAAATTCTCGCTCGAGAGCCGCCCCAATGTGTGGAGTTTTTTTCTCAGGTCCAGGACATACTGAATTTCATTTTGACTCTCCGAAGGTCCTTCCTCCCCCTGGGCAGAACACGCGGGCCACCAGCGTAGTCCAGGCCGGACCCACCCTGTCCTCGGGGTGGAAATCTCGGCGGGCCTGGAGGACGAGGCCTGGGGAGAGGAACGGGTCGAGGGGAAGAGGGAGAAAAAAGAGAAGAAGGAGAGAGAGAGTGCTGGGAGGGGTTCGCCGACCCCTAGGCACGCTACCACATGTTCCTCCGCCAGCTGGATGGCTGAGTCCAGCGACGTCGGGCGGTGGCACTGGACCCACTCTGCGGTCTTCCTGGGCAGGCGAGTTATGAATTGTTCCAGTACCACTCAGTCAATGATTACCTCGACATCGCTTCCCTCAGCCAGGAGCCATTAGCGGCAGGAGTCCCGGAGCTGTTGGCCCATCACGAAGGGTCGGCCACTTTCGCCCATACCCAGGGAATGACGATGTTGGTCTGGGCTCCAACCGACCTGCTGTAAGATGGCCCGTTTCAGGTCGTCGAAGACCAGGAGGTTCCGGACAGGCAGTTGTTGGGCAGCTACTTGCACCTCGCCAGACAGAAGGGGGATGAGGCGCACCGGCCATTGGTCCCGTGGCCACCCACCTGCCTCCGCAGTCTTCTCAAAGAGGTCTAAGAAGACCTCGGGCTCGTCCTGATCCCCCATCTTATTCAACGGCAGGTGGGTAGGAGTGGTCTGGCGTGCCGTGGCTTCTGCCTGAACCTCCCAGTCCATCCAGCTCCGGAACCTCTCACGGTCCTCCTGTTGGGCCTGGACAATGGCCTGGAACTGACGTTCCTGATCGGTCCTCAGTAAGGCCTGGTGCCAGTAAGGCCTGGTGCTGTTCTTGATGGAGGATCGCGAGGGATGAGATGACATCCGCAAGTGGTGTCCCTGACGGAGATTGCATGGCGGCGACTGCTTCTTCCTTCCCGGGTTTCGGCACACTGTAGTAAGATTCAGATAAAAGGTGAAGGAAGAAGACGGGGTCGGCTTGTCTGAGACTTGTGACTTTATTTCAGAAACAGTAGATCACGCAATAATATAAATTCACGCTGCGGGCGCTTCTCATAATTCAGTCTTTAACTCTTTCCACCAGTGCTCTTCCGAGCTTTACAAACAGTCCAACTCTTCCCACTTGTTTAGTCCACGAGTCTCAGCCATTCCCTCTTTGCTGCTTCACATCTCCCAGGTGGCTTTATCCGGTCTCTTCACGCCAATTATTGAAACGAGACTCAGGTGTTTGTCATTTGCACTTGACCCATTTTACGCGCCGCTCGTCTCCTTTCTCTCTCTCCCGTCACAGACCTCGCTGAACCACGCCCCCCTTGCCACAGCAACCAAATACAGAAACGCGTTGCAAATACAACACAACCAAATACAGAACCGTTTTGCAAATACTCACAAAGCAACCAAATACAGAAACGCACAGTAAATACACACAATGCACAATTATTTTTACATCCTGATCATATGTGCGTTATGAGTATTGAAGCACGTTTCTGTATTTGGTTGCGTTGTGAGAAGATGTTTTCTTAGTTTGCTGTTGTTTTTCTATTTGCATGTGTTTTCTTCAGTTGCAGCGCATTGAGCTTTCTCAGCCACCGTAATAATGAGCATAATTTACATGGAAAAGAATGACAATGGCTTATTTACGCGTTCACAACTCATTTGTTAATCTGGATAGCGGCTAGTTATAGATTTTTGCACTGCAATATGTGACTGTTAAGTCAAAAATTTCTCTCACATTCTCTTTCTGAGATCCCCACTGTAGGAGCCATTATAAGACCTGTTATTCAATCATACATGCACATATGTTTATTGTGTCAATTCTCTTCATGTGTCTTGTTTTTCTGGCAATTCACACAGCTTCGCTGGTGCACCATTAGAGGACAAAAAGTGCATTTGCAATAATGGTTTTTCCGTGTCTGCATCAAGAGAGGATTTTTACAAGCTGACACGGGATCCTGCCAGTTGTCTGGGAAACCTTTTTGATCTCTGGTGCATATTATAGACATGCACTGGAAGCTGCTATCGAGTGTGGGTTGCATGGAACTGGAAGTCTGCATCATAAATCACTGCATTTCTATGTCAGGATATGTGCTGAGTGTAAAATTATCTTGCAAAGTGTTTAAAGGAAGTATAGTGTTGTCTTCATTACACAGACACTAGTCTTGTGGCAATCCAGGAAACAGCCATCACTCACTCTTGGCAGACAGTGTCTGTTGACAGGCTTTTGTGAACATTATTCAGATGAGATGAATAGAGGCTTTATGGATCCCTCTTGACAGTTAAATCCTGTGACAAGCTCCAGATTTTGGTCAGTCTAATGGACATATAACATGTCATTTTCAGTGACTGATATAAGAACATGATCTCTCAGGTTTGTTTGTTTGAGACTGTGTGGTGCCTTTCACATTGTGTTTAGCAAACAACTCAATAAAACGCAGTTAGGCCAGTCTGACATGATTTTAATGAGCATGTTTTCACATAGAAAACCCCACTGGAGATCTCAAAGCCTTGGATTACCGCTCAGCACAGTTACTGATTTGCAAATGCTGCCCAATCCTGGCAATGTGAACCGCTGTGACAGAGGGAAGAGGTGACTCATGTGTCTTCTAACAGTTTAGATCGACAATAAAGCAAGTGAGATGGTGCTGATATTTTGTCCATTATATTATATTGATATAAATTTAGCTGTTCTTCCACACAAATTCTGATTTGGTGGACAGTAAACAGGAGGAAATTAAAATATTGGCTTGACATTCTTTCTTTTTTCAGCCCAGATTTACTAACTTATTTCAAATTAAATTTAAAAAATGCAAATCATAGACAGCAATTTGACTTTTTATTTTATTTTTCTGAAAAAGATTCTGAAATTCTTTGGCATAATAGTTTGGCATTAGCCTTAATTATTATTGCTTGAAAAAATGTAACTGAAGCGGTTTTGGTTTAATATGATTATTTGAAATACTTTTGTCTGTCATATCAAAGCCAATATGGTGTAACCAACATGCAGCGAGCCATTTTGTTATGCGACAAGAAACAAGGAAATACAAAAGTCTCTTCTGCTCACCAGTGGTGCATTTATTTGATCAGTAAAAACAGTAATGTTATGAAATATTATTACAATTTAAAATATGTTTTCTATTTGAATCTATTTTAAACTGTAATTTATTCCTGTGATGTTAAAGCTGAATTTTGTGTCACATGATCTTCAGTCTTCAGTGTCACATGATCCTTCAGAAATCATTCTGATATGATGATTTGATGCTCAAGAAACATTTCCTGTATTATTATCAATGTTGAAAACAGTTGTGATGCTTAATATTTTGTGGAATCTATGATACTTTTTTTTCAGGATTCTTTGATTGAAAGAAAGCTCAAAAGATAGTAGAATAATTTTTGTAACATTATAAATCTATCTTTATTGTTACTTTTGATCAATTTACTTCATCCTTGTTGAATAAAAGTAAAATGCAAGGGATAATGTTCATTCAGGTCATTATCAGGAAATATCAGACCTTGGAAAGTCACGACTAACCAATCAGAAATAGATATTCTAGAAAGCTGTGTAATAAACGTATTTATTCAGGGGTCAGATGGCTAATGCAAACTCTTGTCACTTGTCACATGTCATCAAATTTATGTTAGTATTAAAGGTGCAGAAGCTCATGGATGAACGCTGCACTCTTCCTGACCTTCTTACTGATAGTCTAAAGGGTGAACTTGTGCGTGACCCTTTCCCTTGGACATTAAATGAGGACAGTGATGCAGTATGTTCGATGGAGCCCGCTTCAAGGCCAGTCATACAGTGGATTACCCCACACCAGTATAATTCCAGGTCCTACCACTGTCTAACAGTTTATGATTTAGTTCCATCATAAGAGTTGGGTGATAGCTTGTGTATTACACGGCTCCACAGCTCCTTATCAGTTTCCAACAGCTTCCCCAGAGTCCTGTGCAAAGGATCATGATAGCTCTCGCTGTATCAACATTTTTTATAAATATGAGGTGTATAAATATGTCTCTGCTCCGGAACATTTAGCTTTTGCCCCTCCTGTTCTTTGGAGAAATTAGGAGGTAATGTCAAAAACCAAAAGCTGCAGGCTATTATGTGCAGATTCCATCATGTCTAACAAGTCTACCTGAAAGAAATAATATTTCTGAGACTTGATGATGCAAATTTAGTCAATGGTAGCATCCATTTCAAGGGTGGAAAAAGTTGGCAAAGGGATAGTTCACCCAAAAAGAAAATATTATGTTTGATGGTATAGCCATTGACTTCCATAGAAAAATAAATAAATAAATATATATATATAGTAAACATGGTACTTTACATAGTAAATATATATATATATATATATATATATATATATATATATATATATATATATACTATGGAAGTCAATGGCTACTGTCAACTGTTTGGTTACTCACATTCTTCAAAATATTTTATGTGTTCAGCTGAAGAAAGAAATCCATACAAGTTTGGAGCAAATGATGACAGAATTTATATTTTTGGGTGAACTATCCCTTAAAAGTCAGCATGAAATGAAAATTCTCACAATCTGTTTTGTAAATGCATGTTATTGATTTTACTGTGAATTATTCATCCATGCATATGGGTAATTTGTAAAAAAAAATAATAATAATAATTGCAACTCATATTGTTTAGTTAAAATGTCAACTTGATCTGGTAAAGCCAGTCTTCTCTCTGATGATGTACCGGACTTCTCCATCATTTAGACCACTATAAAATCCCCAAAATTAAAGGGGAGAAGAAAAACAATCCCATATTTTTCATTGTTGATGTCAAAGGCTGACACCCAATCAAACTCTGCATTATTTTTGTGCAGATTAATCTGTCACTTGGTAAAACCAGCCAAATTAGGCAGATGCCAGCATGGGCAGGTTGAATGGCATGCCATCATCCTCAAACATTCCCAAAAAAACAAAAACAGGCTAGATTAATTATGGGTTGCTGGTTTGAGCGTCACTTGATGTCCACTGTAAAATCCGGCTCATGAAGAAAAACCAGTTGAGAACTCCTTGCTATGGGTTTCGTGACCATGTGAAAGTGACTACACAGTGCTGGAGGTGGTGGCTCGGTGGATGAATATTAGCTTGATTTTTGTCTTCTCTCATTATTCCAGTGTGTTATTCCAACCTCAGCTTGTTAGTGAATCAGTGAAGGCCATTCTCATTACCACTGTTTTTCTACCCACGGATGCTTGTAATGTTTCTGCCATTTCACTTTCAAAAGATTGAACATAATCACTTTTCGTCCACAAATGTTGGCATTGCATCTTTATCGTTGATATGTCTGGCAGATCAGTTGTCTTGGAGGATTAAAGTGTTACAGAAGATCAAAACAAAAGAAAATCTGCATGACGTCTGTTTAAAGAAGACTCTCATTTGGTTCTGCAAGTTGTTTTTTCCCCCTGACAATGTAACTTAGTATTTTATCTGTATTAAACCGGCTCTGGACCACAGGCCACATTCAGATTGCCTCAGTAAAGAAAGGGAAATGAAGAAAACATGCAATAGAAGCTCAATCCACCCTTAAGGAAGAATAAAATGCGAGATGTTATATCAAATATCAGCACTGTTGGAGAACCCCTGATCAAGAAGATTAGAAGATCGGAATCTGTTGTATAATAGGATATCCATGCCCACTGGATTACTTATTTCCGTCCCATCAATGGCTTTTTATTAAAGGTCTACCGTCTTGTAAGGATGAGTTAAGTCCTCCTCCCTATATTTATAAGCAGAAAGTGGTGGCCGTCTCCAGATGGCTCCTCAGCCACCGGGATAATGAGATGCCTAAACTAGGGGGTTAAAGCAGCTTTACAGGTTGGAATGTACAGCTGCTATTCAGAAGATACCAGTGACATGACACGTTTGACTGCCCGAAGGAGCCGAGTGGGACGGAACACCTGATAGAACACTGGGATAAGACGAGCAATATTTGAGTACCTCCTGGATGAGTGCGTAATATAAGAAAGAAAGAAGAAGTTCCTTGAAATATACATGCCTTTCACAACTTTCACAAATCAAGCTGCATCTAATCTCTGAAAAGTCTTGAATAGAAAAATAAATCTGTTATAGTACCAGATAGTGCTTGCAAATATTGACTGTGGTACAGAAAGAACTGTGAAAAAAGAAATAGAATCCTTAAAATTATAGAATTCTTTCGAATGACTTGCAGTGATAAAAAAGGGAGGGAATGGAGGAGCAAATGGGGCGGGGCAGTCATAACCACCCAGGGGATGATTGACAGGTTGATAGTGCTGCTTGCATCCCCCCCCCGTCTGTGAGAACACGTCAGATTCTCTCACCACAGATATTGGAGTGGCTTTAGTTGACGCAGCACAACTGTTGGATGCTCACCAAACTGTGCAAACCCCTTGGCCCCAACAATCATCAAATCCATTTCAGTGTAATTTAAGTCACACACCTGTTTCCAGACTTGTCGATAGATCTTTGTTCTTAATCTTTCTCAATTAAAGAAGTGGTGGTGTAGAGTTTGACACAGCTCAGTGAGTCATTAATATCTAGTGGTTTCTCTTTCCTATGAAAAATACATATATTAGTGCTGTCTAATCGCATATAGGCTATATATATATAGGATGTATATATGAAGACTTAAGATGCAAAAGCCTCTAAGTGCCATCTGAAATTTTCTTCTAGAATGATAATTTTTATCAAGCTTGTATGTTTATGTTCAGTTATTTCACTTTAATGGCATGTGTGTGTGTGTGTGTGTGTGTGTGTGTGTGTGTGTGTGCGTGCGTGTGTGTGTGTGTGTGTGTGTGTGTGTGTGTGTGTGTGTATGTGTGAAATATAGGCTACATTGTAAATCTGAAAAGGTTGGCAAACTCAAAAAACTGAGGTAAAAAGTTACTTCAAAGTTTAAGTAAGCAGAACTGGCAGATTTTTATTTTGTACTCATACATTTTAATGATTCTTAACTTGAAATATTTGAGTAAACTAATAAATACATTAAAATTATAATGTAATTTCAACATATATTTTAGTAGTGGAAACTTGGCTAGCTTTAACTAACTAACTTGCTAATACAATGCTTTGATAGCATTAGCAAAGCATAGCATAGCAATTATGCTGAAAGAATATGACAATATAGATCAGTTAACATTTATCTGTTCTCAAACCAAGCTCATGCTCCACTCGTCACCATGATGGTAACCCCCACACAAAAAAACACATTACAGAAACTCTTCTAAATGATCATAGCAAAACATTAAACTAAATCTACACTAATATTAACACTAATATACACAAAAAAAAAAAAAAAACATTATCACAACACTTAATTTTCATATTTACTCTCCCTTTTGAGTGTCATGGCAAAGCATGCTTGGAAATACAAATCCCAGCCCAGTTTCAGATAAATTTAGTCCATAAAACTCCAAACGATGAAACAATTCAGATAACTTAAAATGTGTCTGTTTGGTGAACTCAAAATACTCATAAGTTAATCTGAACTAATTTGTTTAATTTAAGTTTACTCTACTAAAACCAATTAATTATTTTGAGCATTAGGGTTATATTTACAAACTTTTATGTAATGTATATATTACATAAAAATATATTACATACAGTGCTATGCATAAGTTTAGACACCCATGCTAAAGTTGACTAAAAAGAGGAATAAAAAATCATCTTTTGGAAATTGAACTTAATGCCTTAATTAAAAAAATTAGGAAAAATCCAACCTTTAAGGACACCAATTTTCTTCGTGAATAAATAATGTATCGTAAATAAATAAATGTTCTTTCTTAAAATACAGGGTGCATAAGTCTGGACACCCCTATGTTAAATTCCCATAGAGGCAGGCAGATTTTTTTTTTTAAAGGCCAGTTACTTCATGGATCCAGGATACTATGCATCCTGATAAAGTTCCCTTGGCCTCTGGAATTAAAATAGCCCCACATCATCACATAGCCTTCGCCATACCTAGAGATTGGCATGGTTTTATTTCAGTTAGCCTAATAACTGGTTTGATTTGCATTGAGAGATGATCTTATGGAAAGTACTCCATGCCAATCTCTAGGTATGGTGAAGGCTATGTGATGATATTCCTCTTTTTAGTCAACTTTAGCATGGGTGTCTAAACTTATGCATAGCACTGTATACACACACACACACACACACATAATATATATATGCAACATGTACAAACATTAGTATTGTCATAGCTAAAAAAGCTATGTTTTTGAACAGGCATGTGAAATGATGCTGAAATGATTAGGCTTCATCTCCTTCCTCTGATGTTAATATATTGTGAATTTCTTCAGTAGCTGGGCTCATGTGATATTCATTAAAAGCTGTTTTTTTATTTATTTTTTTATTATGTTTTGCTGTACTCATTTACAAGATAACTTGAGCGTGGAAGGAAAGCATGTAGACTCGCCCACATGCCTCTCAATAATGCATTCAGTCCATATATCTTCCACTGCTGTTGTACAGCACATGTGCAAGCTAAATCCAGCAAAACCCCAGTGCTGCTATCAGTGGCGACCACATGCTTACCCTGAGCTTAAGAGGTCATTCTCCCAAAAGCAGTGTATTGATTATCTCTGGGAAATTATTGATCTATTGGGGGTGATATTTCTTCAAAATTACAGTTAATTTGCTGAGATTATAGATGCCATGGAAACAGTGATACTGTACACTGTAAAATGCTCTTCTCAGGGATTTTTTTAAAGACATATTGGGGTTATTGGAATGTCTAACCCTTTTGGAGGCAATATTGATTCACACTGAAACAATGGCTTAGTATTCAGAACGATGCATTTTCAATGCCATGTTTGGCAGTCAACTCACATGAGATGTTAAAAACCGCAAAATCCTCATCCAGTCCAACAGAAATCAATGATGATTTATTACAAGTAATAATACATTGTATTTTTTTGTAAATTTAATAATTCACTGATTCTTGGGACATGGGACAACTCATGCCATTAGTGCATTTTTAGATAATAAGTATCACGTTCTTTACATGCAGTGTACCATTTGATTTCATTTTCATTTTTCGATAAGATTTCACAGCTGTCTCTTATGTTTTATGTCAACACTGGCAGATGTTTATAAAATCAGGTAATATTAAAGTCATTCTTCATCTTGAAGGATTTCTTTCATGTTCTACCTGCAGCTCAACAAAGTCAAACAGGTTCTGGTTATTATTGGAATATTATTATGATTATTATTAATTTCAAATAACTGTGCTTATATTTTCTGTCTCAACTGAAAATGTCAGCTTCATCACACAAATTGTAAAGATTTTATTTTATTTTATGGTATTTGGGGTCACAAAAATATTAAATTATTTGTATATATATATATATATATATATATATATATATATATATACATATATACATATATATATATATATATATATATTTGCATGTGTATACAATATCTTTTTATAACTTTAATGTATTATAATGAGTTTGCATTGAACAGTTGAGCTGCATTTTTTTAATTATGGGTGGCAGTTGAGAGAGTAGAGTTACCATGACAACTGCAGTGCATCCTGACAACACAGAGAACCACTTGGCTCTCTCATTTACTGTTAAGGTTAGTTAAATTCATTTAAATTCATATCAACCATTAGTGTCCGTTCTATCACTTACTTGAGTCATTTACGTGAAATTACTTACCTGAGTTGTTTACCTGAGATACTTACCTGAGGTAGAGATACTTACCTGAGTTCAGCCAGTTGTGTGAAAGAATCTGAGCATCTGTGTAAGTTAACTGTCAGCAACATGTTGTTAGGCTTTCTTTTCTTTCTTTGTTTGTTTGTTTGTTTGTTTGTTTCTTTCTTTCTTTCTTTCTTTCTTTCTTTCTTTCTTTCTTTCTTTCTTTCTTTCTTTCTTTCTTTCATTTATTGTGATTTGATTTAAGTATTTAGCCTATATGTAGGCTAAAGGATATATTTCTTTCATGTCTTAATGACTCTGAAATGCAAAACACAGGACCGCTTGAGTGACAAGCAATCTTTTCTATCTCTCTCATTTACTCTCATTAAGTTTTTCACTGCTTTTACAGTCCTCCCGACTGCAAGGACCTGTAACATATAATACCAGAAACAAATATTACTATGAGCATTATAGGGCTAAGTTAAGTTACATGTGTGATGTGATGTAAATTATTTTGTCACCAACATAAAATGGTCGATGGTGACAATTCAATAAACAGAGCTGAAAATCAGTTTGAGGCCATCCTGTTGTCTCAATTCCTAAATTTATTGACGTAAATGCTAGATTTGTCTAAATTTTTTATAATTATTGCAGCCTATCTGAGGGTGTTAACTGGTGACTGGGACAAGGGAAAACACGCATATTGTGAGAATCAGAGGATTGCAGCTAAGTTAATCATAGGTGAGTACGAAAATGTGAACAGATTCATTCGAAATTATTTCTTTTCGCATAACGTTAGCCTACACTTTTAATATTTTCAGTAGTCTAATTGTAGTCAGATTTTTCTCATGTCTATTGAGTGAATAGCCTTCGATTGTAATTTTACTAGATTTAATTACTTAAGCATGCCTTCATCGTATATATAGATATTGTAGCCTATTCTGTCTTAACAAGAATGATAAAAGAGTATCTGGTGTGAAGTAATGCGGGTAACGCCAAATGAAGCGTCACGTGCTCGCGCGCGTTCTGCTCACTAGAAGTTTGGCGTGTCACATCAAGGGAGAATCCCGACCAACATAGATGCGCCAAACCCTTTCGCAGTTTCTTCTTTGGATAATGGCTTTTCTCGCTTCACACCTGAGACAGTCTGACATGTTTTGGGATAAATCACTCAAGATTTGTTCATTTTAAAGAAAATCGAAGGACTTACGTCGTTAAGAGGCAGAAACTGCATTTGAAAGAGACAAATGGATCTCAGCGAGTCTCTGTCTTTCACCAGAACGGATTTTTCTGCGGTACACTGAAAGTAAAGGAGATGCTTATGGGAACCTCCAATTCCTTATCTATAAGGTAACTTATTTGTTTTGTTTTGTTTTGTAAGTTGTGTTTAAAATCAATTTCCGTCACAGTATGTTTTTGTGTAGAAAATTAGAAATACTTTAGGAAGATAAGCTACAAATATTCATAACAGGATTATTTTCCACGGCAGCTGTGCGCAGATATGATTTTCGAAACGTTTTTTTTTTTCTCATTAAACTTCAGGACTAGTATATATTGATTCATGATCCCTTTTAATTTATAATATGTACAACTAGGAGATTATTGCAATGGAGCTTGATATCTTGTCTCTTTGATGGATCTTACAAGCGCTTATCTCTTCACTGTACAAAACCGTGACAATCAACTATCTTTCATTTAATACACACATCCTATGGCAAGCCAATTTTACATTCAGTCCTCTTCACTAGTATATTACATTTTATTAGTAGGCCTACTTAAATTATTAAATTAAATTATACTCAAATTATTTGTTTTTAATTAGTTTTAGCCTACTAGTTACTTTCGCTAGTCACTGTTTTACTAATTCTTTAGACACTATAGGCCTACTTATTATTAAACATTTAAGGTCCGAAATTCATGTCCGAAATTTTCGCCTGTCATAGAAAAATTCGGATCAGGTTAGATTTTCTGAGTTTTTCGCGTAGCATGCATTTTGAATGGTGTTTTGACAATTCAGAGCCACCAAATCACGAAAAAAACGCATACGAAATTTTCGGACTCAGTGTGCAAGTACCAACTATCATTTGAATTGTTCACTAGGCCTATATAGACCTTATGTGCCACAGAAACTAGGGCGCCGCCATCTTTTGAATATTGTCTTTTAACTTCCGTTTTTGCTGTCGCTCTGTATATTTCTATGGCATTGCTGTCCATAAGTAATTAGCTTTTGAAGTGGATTTACTTAATGTAAAGTTAATGAAAGTTATCATGAGGACTAGGTAATGTTTAAAGCAGATGACTTAACAAATGTCACTCAACCGGGAAGATTTTAAAACGAGCCGTTCATTAATAAACAAGCAAAATCGCTGTGAAAATACAGACCTGAAATCAAAAGACAAGGAGCGCAACCTGAAAAGGGGCGGGGCTACATAAGGTCTATAGTTCTACTAGTAACATTTTGAAATTGAACTGTAAAAACCATTTGACTAGATACATAAGACAAGTAAAACATAACTAGTGGCTAAGATAAAAGAAATGCTTACATTTGTGATGCTAGTGTTTCATAGGTACTAGCATATATTAACTGTGTGCTAGTAAAGCTGAAACATACTCTATCTACGAAATACATTTATTAAATGTGCATTGTGCAATAAAGAAGTACCCCAAATAAAGTTT
Organism: Squalius cephalus; assembly: GCF_949319135.1. Lineage (NCBI taxonomy): Eukaryota > Metazoa > Chordata > Actinopteri > Cypriniformes > Leuciscidae > Squalius > Squalius cephalus. The sequence goes on along the minus strand of NC_137122.1, from coordinate 34,078,115 downwards.
AATTATATGTATATCAGTAAGTCTCAAGTGATATGCCAGTAAATATGTTCATGTATTTGAATACATACATTCACATATTTGTGAAATAAATGTATTTTAAATACATTTTGGAACAGTTGGCTATATGTTACCATTAACTGTGTAATAGTTATTTAGGCCTATTACTACTGGGATAGTGACTAGTAGATAGAATAAGTACTAATGAATAATTGAATAAACAATGGTGCTGGTATATACAAATACTTGCGCATTAAACTTTCGTTTACAAAGACGTGAAACTCACCGAGTGGTCAGGGGTGTTCACTGATATGCTCACACAAAAATCGCTGCAAAAGATGCTTTCCAACAGGTTTTATCGTAGTTTTTGTCAAACACACAAAAAAAAAAAAAAACTTGGACAAAAAGTACGATAAAACCTTTTGGAAAGCATCTTTTGCAGCGATTTTTGTGTGAGCATATCAGTGAACACCCCTGACCACTCGGTGAGTTTCACGTCTTTGTAAACAAAAGTTTAATGTGTTTTTTGGAAGGATTGTTCCAGTGCCCATAGGCTGCCATTCTGTAGGTGGGGGGGGAGAAGCGAAAGAACCTAAAATTCTCGGGACAGCAGCATGTGTCCAAATTTTAATCTTAACCGTTCTATTTCATCATAAACGATCTGCTTTAAGTGTAAAATACCGAACTTGTCCTTTAATACTAATCGAAATGAAACTTCAATACTAATGAAATTGAAAAGGAGCTAGTTACTATTGGATTACTTGTATATATTGTATAGATTACTAGTAACATAAAAATAGATACTAGTTACTATAAAGGAATAATTGTTAAATCGGCTTGCCATATGTCATTGTTCGTTTGACATATTTGTTCTTTTAACTACAGGATTCCATTGTCAGACGCTTTATCATGACTGATGGCGAGGGGAGAGAACACTTTCATTACTTGGAGAGAGGAGAGGTAAGCGTTCCCATTTCAGCCCTGTACCGGGCGCCCGGTCCCAGTGAAGAGATCGGCGATGAGGAGGAAAAGAGCAGCACATGGATCCCCGTCCATGAGAGCTCTCAGACACAGGGGACCGGGGCCCGGGACCCCACTCCGGATTTGGCCTCTGATGAGGAGGAGCAGCCCCCCTACCCGATGCTGGCGCCCGTGGTGTTCTTCTGCATCAAACAGACCACTCGTCCACGGAGCTGGTGTCTCAGGATGGTTTGCAACCCATATCCTTTAACTAATGTTTTCATCTGAAACTACTATTTAGCAATTTAGTATGTGGTTTTAAAGTTTACGCTGATGACTTTGGCCTTAATACACAATAGCCTATTAATTACAGTTTAGTTTTTTCTTGGACCTTGCAGGACTTTGGTATCAATTAGGATCTGTAGGTGTATGCTGAATGGCTGGCTGGTTGCCGTGACAGCTTGCAGCTTCCTGCGTGTATTTTGACAGGAAACTCTTAACAACAAATAAGAGCTGATCTCGTTCTCCCACCGGTGTAGGCTTCCCGAAGATTCGTCCTTTTGGCAGTGTTGCAATTAAGAGCACTATTTTATAAATAGCTTCATTAGCTGAAGGGGCGGCTCAAGCTCTCTGCTGAGTCTCTTTAGAAGTGATGCGCAAAATGCAGCCTGGCACTTTGTAGATATTATTTTATGATCTAGATAGAGATAAGATTAAATACAATGCTTATGGTTTCTAGTTTTTAATGATGAATTGGACTTGCTGGCCTCATATGTGCACTGGAGTTTCCTCCATTTTGTGATTTGCTTTTTGTTGCTTAGCCATTAAGCAAATTAAACTTAGGTTGTAATTGTTTTCATATTACATTTATAATGGCCGCATTGTGGTATGAAGTGCATTATGTTTTACATCACTTTCTGACTGACAGCTGTAAAGAGAGCAATTAGACCCATGATTAGTGTTTAAAGACTTAATGGATTTGTTGTCATGTGGTTCTGCTTGGATATAGAAAGCACTTTGTGGGATATTTGGAGGATGTGGAAAACCCCACTGCAATTTGTATTATTTCCAAATGCGTTTTGCGGGCTACTTAGCGTTGTGTGGAAATGCATTTTCCGTTTAAATCTTCTTTATGTGAGTTGTTTACATTTTTCATGGTGGGGCACTTTACATATAATGCATATAAATGGCAGCTTCACTTGCTCAAATGTCTTTTGGATTATTATAATCACAATTAGGATCTATGCACCAAGCATGCAGTTCTGTGTGCAACATTAGAGAAATGACAATACACATCACTGCAACATTTCACTTTATATTTAGACAAATGTACAGAACAGCTGAAATTTAAATGATGAGAGGAAATGCCATTTGTCGCCCTCCCAACAATACACGAAGGGGAAAACTGCTGGTTGTTCATTTAATTACTATTCATAAGTTTGGGTCATTTATATTCTTTCATCTTTCTAACTGTCTTCTGCTCTTCTGTTTCTATTATTTTGTGTGCTTGTTTTTGGGTCAGTTAGATACGCCAGCGTCAGTGTTCAGCAGTGTAAAATGAAGGCTGCAAACGAGCATGCTTGTCAGATGAAAGTATGTATCATCTTTATTTTGATTAGTCATACATGAGCTTTCTCGCCCTTAGGCACGTGTTGCGAGGCCATAACACTTTTTTACTGAGGTGATGATTAATCTGTATTCTGACATATTGTATAAATCAATGGCAGAACTGGGACTGTGTGTGTCGTTGTTAGCAATGGCTGCCAACTCTTCTCCAAAAATAAATAAATATATATTTTATAATATTTTATTAAACATGACCTTTGCCTGGTGATTATCTTTATTCTCACTATTTTGGTTTTTCTAGATAGATCAAAAGAGCTGCTCTCAAAAGACAAAAAAGGTATTTGCATTTGCCTCTTAGGGAGTTATTAATGTGTTTAGATTTAGATAATGAGCTGATTGCATAAACTGGTAAGACTCGTTTTACAAGCTAGGCATCAACTTTTTTTTCTTTAAGTCTGTTCATAACTTTTTTAAGGCAGTTACATAAAAATGTCGATTGGCCTAATTTGATACCAAAAAGTAAGATTAACTGCCCTTTGACTAACTGCTAGTGGGTCATTCTAGATCTTAAAACACTGTCTTAACATAACTATGTTTATGCAACTGGCCCCATGTGTGCAGTGTTCATATGGCCATACGAGTATCCTGTTGAGATGTACACCTGGACCACAATGACAATGTTCAGTCTGCTGAGAGCAGGCATGTTGCCATGGATAGGGGATAGTTCAGTAAAAAATCAATATCGTTCCAAACCTGTATGACTTTCTTTCTTCTGTGAAAAAACTTTCTTCTAGAAAACTTCTAGACTATTTTTGTCCATACACTGAACGTCAGTGGGCCTCCAAAACAATATTAGTCCCCATTGACTTTCAATGGATGGACAGAAAAGAACACAGAAACATTTTTCAGAATATCTAATTTTAGGTTTCACAAAAAAAAAGAAGAAGAAAAAAAAGAAAACAATACAGGTTTAGAATGACATGAGGGTGATCCCACCTAACAGGAAAAGTTCTCGGAAATTGAGCTAACATTCTGGCAAGATTATCTCAAAGCTATGAGCAAACATTTCTTCTCACAGTAATATTAAGTAAGGGATAATGTAGATCCACCCTGTTGTTATCGCAGAATAAACCCTGACAGGATGATCAGGACTTGCATCACCCTGAAGGTATTCTGCAATAACAAACAGCTGGATGTACATTATCCCGCTTATTACACGGTTAATTTCCACATAAGTAAATAATTAGACACAAAATATTGACTTGAGTTGAAATATTTTATTAGGTCTTTAAATGGAAAGCTTCCGCAATGAAAGCAGTTGCTAGCAAGCGGATTCTAACTAGACGGATATTTAAGGGATACGGAGTCATACCACTTATACATGCCACATAAATAATTATGGGGTAATAGATATTGATTTGAGATGAAACTGTTTTAAAATTGTACCCGTTTGTTATCGTATAATCCATTACAGTGTACAAAAAAAACATCACAAAATGGTAGCAGCTGCGTTTGTATGAAACGAGAGAGCGAGTCCATGATACCAGATGACATAATTAAATAACTGAACACAAAATATTTAAATAAATATTATTTAAAATAAAATAATCATAAAATAATATTTGAGTTTTAATATTTTATTAGCTCACCAAACGCAAAACTTTCCTAGCAAGCAGAAAGTGCTGACTTCAGTTAAACTTCAGTTTTGTTGGCACAAACATTTTATTTCTTCATCGTTCATGGAATGTTTTTTTTTTTTTTTTTAAACACTACTTGTTTCAGAATGTTCAGAGAACATTCAAAAGTAACGTTCCCAATCCCATAATGTTTGGAAAATAATAAAATTTAATGTTAACATTCAGTAACCTTAACATTTGCATAACCTAAAAAAAAACATTAAGAGAGTTTTCAGAGAACATCAGAAATTGCATTTTCATAACTTAATGGCAACATTAACAAAACATTCTTAGGCCGTTTGTCCACCAAAGCGTTTTTAACCAGCTGAAAACGCTAGGCGCTCTGCTGAAAACGCCTAGCTGTGAGCGCTTGAGAGTGTTTTGGCAATGTAAATACAATGTAATGTATTTTCTCTGGCTCTTGTTTTAAATGATTTTGTTCCGTTATTATGCTTGTTGTTGTCATCTGTTGACTTACGTTGTACAAGCAGAAAGTGGCGGACGCGGTTGGTCGGTGTGGTATTAGTCCCCCCCCCCCCCCCCCTCCTCCACTGTGATTGGACGGTTGGGTAAAAAGTGACAGTGATGAGCGCTGCGTTTTAACAAAAGTTGAACATTCTTCAACTCTCGGCGACCTGTAAAAAACGCCGAACACTCAGCGCTTCAGCGTGAAAAAGACGCTCAGCGCCTCGTTACGCTCATGGCGTTTTAAAAACGTGGCGCTCCCATTGAAAACAATTGACAAAACACGCCAGCCGCGTGAAAAAACGCTTTGGTGGACACACGGCCTTAGTGCATATTTTTGTTAGCTGGGATTAGCTCTTTAAGTAAAGATTGAAGAAAGACTAATTGAGTTCAGTTAAAAAAACTGGATTAATATCATGTTCATATCATCAAGAGGGTTTGTAGTGTTGTAAGTCAAATAATCCCAAATTTGACGAGGTGACGAGGCATCGTACGAGGTGCAAGTTACCAAAGAAACAACAACGATGGTATCAGTATAATTTCCTCTATTATCAGGAAATATTGTCATATAGCACAACGCGAGCTTGTCTTGCTGCAGGTTTTATCTTTTTCCACCCATGCAACACAACTTCTCACCATTAAATGAAAGCATATGTTTACGGTGTGGATCATTCAGTTTGACTGTGAAGCTTGACACTGTGGGATAGGTCATGGGTTGTGCATCACAGGGAAACAAAGAAAGGCTGTGCTGGCAGAGAAAGGGTGAGACACAGTGAAAGAGATTGCAGTCTCTCAACATGTTCTTGTTTTTGAAACCCCACTCAGGGCACGAAACTGACAGGAACAAATGCACTTATAGCTTCACGTCACGACATAAGCCTACAGTACATCCTGATTTAGGATCATCATGTTGCATCTGTATTGTGTTTAAAGGATGAAATTAGAGTGGACGTTTGGAGATCTGATGCTGTTTCGGTTGAAGACAGCAGAGTCTGATGAGAATCAGTGCTTGTATAACCTCTAGTCTTTGAATGTAGCTATAGGAGAGGAAGCTGAATGATTTATTGGTCTAGGGCATATGGAGAAGAGAAGTCAGTCACAGCCAAAGCATGCTGATTAGAGGAGTGTTTGAGGATTAATATCATTTCAGCTGGATTTCTGTATATCTTTAGGCCTGCAGCTCACAGTCTTTAGAGCAATGGCACGTAACTAACAAGACTGTCTTCTCGTAGTTTTATGTCTTCAAATGCACAATAGCGGTAAAGGCACATGTGTCTGTGCCTTTAAAGTACAACCTGTACACATGATTCAGATCTGCAGCACAAGTGAGCTTCATGGGTCAGGTCATGACTGTAAACATTAATGCACGTTTAAACTTTCATACTGATCCTCCGGGGTGGTAAAAGCTCTGGATGGCATTTTTATGACACTGTGTGTTTGAGTCTAGATAATGATAATGGGTCTCAGGCTTAACAGTGCAAAACAACAGCTATTCGTGCCAAAGTCACTGAGGGGCAACGATCTGGATGTGTAGTTTAGACTTGACTTCAAGACTACAAACGATACAGCAGGTGGCAGCCTGTTCCCCGACAGCAATTTGGACAGGTTTCTCATGTTGTGGTTAGGATGGGTGATATTGTAGCTTTAGATGGCTGTTAAAATGCTGCTTGCTGAAACATCACTCTCCAGTGATTTAAAGCTTCTTTATTTAACATTCGTTGTATCTTAGCAACAGTTTTCTATATTGATATGTGTGCAGAATTTTAATCAAAGTAAAAAGCAAAACTGCTGTTATCAGTGCTAATCAGTGGTTGTCAATTTCATCAACAAAAAAGATGCATGACAATAATTAACCAATTTTAATTAGACCATATCGATGGTGAAAATATGCAGACAAAAAAATTGAGTTCACACCTACAAATAATCAGATTTGAGTATGCGTATTTGGCGTGCTGTCCGAGGGGAGGGCTCCGAGCTCTGAATTTGACCCCAAACCCAGAGTGCTCCCCCTGTATCCCTGGCTGGGATAGGAACCAGTGGAGAGTGAGGAGTCGGGGTGGCTGAGGGATGCAGAAAAACTGTTGAGAAACATAGGCGAGTCGGCTATGTATATATAGGCCTCTTCTGATTGGGTTGATCATCTGAACATGCTCCTCCCGAACTTTGTTAATAAAACATCAAGATATTAACAATGCACAAGCACTGTTTTTAGAAGATTTTTTTTTTATAATGTACAAATCATAGTATGCTGGCGATTGATCTGGTTAACTGAGAGCCAGTAAACTGAATCACTGTATTAGCTGGTTTGATCTATCAAACACATCCTGTAAGAGATTAATTAATTATTACAACTTACATTTGAACCAAAGTCACATGCTAGGCAGAATGGACAACTTGGATATTGCATAGGCTGTTGTCGTAAAAACATGCTGTATGAGGTGCTTTACGTTTCCACTAAATGGAATTAGTTGCCCGTTAATTTCTAATGCGGTCATTTTTGATCACGAGGAGTACAAGTGTGACTATTTTTAGGACCATTTCAACCTTTTCAGGGCAAGATTTCGTGTTATGAAGTAAAAAATTCTAAAAAAACAAAACCTAAATCTGTCAATATTTAACCGAAGAGCACCAGAAACACATGCCTTTGCCAACTGATTTTTATCAACAAAGCCTTAATAGACGTGTAAACAGTTAGCAGTAATGCTAGCATGATTAGTACCCACTTACCTGCTTTTCTACAAATCAGGGTTAGATCACATCGCATACTTAATATTCATAAGCCAAGCTTACAAGTTTTGTAATATCCCCCCAACTTTTAGTTCCTCCTCAAATCCTGTTGACAATGCAGACATAGTCAAATATTTAATAGTTCAGCTGTGAATTTGCTTAATTGTATATACCAATGTAACTTGCAATATTTTTTATGTTGTGGATATTTTCTATAGTGAGGTGTATTTTATATCCTTTATATAAATGGGGTATAAATGATGCGTTTGAGTGAACTAAATAATAACCTGCTAGCAAGTTTGGCATTTATCTAAGCAGATCAAACCTTGAATTGTGTTTTGTGAACGAGTGGATGGAGTTGAAGGACCTGGTGCTGGTTTGATGGCATGCTGGCTGAATCCGTGACAGTACCCTCCCCCTGTAACATTGATCCACTGGAGGCAAGTTTGCAGAACCCGTGTGCAGTTTAATATTATTCAAAAACGAGATCAAACATAAAACAAAGGTGTGGCGTGGCATGGCGTGGCAGGTTTTGGGAGTAGATAAGGATATCATTGATGTAATTGATGACAAATCTCTGTCTGGAGCATGTCCCGGAACACCTCATCCATGAAGCTTTGGAAGACTGAAGGTGAGTTAGCTACCCCGTACGGCATGACCCGGTGTTCATAGTGCCCAGATGGTGAAATGAAGGCAGTTTTCCACTAGAGTGGGTGGAGCTGGTGCTGATGGCATGCTGGCTGAATCTGTGACAATGACACGTCACATAATTAATATTCATGAGGCAAGCTTATAGATGTTATAATTTATCCTCCTGATTATGTATACGCAAATCCCGTTGACTATGAAAACAAATTTGAGTATTTAATAGCTGTTGCATATTTTATGAATGTATTTATGTGTGAGCTTGAAGCACTGCCCTTACGAAAAAGAAGTTTATTTAAGTGTGCCATTAGTATACTTCTTTTAAAGGTACAATATGTAAGAATTTTGTATCAATACATCCAAAAACCACTCGCACAGTGTTAAATATTTCTTTCATTTGTGTACTTCCATTCTCCTAAACGTGTCCAAGAATTTGTAAATTCAGAGAAATTCACAATTTTAAAAAGTGCCCATCCCTCTTCACTTGTCGCCTGTCAATGACGTAATATCCACGTTATCCCTGGTTTCCGCTTGTACTGCCATAGTAACCATGGCGACAGACATGGACAACTGCGTAGTGCATAACGTCTAGCGGCACGCTGTTGTTGTTTCGTTCAAACATTATGGACCATGGCAAGCAGACTTTGGGACAAAAGGAGAACTAAAACGAGGATCAATATCAGTGTGGTGTTTTCGAGATACCGAGAGCTCCACATCCGCGACTAACTTCGACTTGACAGAGCTTCACGAGTCACGACTTGACAGGGACGCCGCTCTTGCATGTACTTTATTAGACAGGTGAGCAAATGTACATATAACAAATCAATGTTATATAGCTAAACATGATGAAATGTTAGAATATGATCAGTATGTTATTCTAATGTTGATCTTAGCTTACTGCTAGTCTCATACATAGCAAACAAACTAACACATAGAATAACATTATAACTTTCAACACACTCAAATGCTGTTTAGTATGATAGTGTAACGTTAGACCAGTTAAACAGCGCTGCTTTACCTCACAAGTTTAATTCGTCAAATAAACTGACCTGTGTGAGTAGTAATTCTACACTTGCGGGTAGTTCGGTAGAATTAAATGTCCTTATACCATGGTCTGGGTGAATACACGATTCTGATTGGCTGCAGGGTGTCCATTAAAAAGTGATAATGTACACCTAGGAAAGGCGTCCCGTCAATTTGCCTGATGACAGTTCTAAATGATTGCGCTGGCTCAAACTCACTGATCAACTGCTGCGGTCGGGTCGCTGTGGCCACGTTACTTGGCAACGCCTGTATACGGGAGATATTAAATAGTGCGCTCGACTTAATAAATAAAAACCCTCACGATTTTTACTCTAAAACACATTAAAGTATTATTAATTGATTAAATATTTCTTTCTTTCGTAAGTGACCATGGTATAAGCGGGATAATGCCCTTCGAGGTGTCCATTAACAGAAATTAATGGACCTCCGCTTCGCGTCGGACGGTTCACGCCTCCACGTCGTCCATTAATTTCTTTTAATGGACACCTCGTCGGGCATTATCCCTTACTTATTCCTTTATATCCGCTGGACTCGCGTGTGGCGCTGATATCTGTCTCTTAACAATCGCGACCCACTTCATACCACAGTCATGTAAAAAAACATGAATGTTTTCACTCATCCATAAACATTATTAGATCCATAAGCATGACGGCAAGTCCCATCATTCTGCTTATCACTGCGTCATCAACCTACGCCTTTGTTATTGTAAAAGGTTAGCGACCCCTGGCGGCGGAAAAAAATAACATATTGTAGCTTTAAACTAAAAATAAGGAAGTAAGTATACTAAAGTATACTTGACTTGTACTGACAGATCTAAGTATATTTGGCCTATACTTGTGCTCAATCTTTTGATCGAGATATACATAATGTATAAATTAATATTCTAAGTATACTTGTAGATGTGTTTACTCTTTCACAGTTATTTCACATAGTTTTCATGCTGTCTTATAAACTTGCATTGTTTGAAAATATTAATTTATCTGAAGTTTTGTGTACTTTAAGATTACATAGGAATTTACTTCAAATCTACTTTATTTTCCCCCCATTTACTGAACTAGTGCAAAAAATGCCCGTGCAAAATCAGTTTTTGTGTGTGTTTTTAGTAATTGTTGGTTTGGTGTGTTTGAGTGCTCATTGTTACAATTACACAGCGAAAGTTCAGTGACATTTTTTTTTGTGCATGGTAGAAAGCACACAGTGAACTCCGAGAAAACGCTGCGCTTGAGTAAACAGTTTGTGTATAGGCCACTACAAATGATGCCCGTGAAAGAGACTGTGAACGCATTGAATAGGATATGTTTAGTTGGTGAATAGCATAGGCTACTATTACACAGTAGCGACAACGTTAAGCGCACCAGAATGAAATATAATATTCAGAAGTAAACAGCATAGCTGACTTACAGATTCAGTTTACATCCACAAATGAATAAGCGCCTCGATTCAGGGAGCAGTGGAAAGTGCCCGTGCAAAATCAGTTTTTGTGAGCTGATCGCCGTCAAAAAAGTTCAGGAGATATTTCTTGCGATGGCAATATGATCAAAAATAACTTTATATTGATTCAATGGATTAATTGCATTTTGAAAAAAAAAAAAGTCATGAATTTATTGCATTTTTGGGAAAAAAAATAATCAGTTTTTATAATAAATCTTAAAAAATTCAAATCCAGATTTTGATTTTCAATGTTGTTATAACCTAAAGATGCTATGTGAAAGTTTGAAACAAAATAGTGGTTTTCACACATTTAGTGGTTATCTCACATTCGAGAGATATGCGAATAACACACAGACAGACAGACGGACGTTTCTGTAATTTATAGATAGATGGATTTATCACGTTCGGGAACCAAACTATAATATTCAGAAGTAAACAGTGCAGCTGACTGAGTGTTTATGTCAGAATGTTTATTTTTAAACCACAACCTTCTTGGGGCTTCTTTGACCGATACAACTCTCTAATGTCAGAATGTTTATTTTTAAACCACAACCTTCTAAAAATGATATATTTAACGATATCTTTTGCATTTCTCATCCAAACAATGTCAAACTTGGCACTGCACTTACTCGTGCCCGTGGCAAGACACCTGTCGAGTTTGAAAGTAATCGGACTAACGGTTCGAGAGATATGCGAGGAACAGACACACACACAGACAGACAGACAGACAGACAGACAGACAGACAGACGTTTCTGTAATTTATAGATAGATTTTCCTGCTATCCGTGTTTTCACTGTTATACAGCTATTACGCATCATCTAGCACAGAATCTCTGGAAACACAGATGAAGAAGAAGCAGAAGCAGGTGATAGAAGATTGCTTAGGTAAATGTTAAATAACGCAATCATCAAACATTAAACAGCATACAAACTTAAAAGTTCTTGCAGTATAAAACTACTAAACTAGTAGTTTACTGAGAGAATACTTCAAAGTGTACTTTCATAAACTAAAAAATGTGCTACATGTAGTATTTGACTAGTAAAATATCAATACCTATATAAGTTCACTTCTAGTATTGTTGCAGTACAAACAAAAAACTTAGTTGTAAACAAGTTGAGTACTCAAAGTTTACTGTTGTTACACTTGCAAGTAATCTTCTAGTACATTGATATTAGTATTCTTACTGAATAAAGTATACTTTAAAATATACATGAACTTAACTAAAGTATACTTAAAATGAGCTTGAAATATACTTGTTTTATTTTGTGACTTTGTCACAACAAGACAAAATCTTCTCTACTCACGCAGTCAACAGCTGACAATGTATATATCCTACATGTCACAGTCTCCGAGGTGTTGTTGATCTCAGCGGTTATTGATTTGTTCGTGTAAGGCGTGGTGCAATAGACTTGTGTGATTTATTCCCAACAGACAGTTATAAACAAAAGACAGAGAAGCAAAGGGCATGATTGAAAAACTAAGTGGCAATCGATTTTGAAGGCTGCCATGGACGGGTCCCTTTGGTGAACCTCAAATCCACCTGGCTCTGTGAAGTGTTTATACGAGGTGAGAACTGAAAGGATGATATTTGAGTGGCTGGTGGGAGGTGGCTGTTTAGGTCGCAATGGACCTCCCTGGGGAGCAGCGGCCAGCTGGGATCCTCTGCATTTGAGGGAGACGGATATATTCCGGCCTCATAAAAGAGCCAACAGTGGCAGAAAAATTTCCCATCTGTGAAAACAATAGCACTGCTACTTTTTGCTGTCTGACGGCCCCTGTCTGTATTTGAGTCTCTATAAGTCTCGCTTATAACCAGTTGTCACAGGAGACAATTCTGAAGCATCCGTTCCCAAATACCAGCATGCTCTCGAACTGGGCTTCTCTCTGACTGAGATGTTTCACGATTGTGTTGATTCAGCTGCCTTCTCACTTTGAAGATAGACCACACACACAAATGACAGTGTGTTAAAAGCTGCGGATCAGGTGTTGATGCCAGTTTGAAATGTGCATTGAGAGTGACAATTGGACACAAGGAGAGCAAAGCTCACTTGACAGAAGATGACAATAAAGCTTGTTTTATGTTTCTGGTTCAGCAGATGTTAAATTCACCCTGCCCTAAACATGCTGGGATGTGAATTGAGTTTTGCTGTCACATTTTTCCCCTTTTCCCCTTGTTTTGATTATTAATAATGCCTTTTTTATGCAAGAGATCCTATAAAAGACTTGACTTCTAAATATGCAGTCTTTATGGTGTCAAGCTAATGAAAATAATAAATTTTTAAAGATGGCTCTGTATGCTGCAGTCTCATTGGGTGGCAACAAATCTACTCCCAGAGATATTTAGAGTTCAAAGAGGAGAGGTTGGAAGTAGGAAGTAGGCTAGATGTGCATTCGATTATCATTTCCTTTGGCCTTGTTCAGAAATTAAATGATTAATGTTTGCTGCACTTCTTAAATGGGAAGGAATGATTTGCTTGGGTCTTGCTTAAATTAGCATCTTGCTCTTATTTGTGTTAAAATTACATCACCCTTGTGTTTTTCCAAACCTGTATGACTTGTTTTCTTCTGTGGAACTTAAAAGAAGATATTTTGACATTTTCTTTTCCATACAATGAATGCCAATAGAGTCCACTGTTGTTTGGACCCCATTGGCTTTCATTGTATGGTTAGAGAGATATAAACTATAAATAATGTTTTTATTGGGCACCATTCCTTACATCTTCACACCTGCCTCAGCCAGTCATGCTGTTTTATGTGAGCTACAGCTCCTGCTTGGCTGTCAATCATGTGAGTTTGTGCACTGAATTCTCTGTGCACGATGAAAGCAGAAACTGATGAATAAATAAAAACTGCATTGCAAAAACTGGTGCTAACGGCAAGGTCTTTGTCCGCCACACTGAGGTTGTCATGGCAATGTGGACTATTAGTTTATATGGGGCTTATGTGGTATGTTCTCTGCACAGCAGCGTATTTTGCTCCATGACAGCAAAACAGCGTTCGTTCTGTATTTAGATCCATTTTTAAACAGAGCTTTTATGCAATGCCGATGACACATTGATACGTGAAATTTAAGGAATCCCATTACAGATAAAAGTATGTATCCACACAGGATTTGTACATATTTGAATTGGTGTGTGCTGAAATGAAGTATTAGATAGTTTCATAAAAGTTGGGAGGGGCCTGGGGGCGGCACTTTGGGCTTTCACTGCATTATAGTATGAGGGGGTTTCTCTGAGGAGAAGCACTTGCTAGGAACTACCTGGTTGCCAGGCAACAGATGAGTTCATGCCTCACACTTCAAGAGAAAATATAGCACCCCTTCATCCCGAAAGAATGGGCTTTGCTGAGTCAATATCATACATTATTAATGGCCTGGGTTATGAGATGGTGTGGAGAGAGGGCAAAGGGGAATTAGGGTGGGAGAGGAAAGGATGGAGAATGAAAATTCCATTTGGACCAATTTAAACCCTCTGTGTTCATTTGTGTCGGTCAAGCAAACAGTAAACTGTGGTAGATCCTTCAGATTGGAAGTCATAAGGGCTTAAAAAGCTCCCTATATGGTGTTCTGTAATTTGATTTAATCATTGATATGATAATGTGCTGTCAGGTGTTTTACTCCAGACCCTAGTTATTAGAAATTAAACCGTTCCAGAGGTATCTCCCTATTCATTTTTTTGCATAGGGATATAAATGAATTCCATAATAAAGTGCACAAGTCATAAACCAAGCTCTGAGATGAATCACATTACAAACAAAGGTACAATGAACTACATATCCCATGAAGCACTGCAAATAAATCAATTGACTCAAGAACAACCATTCAATATAAATAATATTAACATATATGTTCAATCTCTATTACATTCAAAATGCTTCATGGGAGTGTGAGGTCACTGTTGAGCTGTTTTGGTCTGGTTTTGGTTTCTGTGGTAACAGTGACTTTTTCTCTGATTGGAGGATCCATGGAGAATCTCTCCTCAGGATTCTGTGTAGTGTAGTTCTTCTCTGGGAAGTTGGCTAGTTTGCGCTTTTTTTGTGTTGAAATCACCATGACTTATGGCTTTTATAAAAGCATACTGTATATCATCACTGAGCTCACGGTAGGGCTGTCTTTAAAGGTTTATACATAATCGTTAAAAATCAGTTCCTCTACACTCTTAAAAATAAAGGTTCTTTTGGCATTTATGGTTCCATAAAGAGCCTTTAACATCCATAAAAACGTTCAATTGCACAAACCTTTGGAAAACGATTCTTCAGATTATTAAACAGTTCTTCACACTGAAAAAAACAGTCATTTTAAGAAACGTTTGCATTGCATTGATCCAAAATTCCTTTTAGGAACATATTACTTTATTACTTCATTTACTATAGAGTTTATGGTGAAAGTGAGTGGGTATTTTATGTAAAACTCCACTGTTATACTCTATAGTCAGGCTTTCATATAAAATCTGAGTAATAACCAACAAGTTGCAGGTTTCAACCTTTGTGGTCTTGAGCAAGGCAGTGGTACTCTAGGGAGACTGTCTCTACTTTACTTAACATTTAGAAAACTAGTAGTTTTCTAGTTTTCTAGTAGTCCTGGTCCTGTTGTAGTAAATGTAGGTTTATTCTTTTTTAAAGTCATCATGAAATCACAATTCTTATTTTTGTGGAATATTGCAGTATTTATTATAAATGATTTATCTGTGCACATCATTATTTTTATTCAAATTCATGTGCCCTCATAATCTTCATAATCAAAATAACTTCCCCTCCCTCTCTTCTCTTCTCTTCTCTTCTCTTCTCTTCTCTTCTCTTCTCTTCTCTTCTCTTCTCTTCTCTTCTCTTCTCTTCTCTTCTCTTCTCTTCTCTTCTCTTCTCTTCTCTGATGCGTTTACTGGCTTGAGGGCGGGGCAACCTGTCAATCACCTACATTTTTTCTTGTTCAAGAAGATATTTCACTCGGCTATATAGGGAAGAATAGACTATCACAACTTCCGTTTCAAGTTCCTCAGCAATCCAAAAGTGCAACATATAATTGTTTTTGACCTTGTAAATTAAGCATGCTGCTTCAGTGAAGCGAATTCATAATTTAGCCAGAATTCTGTGTAGTTTGGTTCGCCGGATATGAAATGTTAGGCAGCTCTAATGCAGGGTAGGCAACCCCACAGAGAGACTTGTGATGGCTGGCATTTTGTGGTAACTCAGTGGTGTTTAAATTGCCATTTAAAAGCACATTAGCTAATGTCAATGATGTAATGAAAAAAATGTTGATACTCATTAGCCTTCCCACTAGGCCAGATGGAGCTTTATTATTACTGTATAAAAGAGATCACATTTGCCAGCTCAGTCTACCATGATCCACTTGTATATGATAAAAAGCTTTTTGAAATGGCCCACAAAACAACCAGCAATTGTACAATAAATAGCTTATTTTAGCTGAAGTGGCTTCCAACTTGCTGATAACGATTTGTTTGAAGAGGCAGATGTAGTCGTCTTATCTGTGTATGTGCTTGAGAGAGCTGTGCTAATGTTTCGAGTAGCCATGAGGTACAGCTACATGCCACAGAGCATTTATTAGCTTATCTGACAGGACGCCTACGCTAATGCCCTGATCTTGTTTGTTCCAGTTCATGGCCCTGAAGTCAGTCCAGTCCTAACACTTCCTGTCTTGACCGTGTGCCACTCATCTTGTTGTTTAGCACAGAGAGATGGCCGAAGTTAATTATCTGTCATTATTTGCAACAAGGAAGACTCACTATTTCTGTCTGCCCCTCATGGCCATGTGACTCTGATTGTTATTGCTCTAAGTATATCAGATATGACTGCATTATATTTCAGAGTACAGTGTTAAAAAAAGAAGTTAAATGCAACAGTTTGCATGGCTTTTTTTTATGGAAGCCCATTTCCACCACATAAAAAAATAAGTTCATACTTTGGTAAATCATAATTTAGACAAAAGTGAGATCCTAAGTCATAGCTATGAGATGAAAATGCTAAATTATGACATAGTCATAAATACGAGATAACAAGTAAAAAAGAAAATTTAAGGTCAATTTAATATAAAAAGAAGTCATGTCAATTTTGACATTTCAGGTCATAATGATAAGTCAAAATTATCACATACTAAGTCATAATTATGATCTAAAAAATCATTATTATGAGATAAGTTGCAATTATGTCAAAGTCGAGACTGAAGGTCATAGTTAAGTCATAGACTGTAGACATAATATTTCTCATAATTATGACTTATGCCAATTTTGACTTTTTATGTCTTAGTATCCAGTCATTTCAACTTTGTTATAATTTTGATTTACCAAAGCATGCTTTTTTATGTGGTGGAAATGGGCTTACTTTACAGTTCATTTACTTAATCATACTTAAGTAAATGTCAAGTTGCCATGACTTAAAATCTGCTATCTTTTAATTAACTATTTAGATTAAAGGCAGGGTAGGTGATTTTATCTTTAGCTAGCCGCTAAAATTGCCTACCCTACATTTAAGTTCCTCCAGTTGTCAACTTAAACTGAGGCTTAAGCAAATTGTTCCCTTGATTTAACATGATTTTAAATTGTTCAGTATTTTTGTATATAATTCATATTTCATATTCATATTCATATTTTCATGATCTAAGTTAAAAAAGAAAAATGTAAAATTCAATGTAAAATTGACAACATTTACTAAATGTGACAGCAAAATTAACAACAGTGTACATAAAAATGATATATATATATATTAAATATATTATAATTATTAAGTATATTATAATTATATATATATTATAATATATATATATATATATATATATATATTAAATATATTATAATTATTAAGTATATTATAATTATATATATATTATAATATATATATATATATATATATATATATTAAATATACTATAATATATATATATATACAGTATATATATATATATATATATATATATATATATATATATCTTTTTCTTTTTTTAAACTTAGAGACTGAAGATATGAATACATATATCATAAAACTTATTTCAATGCTGTTTGTTGTTTTTCTATTACAAAATACACAAAGCTTAAATATTATATAATATTTAAGTTCTGTGTATTATGTAACAGAAAATCTGCATTGAAATGACAATTTTCTGAAATTGTACGTTACTTTGGAATAATAAGAAAACCAAAAACTATTTTTTTTTTTTAGCATTCAGCATTGATCTAAGATAGTGATCATAACTGATCTCATGTTTTATATATAGTCCAGTCATTTTAAGCCAAAATGGGGGTCAACCTTGAACAAATTGCAACAGAAGCAAACTCCACTGATTTTGTATCCTCAATATGTCCTGAGTAAGGAAAAAAAGCCCCGAAGAATCCCATTTGGGGAAAGTTTCGAAAAAGACCCAAATATAGCCTATTCATACGCCTATTCATTCTTTTTCTTACGTGAATAGGGTAAAAATTTTAACCTTTAGATATCACCATGAAAATTACTGAGTTGATTACTTACATCAAGACAAACAAAAAATGTATTACAATTTTTTTTTAAATTGTTTGTTAACATGGACAAACGGTGCATAATCTAATTACGTATGTGCTAATTTGCATAAATACCACAACAGATCTAAACATTGGGTATAGCCAGGTGAAAATGTCTTGTTGAATCTTATTGACACATAACAGTAAAATACTTAATGTTAAGGTCTGAATGGAACCCATTTAGGCTACCCATGAACATTAATACATAGAGGCAGGAAGAAGTACTTTAGAAACCAGCCTTTATTAATTTTTAAGAGATTGGGTTTGGGGCTGGGTCCGTGGGACTGTTTAGGGTTAGGCACGGACCGAGCCCCAAACCCCATCTCTGCAATAATAATTAATAAAAGCTGGTTTCTAAAGTACTTCTTCCTGCCTCTAGTTGTATGCATTGACTATATTTGGGTCTTTTTCTAAACTTTCCCCTAATGGGATTCTTCAGGGCTTTTTTTTCCTTACTCAGGACATATTGAGGATACAAAATCAGTTGAGTTTGCTTCTGTTGCAATTTGTTCAACCATTTTTCATAAAATGACTGGACTAATAGTAGTGTCACAAGATTATATCAGTTACACACGTGACATGACATTACAACACATTTGTTAACGTGATTATGAGGGCCGAAAGGAAATATCCTGTGAAGCCATGTCATAATTCATCTTAGTGGTTGCGAGTAACAGAAATGTCCTGTGGCAGTGAGGGCTATTTTAATACAGCTGTCATATTTGCTCATATTTAACGATGTGCTTGCTGTGTCTCCCTGCGCTTTACCTTGTTATTAGTCTAGTCTTCTGCACCTTTGTGTGCCATATAGACAACTGTGATTAGAGTGTATGACCTACACACTATCAACTGTATAAATAGCCCACATTTGGCCTATTCATAATCACAGGTTAGTGATGAATAAATGGAATACACTTCAGAGGGACTGTGACACACTGATTTATGGAGGTTGACTTTAAAATCAAGGCTCTGAGGGCCACACAGGTGGACGGTCCTTAGTTGGCACCCTTACTAGGCGGCCCTATAGCGTAACTCACCAGGTTTACAGCGAGACCACCCGGGGGCTTCAGAAAACACAGATGAACTGCTCAGGCTGCTTGTTTTGCAGTTGCTCAGCATCAGGGCTGTATTTACACACGTGTGTTTGTTGTTTTTCATTCGGCGCGGCTGGATGTTTGCATGACGGTCAGGATTCAATTCCTAATTAGGTAAATTATCAGAGCGTGTTAGTGTGTTATAAATGAAAAATGCCAAGGTATCATATAAATCTTCCCTTACTCTAAACGCCACATTCCTTTGTCTGTGCTGAGTATAGAGTGTTACTGTTTGTAAGCATTCCTCCCCCAAGCGCTCTGGCAGACTGTCCAAATACAATCGCCTGCACCGGCAGACCTGCGGTCCCTCATCCCACGCCAGAAAGGAAGGACGAGGGGTTTCAATAAAGCTCTGCGAACATGCGACTTTCACACAGCTGCTTAAATATGATGGGCCCTTATATGTTGTTTATGATTCTTTATTTAAGCCCACCTTATTAACTTACCTTTCAAGAGCTCTCTCAAGTTTAGAGTGTATGTCATGCTCAGTTTAGACTTGCATAATTGAGAGGAGTCAGCTCAGGGCCAGTGCTCGAAACTTATGAAACTCCATGAGAGAAGGCAGAGGAACATTCCCACTGTGTTTATATCCTGTGAAGTACAGCTTGTTAATCCTCACTGTGAAGAATCTCTCTGTTAGGGCCAAATATTGATGTATTTGTATTGTCTTACATGGACAAATGTAAAAAAGGCATTGATGTATTGGATTGTGTGCTGGGAGGGATTGTGAAGAGTGACAATTAGGATTGAGATTTATCTTTACATACTTTTGAGTGGACGATCCTCACAGTTTGATTACCTTATAATTGATTCCTTTAAAATAATGAGAAGCTTGAATGATTGTTCATAGTTCCAGTGATGGCTGGATCGTAGCCCAGAAAGGCCCCTGATAGTCCTGGATTGCTCTGAACAAGCTCTTTATGGATTCTTCCCAATAGTCCTGTCATTAACGGAATCTCGGCTGACGACGTTCTTTTCAAAGTGAAGGGAAAAATAGTGTTAGAGGCATGTGCAGAAGGATACAGCAGGTCAGTCTTTGTGAAAACTACAATGTCTGCAGTGTTAATCAGGCACTGAATATATATGTATGTATGTATGTATGTATACAGAAATAATGCAAATACAGTTTTAAATACATAGCCTAACCATTCAAAAGTTTAGAGTCAGTAAGAATTTTAAGTTTTTGAAAGAAGTATCTTTTTTTCACCAAGGCTGCATTCATCTGACCAAAAATACACTAAAATCAATACTATTGTGAAATATTATTACAATTTAAAATAACTGTGTTCTATGCTAATATATTTTAAAATGTGATTGATTCCTGTGATGTCATAGCTGAATTTTCAGCATCATTACTCCAGTCTTCAGTGTCACATGATCCTTCAGAAATCATTATAATGTGATGATTTGCTGCTCAATAATTTATTATTATTATCAATGTTGACAACAGTTGTGCTGCTTAATATTTTTGTGGACTGTGATTTTTTTTTTTTTTTTCAGGATTCTCTGATGAGTAGAAAGATCAAAAGAACAGCATTTATTTGAAATATTTATAACATCATAAATGCATTTACTCTCACTTAATGCCTTACTGAATAAAAGTATGAATTTCTTTAAAATAACGTATTGACAAACTTTTGAACGGTGGTGTAATTATATAAAAGAGAAAAATATGGCTGGTATAGCATCTTGCTATTAAAAGGTGTGGCAAAAGGTTAATTTTGGACCCTGTAGAGATATCAAATACCTAATAAAGTGTCAATATCAAAAACTGAGGAGAGGAAATGAGAAGGAAGGGAATTAGATAATGTCACAAGCTGAATTCAAACCAGTATTATCGCCAGTATTAACACTTTCTTCTTGGCTGTTTCTCCAACAAAGCTGGTTTGTATTGTTGTTGCTGCTGCTTTTATCCTAAAATACCCAAATTGAGCATTGAAGAATCCAGTCAATTCTGGGATGACCTGTGCCTCTAGACACAAAACAATGAGCTGCTTCTCTACAGACAGCATCAGACAGCACTTCCTGCTCTTTCAGGTATTCAAAAATTCTGCCGTTTTTGAGATCCCAATTCTACCATATAAGGTTCAGTAAGTAATGGAATGCAGAAATATCTTCCAAGATAGTACAACCTTGAAATCCATGATAATGGAAATTCCCTATGGAGACTGAGCAGAATGCTTTTATCCGTGTTCAGTTCCAAACATGATGTGTGGTACTCTGCTCTCTGTCATCTCAAATTTTTCATCTTTATACAGAGCCTCAGTTCTGATAAGATTTACACGCCTGCATGGCAAAAACAAATTGATTTGTAAATGTGTCAGCGCTGAAAGGCGGTCACTTGTGCCATGCTAAGATAACCATGTTTTATTGTGGCTGCTGTCTCTGCTCTTCTTGTTGACTTCTTGTCAACCAGCAATGGTAATGAAAGTGTTGTTGGGGGTAGAAAGATAGGTGCACTTACAGAGAACCAAAATGAACAAAGGAATTGCTGGAAACCCCTAGATACGCCTCATTTAATATAATAATGTGCAGCGCGGTAGAACGTCTGAGCAGCACCATTTCTCCTGCCGTGGAAATGTAATTAAGAGGCCAGACTCAGCTGCCATGGCTTCTCACACACTCACAGCTCTATTTCATGCTCAGGTAGACAAAAGCATTTATTTTTTAATGGTTAGAGCCAGTTGGGTAATGAACACATCGCATAATTTCTACTCTTGCCGCTGTTTAGGAGGTGTTGTTGATGTTTATGTCATTGTAATTAACCAGAGGACACAATGAGTTAAATGAAGAACACAAGTTTGTTGTAACTTCCTTGCTCAGAGAGTACAGTAGTTTGACTGTTAATGTATGCATTGTTGCATGTTATAATGGCTTGCACTGTGAGTACACTTGGAATGCCTATGTGGATATATTATGAAATATGGCTTGAAAGTCCTTTAGTTCTGTGTGCCACTCAGCATAATGTCAAAGGGCCCACTGCTTCCTGCTCTGCTTTAAAGGGCTTGAGAGGAGCACTCTATTGGGATTCTCATTTGTCATTTTACTCTCATTTTTGTTGTCCGTCGAGGCGTAGAGTGGAGTGAAATCACAGGCAGCTCATAATTTGAGTGTCTTTACTCTCTAAGGACATAAAGTTGAAGAGTTTTCTGAACAGTCACGTCCTGAGAACATTCTACTCAAGCCCATATTTAGGCACAAGAATAAAACCACAAAACGGTGTAAAGGGAATTAATTACACTACAACAATCCTATTCTGATGTGATGTGAAGAAGTGACGTGACATGAAGGCCAAGTATGTTAACCCATACTTGGAATTTGTCCTCTGCATTTAACCCATCCTAGTTAGTGCACACACTTTAGGAGCAGTGACCACACACTGCGAACCGTGGACACACACACCTGTAGCAGTGTGGCGCCCGAGGAACGATTGGGGGGTGAGGTGCCTTGCTCATTCGTGGGTATTGAGGGTGGAAGAAAGTGCTTTTGCATATTTGCAATTATATTATATTATTATAGTTATTGTTATGCAAATGTGGGCAGTTATTTGTACTCATGTTTGTGAAGTCAGAGAAAATTCAGTTGTCAGTGGTACAGTATGTCCGCTTTGAATAATGCGGTAATAGTGTTTAGTAATGAACATACAGTAGCATGTGTGTGTTGATGTGGTATCTGCAGCACTCTTAGTCCCTTATAGAGCAGGAGGACCTTGTGTCTTCCTGCTGCTGCTCTGTGCTACTCTCTGACAGGCTTGTCAGGCTATGGACACCAGCATCTCTAATGGTGACGGGGGAATTCTCCACTCCCTTGGAACATCAAAGAAACCTTCCTTAATTGGACCCTAGGCAAGAGTAGCCAGATCTGCCCTGATTCAAACGGTCTGAATCCCAGCACCACTGCCGCAGTCTGCTAAGCTCGTAACCAAGGCAACATTAAGTTAGTGATGAGCTCTCACATACAGTAAAGGGACTCGGCTCCGGCCATGATAGAAGCGAGTTCTCCTTTAGCTGCAGGCGATTTCTGAAGTTCATCTGGGCTCGTGGACAATTAGTCAGACCATCGAGAGCATCTCACAATACACTCGCGTGTGTCACCGCGTCTGCTATGGATAGATGCCAGAGAAGAGCCTGTAATGAGTCAACTCTCAGTGGATCACAGACTCCGGATCAGCCACATTTTCTTTTACCTCTAATAAAGAAAAAAGGGTCTGATCCCAGCCTAGAGGCATGCCTGTCTCTATTTGTTCTGGAAGCGCTCACGCTCAGATGAAATATGCATAAACTTCTCAAGTGCTGTTTTGTTTAAGCTCCGAAAGGGATGAGCTTTGGTTGAGGAGGCTTTGTGTGTTACTCGCTGCATCCGCCTCAGTCTGCCTGTGTCCTTACTTGGAGGACAACGTGAGCACAGGAAGTGAGAAAATATCACTTTCTCAGAAATACGGGGGCAGCTCTGAAATGCTTCACTGGCAAGTTAAATCTGGTTGACAGAGGGAGATTTATTTGCAGCACCTCTGTGAATGGATCTGGCAGCAAACTATTAACACCCTGCGAGCCTATCGCAGTCCTCAGCGCAGTGATGGGGTCAAGCTGAAAATGAAGTTTTCTGCAGGCCCTCCAAGATGCGTTTTGCTCATGAAAAGGTGTGACTGACCCCATGGTGGTGTGAAAGATCATGACCATGGACACACACCAATTAATGGCGCCGCCGTTTCAATCTTTTGGAGCACTTCACAGCCTGCAATGTCAAAAAACTTTAGGCCGACACATCATTTTGATGGTGGTTTACAAGCTTTTCCCTAGTTATTCGATAAAATTAAGTGTGTAGCATTCTGTTCTTTGCTCGTATTGAATTATGTATTTATGCTTTCATATTTTCACTTAGGCACAAAAGGGAACAACAAACAAATGCAGTCAAGTGGAAATGATTAGGCCAGCTGAAAGCTGTTGAGTAGTGCAGAAGTGCAGGAATGCACATCTTGCACTGTGAGTAATAGTATTATGGGCTGTGCATTTAATGTTGTGAAAATTGATGTACACCGTTGCCTGAAAAAGAAAAATAAGTTGACACATATTTATTGGAGCTGAACAAGGAGGCGTAAAGTGCCTGGAGACAGCATTTCCATTCATCTCAATGGCAGTTGGTCGAATAGTTGGTATAATCTCGTCTAAGCTGTCAATGTCATGCGACTAATCACTCTGGATCCACGGGCAAACGATGTCATGACAACACTGATTGGCTGATGGCCTCATAAAAAAACCGTTCACTAGCAATATTCATGAACTGTGATGGAAAAAGCAGTAGAAGATGAAATAATGTAAGTCTATTTCACACTTTTAACAGCCCTCCAAATGAATTGGGCACTGGGAAAATGTCTACATTAATATAATTAAATATTTATCATTTGTATGTGGCTCGCAACACATTTCCTTCACTGAATGGCAACATTTCAATGGCTGTTAATGGGATATATGTTTTTTTGCAGCTGTAGTTACTGACTGTGCCATGCTATCATGCCAACTCCTTTGCTGCCAAATGATTTCAAAATGCATTGGTGGTCTGGTCACTGCCGATACAAAAAATTTAGAGCTGTCAGTTTAAGTTGTACTCCCCACTCTGTGTGAGTTTGTTTTAGTGAAGCGTGTTGCCTGTAGTGCCAAGCTAGACTTGCACAACCATTAAAGGATAAGATTGCTTTGTATTGTTACAACTTACCATGTTGGTAGTATACAGTATGTAAATGAACAATGTGTGCTCTTTTTTTTATCTGCACCTAAATCTACCCATTTATTTGTCAGCCACTATCAGATAAATGTCTACCAGTTGACAGAAAATTGCGTGCAGAATTTTGACGGCTACGGGGCTTTTGTTAAAAATGCAGATTGAGCTGCATTGTTTTTGTAATCCCGCCCATGGACAGTCAGATCAACAGAAGTGTGATGCCAAAATCAGAAGTGGATTATGAGTGTTGATGTACCTTTCTATTGCATAGACAGCCAAGTTTTATTTAAAGCCCATCTTGCCTACCCTTTAAGCTGGTACTTCAAGCTTGAATTGCTCCTAATGTAGGAAAATCCATTATTGTGGAAATTAAATACAGGTCAGGGCGCATGATTCATTTTGTTTTTTTTATCAGATCATTTTTTAAATAATTAATCACTCTAAATTAGCATGTTTATTTGACAGTTAAATTATTATGCAACGGCTTGGCCTGCGGAGAAGTGTTTCGCATTTGAAAGGACTGATTTGTTTAGTAATTTTTTTAGGTGAGGTGCACAGAGACATGTCCTCTCTGATTAATCACAAGCTGTTTGGGGCGGTCTGACAGGACTGACCTTTCGGCGTACTACACTGATATTTTGCGCCGCAGGGAGTTTGGAGCTGGGTGGGGCTGAAGTGAGAAAACGTAAATGCTGTCAAGACTGATGTGGTTCTTGTGTGACAGCTGAAATGGGATAGGAGTGGGCAGTTTAGGCATCCATCCCGCTTTGTGCACGCCTGCGTACCTATGATTAACCGAGAACACCTGTGAGAACAGTGAAGCGCACACACACAATAGAGTACATAAACATCATCTGAGCATGTCACGACACACACTGCTCTTGCTCTGGGAACATTAGCGCTCAATGATGATAGTCATTATGCAATGACCATTACCATTACAGCCTAAACAATGCAGCCAGCTACCTCAGTGAAACAGACATGTTAAATTAATTTTAACATAAATAAACAGCAATACACTACTGTTTGGATTTTTTAATACTTTTTAAAAATTAACTTAAATAAAAAATAAAAAATGTAAGAAATTTGTACTTTTGAACTTTCTATTCATCGCAGAATCCTGAATTTTACTTTTTTTTTTTTTTATCATTTACGCAGCACAACTGTTTTCAACATTGGTAATAGTAAGAAACGTTTTTTGAGCAGCAAATCAGAATATCTGAATGATTTCTGAAAGATCATGTGACACTGAAGACTGGAGTAATGATGCTGAAAATTCAGCTTTGACATCACAGGAATAAATTACATTTTATAATATATTCAAATAGAAAAAAGTTATTTGAAATTTTCTAATTATTTCACAATATTACTGTTTTTAATGTATTTTTGGTCAAATAAATGCAGCCTTGGTGAGAATATAATACTTCCTTCAAAAATGTAAAAAAGAAAAAAAGAAATAAAGAATTCTTAGCTCTAAATGGTGGTGTATATGAAATAATTTAGATGAGGCATTGTTTTGGAATCCATTATCTAAATTATTTCATGCATCTAATCTCAATGAACAATTACTATATATGTAAATTGCTTTCCTCTTTCAAAAATGATATAGATATATATATATATATATATATATATATATATATATATATATATATATATATATATGTATATATGTATATATACTACATACACACACACACACACACACACACAAACATTTTTCTAGAGATAATGTATTATTTTATCTAATGTATTATTTTGGAGCTATGCATCATTAATCCATGAGCAGAATTTTGAGGGAAACAAAACTTTAACCATCCCATTTTTTAAGTAATAAAAAATAACATTGAAAATTTCAAAGAAATCTGTTCACCTTAATAAAAATGTATTAATCATGACAGGCTGAAATGATAAAGCAGTGCCAGCTTTTCAATAAGAAAGTATCTAAAAGCCACAGAGCAAAAGAGATTAGCAAGGTTAGCACAGATACACACAGCACATTCACACGCTTTTCTCTGCCCAGACTGAGCTGCTCTCTGTCATAGCAACGTTATCTAACCGTGCGCAAGATCTCCACAGGTGATCCTCTGTGGATCTCAGGTCCTGCGCATGGTGCCGCTGAGTGTGGAGGTGGCATTGGCACCGTCGCTCTGCCACACACCCATAATTAGCCTTGCAAAACCGCATGACCAGACTTGACCACCCATACTATTTTGTGTGGGTTTTGTTGAATGCAATGACTAGAGGAAAAAACAAGGTTTTGTTACAGGAAATTTTACAGGAAGTTCCTAATTGGCTGCAGAAATCATAGTGCCAGCATTGCATAATGTCTGCCACAGTGTAGTCGTACATAGGACGATTGAGACAGAATTCAAGATTACAGTGCGATGAGTGGCGAGCCGCATGACTTTAAATGTACGTTGGTTTCGTACAGTCATAAATTTGCATAAGCCTTAGTGGAAGCTTTTAGGATTTTGTGTATTATGAACTGTTCTACAGAAACCAATTGTACTAGATGAATTTGAATCTGCTTTGTGTGAGTTTATCGGTCTACCTAAAAGGTTTTACACACCAGAGGATTCCTGCAGCTAAAATGCAAATCAAAACTCTTGCATGACTCAAACCACAAGAATATGTTAATGGTAATCCTTGAGCACCTCTTGTAGAGTGTTGCAGGCTTGCTTTGTGATGGCAATAATGAGTTTAATATGGAGAGGTGGCGTTTTCGCTTGCGTGAGTGGCTTTAGTCGCACATATATATACGGGTTAGTCCATCAAGTGGGGCTCGACAATCTGCAGTGACGTGCTCTTGGAGTCCTGTCAATAGAGTAATCAGAAAAATAAAGCCTGGGGAAGCCCTGTCCATTCGAATGCATGACAGTGTCTGTCTTTGCTTTGAGCTGCAGGATATGACACCCATGTTTCTTGGCCTCTGTCAGAAGAAAGAATGTGACAAAACGCAGACCACTGAACACGCAACATAGTTAGAGCTAATGCTTTACTTCATCTGTGCCTAAAGGGGGAAATCAAATCATAATCATGCCCATTGCTGTCAAATAAAAGATGACGAACAATATTATCAATTAGCAGCACGCAGGGACGTCACTAGGATTGGAAGACGGGGGGGGCTTAGCCCCCAGGGTATTTGTAACTTGCGTTTATAGAAAATCTTACAGTGAATTTGAGTAAAAAACAACTATGTATATGTTTAGCTGTATTTGTCTCTTCAACCCTGTTACCCTAGTCTCAACCCCGTCACACCTCTTTTTTTATTAATTTTTTTTTTTTAAAGTTTATGAATAAGTAATTTAATGTTTGTTGAACTTAGTCAGAAATGTTCAGAGCAAAATCATAAGAATACTGATTTTAGTTCAAATTCTGAATTTAAGCCATATTTTTGATCAAAAATGATAGGGTTGCTGTCACAAAAAGTGCCCATTTCAGGCTTTATAGCATAAGTGTAAAATAATATGTAAATTTTATGGTGCATGGTACAATTTCTGGTAAGCTACGCTTTTGTATTATTTCAATTCAATTCAATTATTGTAATTTGATTTAATATTGACTCATTTGGATAAATATTAGGTACTCAAGATAGGCATTAATTTTTCTCAAGATAAAAACTCATCCAATGCTGTAAACATACAGAGAGCCCTATCAGCTGGTAGTATTATTTAAGGTTAAAAATAACTCAAATTAAATATAATGCGTTTTTTTATTATAATAACAACAACTTTATTTAATGATATAAGTAAAAATATAATAAATATGTAATATAGAAGACATATTTAGCAAAATACTCTCTATAGCTCTTTTTTTCTTGCCAACTACGTGCTAGCCTATATTATGTTCATTAAATGGCTTTCCTGAGGTAAATGTGACATAATTGTTCTCCAGCTATGTTATTGACCTCTTCACGCTGATAAAAAACACTGATTGATCGATATTATGTATGAGAAATATACATTTCGGTAAGTTGTAGCCTACTACTGTATCTTTCAACAGTGTTCGTGTTTTTTTACTATTAGCTAGTAGAGATGATCGGTTCACGTGCGCTAGGGATCCGTCACATCACATTTACAAGCGCCAAAACGGTATTTATTGTTTGAAATTCGTAATAAAATTAACAGAATCTGAGAGTTGAGATTCTTTTATATCATAAAGTAACCTGCTCTGTCTAGTCTGTCGGTCTCCGTGTCCTCTTTGCTTCGCGATTTTTCTGTGCTTGAGAAAATGGATGTGTGGCGTGAGAGCGTGTGAAAAGTGTCAATTGCGTGTGTCTCACGGTGAATGCGTGAGAGTTGTTCGGCTATTGTTTGTAGCTGGATATATATCATTTGTCTAAATATGAATGAGGATACGGTTATTGAAAAATCTAATTGTTATTGTTGTTCTTATTATCATTTAGGGGGGCTTAGGAACATTTTGAGGTAGCTTCAGCCCCCCTAAAATGGGCCTAACGACGTCCCTGGCAGCACGGAAAAATTAAGTTTGTAAAATGTTATCAATGTCAATTAGAATCTATCTATCTAATTATTGTTATTATGGGCTGGCTGCCAGAGAAAAATTGCACTCACATTAATTTTCCACAAATTAACAGTACAAAATGTTATTTTTTTGTGAGCAGGTCGACACAGTAGTCAAAAGGTTGAGATCATATGACTATCTGTATAAATCACTTCATCTCTGCAATCTCTTGTTGTTTGTCTCTTTCACATGTACACAAAAATTAGTGATTAGTGCATTTATGGAATCGATAACTGGAAATGCATCCACTACTGTGTCATACTACTGCAATATCGACCAGCACAACATAAACAAAAATGCTGAGTGTGCCTTTTAACTAATCATAAACATTTTTATCATATAAATGCACTGATGAAACAAGGTTAAAAGCATCAAAGTAAAAGACAGCAATGCGTCTGTGCTGACAAGCTCAGTATGAACATGTATTCCGTCTACTTTGCCTTCTAAGTCTTTACCTCATCAGCATTCTGACAGCATTTTCCAGTTAAGTCTTTCTCTGTTTTTTTTTTTTAAAACAGCTTAAAGTGTCTCTTTTAACATCATGACAAATTATGTCCACAACATCCAGTTCTATGCCACCATCAGTGTTGCTGAACACACACACTTACGCATATGCCGACAGCATCTTCCAGTCCTGACACATTCGTGTCCAGCATGTAACTATGTAATTTGACAGACTAGGCCACGAGAAAAGTAAAAGCTTTTTCCAGTAGTCACAGGGAAGTATCACAGTCACATTTTCCCCTGCACACGGATTCCATATTTTCATGTTAGCACATTATATTGCTGCTTTGGTGCAATGAACTAATAACCTGAGATAAAGTGGCTTGGCAAAGAGACAAGGATAAAACACATCTATGATGTACTGGAGGCTGTTTGAGCACAAATATTTGATAAAGGCCATAAGTTATTTATTAATCTTGTTTCATGGCTCCATGTAGCCCACATCATTCTGAGGCTCATTAAAGCAGAGCTGTGCTGCAGTAGATTGACGGCAGAGACAGCAGATTGTCCACCCACAGAACCAAACCTGAGACTTTTGTGCAGTTTGACGTGCCTTGTGACAAAGCAGGTGTGCTCTTCTATTTGTTTCATTTGCAATTATCACTTTTAAAAAAGCTTAGGGAGTACTCAAGCACAGGGTATCACATTTTATTTATCAGCAACTATTTTTATTTTATTTTACTTTACTTCGATTGCACTTTACTTCAATAGCCCACTTTAGACGTTCTACTAACTATAAGTAACTTTGCAACTACATGTCATCTTGCAGTCATTAGAGTATTAGTAGACTCTCTGCTTGATATCTGCCAGCACTTTACTTTGATGGTCCCCTCAACACGTCAATCTATTCTACTAACCCTAACTTAGTCTACTAATACTCTTAATTGACATGTATTTACACTTTTTTTAAAGTGTACTTTTTCTACCCTACTCTACTCTACTCTACTCTACTCTACTCTACTGTACTCTACTCTACTCTACTCTACTCTACTTACTCATTCTAGTCTACTTTACTTACTCTACTTACTTTACTTATTCTACTTACTCTACTCTACTTACTCTACTTACTTACTCTACTTATTCTACTTACTTTACTCTACTCACTTTACTCAACTCTACTCTACTTACTTTACTTACTCTACTCTACTCTACTCTACCCTACTCTACTCTACTCTACTTACTTTACTCTACTTACTCTACTTACTTATTCTACTTACTCTACTCTACTCTACTCTACTCTACTCTACTCTACTCTACTCTACTCTACCCTACTCTACTCAACTCTACTTATTCTACCTACTCACTCTACTTTACTCTACTTACTCTACTTACTTTACTTACTTTCTCTACTTACTCTACTCAACTCTACTTACTCTACTTTCTCTACTCTACTTACTTTACTCTACTCTACTCAACTCTACTTACTCTTCTCTACTTACTCTACTCTACTCTACTTATTTTACTTACTTACTCTACTCTACTTACTCTACTCCACTCACTCCACTTACTCACTCTACTCCACTTACTCTACTCAAATCTACTTACTTTACTCTACTCTATTTACTCTACTCAACTCTACCTACTCTACTCTACTCTACTTACTCTACTTACTTACTCACTCTACTTACTCTACTCAACTCTACTTACTCTACTTACTCTACTCCACTTACTCTACTCTACTCTACTTACTCACTCTACTCCACTTACTCTACTCAAATCTACTTACTTTACTCTACTCTTCTTACTCACTCTACTCAACTCTACTTACTTTACTCTACTTACTCTACTCTACTCTACTTACTCTACTTACTTACTCTACTTACTCTACTCTACTTACTTTACTCTACTCTTCTTACTCACTCTACTCAACTCTACTTACTTTACTCTACTTACTCTACTCTACTCTACTTACTCTACTTACTTACTCTACTTACTCTACTCTACTTACTTTACTCTACTCTACTTACTCGACTTACTCTACTCAACTCTACTCTACTCTACTTACTCACGCTACTCGACTTACTCTACTCTACTTACTCTACTCCACTTACTCTACTCTACTTACTCACTCTACTCCACTTACTCTACTCAAATCTACTTACTTTACTCTACTTACTCTACTCAACTCTACTTACTCTATTCTACTTACTTTACTCTACTCTACTTTACTCTTACTTTACTCTACTTACTCTACTCTACTTACTCTACTCCACTTACTCTACTTACTCTACGTACTGTACTTACTCTACTCACTCTACTTACTCTACTTTACTCTACTTACCCTTCTCTACTTTATTTACAAGGGGAGGTTAGATCAAGTTGTACAATTTCATGTGTTGTGATGTGTATATGAATTAATAATTCAGATAGGCCTGATTCAAAGAAATACATGAATATTAAATTTCAAATGTTTTGAAAATAATAATGAAAATAACGCGTGTGTGTGTATATATATATATATATATATATATATATACTGTATGTATATGTATACAAATACACAAATTATTAATTCATGATATAAAGAAGTTTAAAGTATATGTAAGAACTTTTTTAAATAACGATTAAAATGTGTACAACTTATGTAATGAACTTGAATGCAAATAATGCATTTCTAAGAATAATTAATTTAATTGATTTTTTAGTAGATTTTATCTTTATCATATTTGTCACTGACCCATTTTCATTATATGGAAATATGCATTCAAAATCCACTCCACTCACAAATTTGAGGGGGCACATACCCTCTCAGTTTGAACGATCGTGTTGCTTCTGCCCAAGTGGGGTGTCTTTTTTATCAGCTCGGCATGAAACTCAACCCTCTGCAAGCACCAGTCTCCCTCAGCAGTCTCCAGAGCCTGAAAGGGTAGCACGCAGGGTGATGATGCCTTTATTTGAAAGCCCACGCCGGTTCCTCTGTCCCCTCTTCCTCTGGTGTGGCTTACAGCTGGGATTGACCGCAGAAAACCATTCATCCCGACAGGCATAAAAGCATGCAATCTTGCCTGGGACATCAAGGCAGAGCAGCATGTGTCAGCTGTGTACTGTAGCTGACTCGGGGGGGAAGAAATGCAGTGTTTTGCCTCCTTTAGCTCCTTATTTTCTGCCATAAGCACGTGTGGATGTGTGTGCACCCTGCTGAGTGAGAGGATCTGTTGGCTTAACTAGATCTTGGTCTCTAGAAGGAGATGTATCATTGCTAAGTCAGAGGTTGGGACAGTACATTAAGGAAAGCAAATCATCACAAATTACAGTCTTACAGCTTTAAAGCAAAGGGGAAATGACGGAGAAAGTTTTGGCTGACAGCATACCCTGAGTTTTATTATCCATATGAGGACAGCCGTAGATCTGGACACCATTTTGAAGAGTATGGAGGAGGAGTGTTGATGTGACAGCACCTGCCAAACGTCTCTCCTGTGCAATCGACGCATGTGTGCATCCACTGGAAGAAAAACCCCAAGCCACACTTTGTGATTAATACAGTCTAAATCACCGCAAACCGTTATCCTCTTGTCTCTTGAGGTAAAAAAACAAAAGAAGAAGTTCTGCAGTCGTGAGAAATGCAGGAGTTAGACTGCGTCGCATCGACACAGCCTTTGAGGATCTGTCAGGGTGCTAAAATACGCAGGGGAGCTTTCAAACAGCTCAAAAAATACGTGGGCGTTTTAACGGACTGTGGAAACGGAATTTCTCATTCAAGCAGATGCACAGTCACGTATCTCCATGGCAATCAGGAGTGTGCTAATTGCGTGTCTATGTGATTCCCATCAACTTCGCTAGTGCTAGTGAGAGAACTTACTGCACAAACGTAGACTTGGATACATGCAGTTTCTAAGCTGAAGACGCTCTTATTGACCGAGTGCCTCTGTTTAAATATTTATTTACCAAGTAAAAGTGTAAGAAGTTGAAGAAGCTGTTGTAGCACTTGGTTTTAAAGATGAATGCATGTTACGTCCATTTTACGTCATGCCACGCATTCAAGTGGGAAACCTGTAGCCTGAACAAAACAAAAGAATTCTGAACAATACACCCACATAACTACATCTGAATTCACTTCTTTATACATTGTAAGCTATCAAAACTAAATATTTGCAAACCATGAAAGTTGAGTGATTATCTTGTTTTCTATTAGAGGTTTCTTACATCAAGTCTTTAAAATGTGAAATACAGCATGTAAAAGTACAATGCACTACAGACTTTTTTGCTCACTTAACTCTAGATTATATGATGTCATCTATATTAAAGATCAGTTTTTCCGCCGCGTTTCAAATCGACACAACACTTCCAACATTCCAACTCAACAACTAGAATTGAGCGTTTCTGCTTGTGCAGTAAATACTACTTCGCATAGTCATTTATGTGCTCTGTAACTCATAGTTACGATATTACCGACTCCAAAGGAGACAACAGTTAATGCTTTTAGTACCCTGGATGCTGTCTTTCTCCTAAATGTTGCTTGTTTATGGAAAGCTTTAGCTGATGTAATGTTACTAGTGTATGTGCATGGCACTAATATTTGTGACTGATATCTGCACCTGCTTCTGTTTTTCTCTCATTTGTAGTGTCACACTGCATGTAAACTGGTCCATGGCATAGTGTTGCACTTGCTTCTGAAATTGCTTGAATTTATGTTGCACAAAAATTAGGCTGTTCTTTTCATCTTTGAACCATTTGTAATTGTTACGTAAGTTGCTAATTTCCTCACAAAATCAGGCAAGCGACATATGGAAATATTGTTTATTGTCAACAGAGATGTGGGACAAAATATATAGAGTGCCTTTATCTCTCACAGGCTATCTACACCACTGTTGTGCCTGCCCCACTTTTAAAAGACTCTTAAAGTGCACAAGCCAGAATATGACAAATCTATTGTCTGGCTAAAATTCAATCTGCTGTGCAAAATGGATCCCAGACTCTCTTTCATAGGGTTTACATTTATAGTCACAAAAGCTGGTTGCTTTGCAGGTTTGAAGTACGATAAAATGTTCAAAGGAAAGCATTGTGGGCAACCAACCATCACTTTCAACTATAAGCCTCATTCAAATTCTTTTCACCCTTAGACCAACTTATCAACACTGAATTTCACTGTTAATTTTTGAAGGTATGAAGTTACTACTTTTTACAAATTACAATAGAGTGAGATTTGTATGAAAAAAGCCTCTCTGTGCTATTAAAATGGTTTATTTATTTATCAAGCAGCGGGATAGTTCATTTTTGAAGAATGTTCTGGCCATGCTTTTCCATACATTGAAGGTAAATAAGGACTAGGGGTGACAAATCAAATCATATTATTTGTGTGTTCCAAGTCTTAGGTCACATGGTAGATAGATTTGAGATAAATATTTCTAGTATATCGGGTGATCCAATTAATACATGGATAATTCATTCACAAATCATGAATTGGTTCTCAGTTCAACTCACTGAATGCAGAGGTTTACAGCTCAATGGAGGGGAAAATTATTAGTGAGTTTAAGTTTAAGTGTAAGCAAACTTAAATTAAAGTCTATTAATCACCCAAACCTATTGTATAACTTTAGAGAACTTGAAACTTAACTTTAATAATACCTGTTTGGTGCTTTTGTGTCCTTTTTTAACTTGAAAGCTTGAGATCCCATGCATTGCACTTGCACAGAAAGGAGCGACCAGCACAGTCTTCAGAATTGAGCATTCCATTGAAGACAGAAAATCAGAAGGTGCATAAATGATGACAGGTGTTGCATTTTTGTGCAAACTATCCCTTTAAACCACCCCACCACTTTAAAAAAAAAAATATATAGGCGATATTATGCCCCTTCACAAAGTCTTGATTTTGTTTTTGGTCTGGTCTGCTAGAACAGGTTTTTATGCTTAAATATATAAAAAAATGTATTTTTCAGATATTTTACATTATTGCAGCACCTCTCTTCCCAGTCCTTCAGTAAATCTCTGTTTAGTTCCGGTCTCAATGAAGCCCCTCCTTCTGAAAAGCGTAATGTGCTCTGATTGGTTGGCTGGGCAAGCATGTTGTGATTGGTCAACCACTTCGAGCATGTTTCGGAAATGTCACACCCCTTACCATAACCAAGAGTTTCAACACACTACTAACGCAACTCAACCGGGCCTCGCCCCCTTTTTTGCATATACTCTGGGAGGGAATTATTTAAATGAGGAATATTGTGACGTACTCTCAAGGCATTTGAGGGAGTTCAGAAACAGTGCTTACTGATATAGAGAATAACTCCCTTTGGAGTGGACTGTGTGCTTTGTAAATTTACAGACGTTTTTCATGCTCAAACAGCAGCATATCACACTAAAGAAAGTCTTCTTTAAAATGTAGTTGTGGAGGTTCTTCTCTCTCTGTCTTTGTTGTCGTTTTGAACAGAGGATTGACAGATGAACAATGTCAAGGACGTTAGACAGGAAAGCACTCAGGGTGCAGAAGATTATAGGCCTGTTATGTGAAATTACAGCGTTGGCGATATCAGACGCTATTGTTTACACAGTATAGATATGATTTGTTGATTTAATTATTAATTCAAGCGAGCTGCAGGGCCTGCATATGATAATAGAAACATAACCAAAGAACTTGTTGAATATTGCCAGAGGGGATGAGGTGCCAATAATGGAGGATGCTTCACTAGTTTAATGCAATGAACAGCATAAAATACACTGCATTTATACAGAGCATTGTTTGGAATAATGTGTGTGTAATGGATACTGTAATGGAGTAACAGAAGATAGACACACATTAAAGACAAGAGCATTGTAATACAGTATCTCTTAAAGGTGTTTTAAGGTGTGTTTTTTATTAGGCTCTTAATCTAATGTAAGGCAGCAAAGGTTTGTGGGAAAGGAAGCTGCTGAACACTTATGCGTTGTCCCCAAGGCAGACAAGTGTTCCTGTAGAGACAACCAAAGAGGAAACAAATTTGATTATTTTTCTCTGTGCTCCCTGCCTCTCTGTTTCTCCTCCTTATGTCTTTTCTTTTCTTATATGAAAGGAGGGTAATTTCAGCCATGTTCCCTGCTGCAAAAAGCTGAGATTGCTGAATCCAAGGCAGTGTTTTAAAGTACAGATAAGTGAGTCGGATCGAAGGACTTTTTAATAATGCAACACTTTACTATGTTTACTATGGCTGTTTAATCACAATTGTGACTTTTTTTTCCTTGCAATTCTGACTTTTTTTCTTGCAATTATGAATTTATATTTCGCAAATCTGACTTCTTTTCTCAGAATTGTGAGATATAAACTTTCAATTGTTATAAAGTCAAATTCTGAGAAAAAAAGTCAGAATTGCGACTTTATAACTCACAATTCTGATTTTACAACACGCAATTGCGACTTTATAACATGCAATTGTGACTTTATAACACACAATTGTGAGTTTATATCACGCATTTCTGACTTTATAACTTGCAATTGTGAGTTTATATCATGCAATTCTGAAAAGTAGCAATTACTTTCTTTCTTTTTTGTGGCGGAAACAAGCTTCCATAGTTTACAGCTGTTTTGCTACATTCTGTATTTGTATTGCTGTATCTTTAAGTCACTTCATTATAATCCTGACGGCTTTGGTGATTATAGAACAATATCATGGTTATTATTTTTTATAGATTTCTATATATTCTATATATTTATTATTATTTTCATGTATTGGCACATGTAAAGTTTAGCTGAAATAGCAGATTTCGAATGTTGAATCGGGGTGAATTCAAATATACTGTCGAATTCGGTCTTTTAAGTTTGAACAGAGATTATATTTGACAAATAGCTTGTTGTGATGTAATAACTGAACTAATCTTGCTGGTTAAACCTGGAATTGACAAGATAAATGCTAATTCAGCATGTGACTGTACCCACAGTACACTTTATTTTTTAAAGGAAAGTAGTAAAATAATAAAAGTAGTAGTTTTTTTTAACTAAGAACTGGATCCAAATTCTCTATACTGTGTTTATTAAAAAGGATTTTGTGTCAGAAACGTTTTTGGATTTTGTTACTATAATCACATTAGATCGAGATTAGGTAAGTGCTTTTTAAAAGGATTGCAAGTGAATGTGCATTTCAATTATCAGTGAAAGTGAATGCGCATTTAAGCATTTCCTGGGATTTCCTTTTTGCTGTTGTTTTTGGCTCACACCATCTGTTTAGCCTACAGTTTTTATCTTATACATCAACTACTGTCAATCAATGTCAGTGATATGCATTCATGCAAAAAAGTGATCTTGCACAGAAGACATAAAACAACAGCACTGCAGCTTCTCACTCTCTCTAGTGGAAGTAGTTTAGGTGGGCTGGATCTCAGATGCCTATCTAGGACTTAAATGCTAAAGTGTCAGTCTGTGATTCTACTCTCTGTTCCTGTATAAATCATTTCTCTGTTGGTGTGTCACACCGCAGATGGCCTGTCCCTGTCAACGGCTGTTCCTGCTGTTACCAAGCAACTAGAAAACTATACAACAGTGTAGTGGAGAGATTTTTCATAAGCAATCTAATCAGTGCAATCAATGTTGGCTGTCTCTGTTGTCTCTGTTCCTGATAGCCTTTTTTATTTGCATCATGCACCTTTTTTTAAGTTACACAGATGACAGTTTTAAAGATAAGACATGTGAAGGAGCTTATGTAGTGATAGGCGTCATATTCCTTCCTAGATGTGGATCTACGAAGTGTCAGCTGATGCGAGCTTGACAAACGTGACATGCCAGAACTGACGCTCTGCTTAATTTGTGTGCTAAAACCAAATGCTGTCCACTTGCAGTCTCCATGAAGTTTGAAGATTAGTAGCATTATTTAAAGTCATCGTTGTGTCTGTTTCTTCTCCCGTTTGGAAGGCGTGTAATACTCCAGATCATTATGCACACAGCTGGCAGCGGCTGCGGTGGTTCAGCTGAAATAAACGGCATCTCAGCTCAAGGACACAGTGGAGGGGCACCACACGGGGCTTGTTTAATTGCCGTTGTATGTCCTCTATAAACAGACGTAGGTTTAACGGAGAGAACGACCGGCACGTTAGCGAAGCCAGCGGTCGACTCGAGGGTCTGCTACAATTCCAGATGTTTCACTGTTCCTGGATAGCCCAGGGCCCTCGCACACGTCACATGTGCATTCAGCGCTTAGATTTTCACCTTGGCCTGGTCTCTAGATCATTCTCACTGATGTAAATCCACACATGATGTATATAGGTGTAGAGCAGCACATGCCCAAAGGGAACGTCATGATAGCTTCAGCATTGCACGTAACGATTTCAATTCTCTATTGGAAACATGAAGTATGTTAACCTTTTGTGAGTAATATTCCCTGTCTCTCAGATGTATGCTGCATTCATCTGAATACTTTACCATAAAAGATGTGAGTGCTTGTCAACTGCTCTGAGATAAATGTTTAAGCTATAAAAACTGCAACCACCTTCAGAACAAAAATTGTGCTAATTGTCCTCCATGGTTGACTAATAGCACTACTTTCAGGCAATGATAACCTGGATGTTTTTGCGCAAACTTTGAGTAGGCCTCATGTGTCATGGGGGGGCGGGGGGTCGGGGGGGGGTTGTAATCTGATATTGTAATGCTTGATAGGAGCCTCAGTAATTGATTTTTAAAGACCAAAATGTTATTGCAAGAATGCATGGGCGCTATGGTAATTGATCTGTTTTTGTCCATGTTGGAAAGTTTTTTATTTAGTTAAAGACATTTTTAAAAGGGTTGCCAGGTTTTGTAATTTATACACGCTGTGGACAGCCATTTTAATAAGTGTGTTGTGGGCAGCATTGGCTGAAATTTGTAATGCATTTTAAAAGGTTCCTGTAAAGGTTTTAAAACCTACTCATGGAAATGCAATACAGATGTAGCGTTAATTGAAAGATATTTTGTCTTCATTACACAATAATCAATATGATGCTAATAAATAAATATAAAGCAGGCTAAAATATGAACAAGCATGCAAAAATATTGCAAGCACTTTGATCTTTTTAGTTGTTCTATTTATATTAATAAAACGTAGCCGTGCAATTTGTTAAGAAACTTGAGTTTTGTGTCACTATGTTAGAGTGACTTTGCCTGTCAATCAAACACTGTGACCTCTATTTTCTGCACACAAAAGCAGCTGCGGATTCTGGTTCACCAGTGATTGATAATTTGAGTTTGTCTTTGCTCCCGGGACCGTTTCACCTTATTGTTCCTGTGGATGGAAGAATTTAGCAGCACGTTGTGGAGACTAAGAGGAACGATGATGGTTTGGATGTGATCAGCAGGTTTTCTTGCAGTACAGCTGGCCTGGTGCGGTTCTTAGATCCGCTGGATCTGTTGTGGGAATTCAGCCACCTGACAGTGATAAATGGCTCGTCTCTCGCAACTGCATTCTATAAACCTTTTACTTATCCAGGTCCATGATCATTAAAAGCCACTCAGCTTGTGGAATCTGGTATTTTATCATACTCCCTGTTAAAAGGACCGACTTAGACCAGGAATGGATTTCCGTACTGGTTGATGCTGGTTAATGATGGCATCTGGCTGTCGGTTAATTCCACCTCTGGAGAAACGGATAATAAAAGAGGTCAGACCTTCATCGTTATTTAATGTATAGGATTAATGACATTAAGTGGTTGTGAATGGAGAGCACAGGAAATGAGAATGAGATTATCTTATTTCTAAGAAGTCGCTTACACTATCACAGCCTGATACATCCACTGAAGCTGGGAGGCTTTATTGTATTTCAAGGCCAGGACTTATTCCCTCCCATCATTATAGTGTCATAGTTCATAAATGTTATGCTGAATCAGTGTTTTTAAGGCATGGGATCTGCCGTCTCCGCTTAAGTCTCCCCAAAGTCCTTTTAAGGCAAGTAATTTTATTCAACGGCCATCTCGCTAATGACCTGTGTAGCAATTTTCTATATAATACAAATATGTACAGATATATAAACATGTACAGCTCCTATCTACTTGAATGGGAGAACGGTTTGTCAAGATTACATTTCAATAGCATGTATGAGAATGTTGGAACTTTCATTCATACATCTGCCATAATTGAGCGTTACAATTTCTCCCATTGCATTTTTTTTTTACTGAGCTCTTACAATCTTATTATATTTAATCATAATTAAGGGAACATTTATTGCATCCTATTAGGCACATTGTCAATTGTGCCATTGTGTAAATCAAGTTATATTCAATAATTAATTAGTCTTAAGTGCTTGAGCTTGACCTGAGAATATTTCTGTCTGCTATTTGAATTACAACACCAGAATATTCTTTGTATTCATATGGTGTAAGTCGCAGAGTACTGCAAAACAGGAAGGACCCAACAATATTGTCTGTCCCTGGGGTTTGGACCCTCTGATCCTACTGGAGAATGTTATTACAGACTGTCTTGATTGAATTTGCTCTCTGCTAATGAACGTACAGCAGAGGGGAGCAATGCATCTCCACTTGCATTGTGATGAGTTGGCTGACTCAGAAGAACCCGGTCACCCTCATGTCAGTGGGGTCCATTAGTCTAGGTGGCAGGCTGTGACGGTCCTCTTGGCTTAATCAATGTGACGGCTTCATTAATCCTTTTCTCCTAAGCTAGCAACAAGCAAATAATACAATTGTTAGCAGTGACAGTAAGTAGTGAGACTTCCAGTTTCTGTTTCTCAGAGTCCTTTTTTTTGTGGTCATGATGCTGCCAAGAAAGGTGAAACCAGAGCTCAGAGGAAGCCCATTTATCATTTTGAAGGGTTTGACAGAAAAAGGAAGCCTCTCTTTAAGCTTTAACATTGCAGGATATTTGTATTAGTATAAAAGGAATCTAAAAAAAATGTTTTCTGTACGTGAGTCATAGGTTGATTTCCAACTACTGTGGCATTATGAAAACAACTTTTCAAATCTATTAAGTCAGTATTTTCTCGTCATATTCGTCAATTTTAAACTGACTGAAAATGCATTTAATTTTACTCAACAAAAATAACTCACCAAATATTCAAACATTTTATATGTTGCTAAAACTTCACTTGTAAAACATGTGAGATGAAAAGACTGAATTTGAAATAACAACATATTTCAATAAACTTAATTGTAATGTATCCGAATTCAGTCTTGCTTATTGCCACTTACTGGGGCAATGATGTAGGCCTAATCTGCAGAAAAGTTCAGTGAATGAATCAGAATAAATCTTTTTAGTCAACTGATTCAAAAGTTTCAGTTCACTGCATGGGAGGAATCAAAAATGAAGCACAAATTACACGCATTCGCTTTAAAAAACCCAGAACAATCTTTTGTATATTTTTACCTAACTTTAATGCAGTTATAACATCGGCAACTATCAGAGAAAAAAATAAAGAAGCTACTGCTAATAATCTGAACAGCAGTGCCAAAAACCCACATTAGCACCTAGAATGTGTAAATGAACACCTCTGTTAATTATGTCTTATTACTATTGCTTTATTTGCCAACTAAATGCCTTATTTATTCAGCGACACGATGCCAACTGCTGCAATCACAGGGATTTAAGTTTAAAGTGTGATTTCCAACCTCAATAGTTTCTCAGTGAGTCATGCATTTGCATGTTAGTGGGTTTCAATCAGGGCGGTAGCTGCGGCTTCCTCAGAAAAGAGATGCTGGAGGTTTGTTCTAACACACAGACACAATTTGCAACACAGTCATATGGCAGATGTTCACAAGAGAGCGTGATAAAGGAGGCAGTCTGCCGTGGCTGTGTACCACTTAGTCAGCAGGATGAGTTCTTCAAGGACAGACAATGTCTTGCACAAACACGGTTCCATCTAGACATCAAAGTCGTGCAACTTTTCTGTGATGTTGCAGAAAGCCCAGTAAATTACTGCCATAAGCCCCATTGCTAGAGCTATCTGAAGACAATAACTGGAGGCTTTGGATGAAAAAACACTCAGACGAGGCAAGTTTTCTGTGTTGTTGCTGTGTAG
Source organism: Squalius cephalus (assembly GCF_949319135.1). Taxonomy (NCBI): domain Eukaryota; kingdom Metazoa; phylum Chordata; class Actinopteri; order Cypriniformes; family Leuciscidae; genus Squalius; species Squalius cephalus. The sequence continues at coordinate 34,035,365 of NC_137122.1, read as the reverse complement.
AGAACAAATAAAATGACAGCGATTTTCATCACTGCAGGTCACCAGGTCGCTGTATTGTTGGTTACTAGTAGGCGTTCATGCTGATGGATGCCCTAATACCCATAGCTTTGGAAAATCTAGTCACATAATAGATCTGTTAATTGTAAAAATAAGATCCGTTTTGACAAGAAATCAGTTCTTGCTGCTAAACTTCACATTGTGCAGGGGAAGTTCGTATATGGCAGTGAATAATGTATCATGTCCTGAACAAGATGATCAATTATCAATCAAACTATGAATTAAACTCACTCAGAATACAGACAATTAAATAATATTGCTGTATGTGGGCAGAGACAAATCATATAGAAGAGATTAATCATTCACAATAACATTGAACTAACTTGCTAAAAATGGCCCTTCTCACATACACACTTTTAATATTTCTCTACAAGGAAAATGGACAATAAATATTGACTCATTCTGCACTATACCGGTTTCAGATGCTCTCTAGAATAAGAATGTCCCTCCCCTGACGCCAACAGACAGAAATTCATTAAATTTATCAAAAATGACAGTAAAGACTTTGTCATAGATCAATTCCAAGTCAAATAAATGCTGTTCTTTTGAACTTTCTATTGTCAAAGAAACTTGAGAAACACAACTGTTTTCAACATTGATAATTATGAGGAATAATTCTGGAGTAATGGCAGCTGAAAATTCAGTGTTGACATCGCAGGAATAAATACAATTTTAAAATGTATCCAAATAGAAAACAGTTAGCCTACTTTAAATTGTAAAATTCCATAATCAAATACTGTAAATGCAGCCTTGGTGAGCATAAACAAACTTTTCAAAAGCATTAGAAATCGTACCAAACGCACACATTTGAATGGTTGTGTAACTTGTGTACATAAAGTCTATTTAAAAAAAGAGAGAGATAATTAGTTTAATAGGTCCAGAAGAAATATGTCAACACAAGACCAAAACTGTGTTCATCATGTGATTTCATTCCAACAAATGTGCTTGTTTGGTGACTCTTATTTTACAGTAAGTCTCTATGAACTAGTATGAAACACTTAAATTTCCAAAACACATCATGTGCAAAGTATTATGAAGCAATATATTTATTGTAGCATCTTGTCTGTGAATAATACAAGAAAGATAATAAAGGGGGAAGAATGGTGGAATAATAAAGGAGTAGAAAGAAGAAAATAATCTTCTCTGGTTGGGACATTTTGCCTCCCTAGAGTTGGCTCGACTGGTGGTTGGGAAAATTCTTATTTTAGCAGTAATGCATTTCCATTTACCTTTTAAGGGGATGGATAGACTGTAGAGCTGGTAAACTTGGCCAGTTCGTTTCAACAGAAAAGCATTATTTATTAAGTGACAGATTATCAATTTAAGCCACTCCACTCAGACTGTAGACTGTGAGTGGGAACGTGACTTGTTAAAGTCTACTCCATTTCCTGCATTTCCCTGGAGAGTGTAGCTATCTTTATGAAGTGGGATTTGGGACCTGGATCTGCTTGGAAGTATGACTGAGATGGGATCTCTGTCACGTTAATCAAAGTCTTCCACATCCTGATTTACCATTTACCATGGAAAATCATGTCCAACCCTAATTTTCTTCATTGTGTGCAAGTTCAACAGAAATCCTTGAAACTCTTGAAAATATATTTTTTTTTTCTGTTCTTTATTCTTTACACCTTATCTGTTGTTTGTGAGGCTCCGACAGTGGCAAATCCTCAGGGTTCATCATCAGCACCTGATTTCAGTCACTGCTCCATTGTAAGGGAGTACAATGTTGTGACGCCCACAATCCGAAGCTCTGTGATTGCTTATGGAAATGAGTCAAATTTCTCATTTGTGTATTGCATAGCAAGTGCCCATCATTTGCCCCATTTTAGATGAGCAGACCTGCTTAATGCGAAGCCCTTGGTGGAACGATGATGTCATTTCAACCCTAAGAAAGCTGATTGTGTCCTTGGAGGGTTTAAGCGCAGATGTTTTAAAGATTGTGTTTGAATGGAGCTATATGATCAGAAATTGTCTGGAAAACATCAGGATCCATAGGGGCCTGTGGGTGTTGTTGGTGCTGATTTGTGGTGTGGCGACCGCTGGTCATGATGGACACGTTGGTCGTGATCTTCAGTGTAGTGGACAGCGCGCATGGAGATGCTGATATGTCGTGCTTGGTGACAGCAGCAGCAACAGCTTGTTTCGGCCTCTTCGCTGACGGTTCTTATGGCATCTGACATCTCAGACAGCAGTGGAACCAATAGTTGTGCAGCTGAAACACATAACCCTGTTTCTGTTGCACTCACTAAATATTTCAGCAGATAAGCAGTGAGAAGAACATTTTATTTCTGCTTGGATCGTTGATATGGCTGCTTTGGCTGTATAGTTTATTGAATGTCTTACGAATTCAGCAAGGACGCATTAAATTTAACAAAAGTGATGGCAAATACATTTATTATCATCATATTAGAATGATTTCTGAAGGATTGTGTGACTGAAGACTGAAGTGATGATGCTGAAAATGTAGCTTTGTGTGTAACTTTGATTTCTCAATATATAAGCAATTTTTTTTACAACATATCTTGGCTTTTTATTTTATTATGGTTTGTTAAACTTTTAATACACCTCCAGACCTTTCACTAAATGTACTTTATTTTCATTTCATCTACAATTAAAAGAGAAAAATGTGTAAATAATAGGCTTTGCACTCCTTAATCATGCTTTAGAAGTTTAATTAAAATTCAGTCAGAAGGAAGGAACGTTTTGCAATAATGTCCTTGAATTTTTTGCAAATCCGTAGTGTTGTTTGCTCTAATTTGTTAAACTCATTTTCTCTAACTAAGGGATCAATAAAATCAATATTGGTGTTTACTATCTATGTAGTTTTTATGTTCTTTGCAATGAGCTAAACACAATGACTATATGATATCTGTGATAAATTTCCTTGACTCTTGTGCACATGGTTTGAGCATGTGAGCATGCTGGTGATTCTGTTGAACTGTGTGACTCTGGGCATGTTCCAGCCATGTGAGGACCTCAAGTGCCAGTCTGAGTGGTGTATCATCTTACAGGTAAGTCTCGCTCCAGTTTACTATGAGAGATGGACTCTGAAAGCTCATTATATGATAATGTTCCCTCAAACATCATTCAAAGATAGTGTTTCATAAAAGTTGTGGATAGAAAGATTGAATTGAATTGAATTGTATATACTGTAGATATTAAATTGCACAAAATGGCATCAAACCAAATGGCCTCTGCAATCAAATGTCGTTAGAGCTTTTCTCAGAACTAGCTTCACTTTTCTGAGCCATTACTTCAAATCAAACTAGTTTCAATGTAATTTTTAGTGGATGTATGAAGATCAAACAGGCGTCCTAGAATAACAGCCATTGTTCATCATCACATGTTAGATTAACATGGTCCATGTTTAATTTTTTTGTCTTTAATTGGTTTATCCATATTTTTCATCATTTGAAACCTAACAACCTTTCCTTGTCTGCATGACATTCATGGATTTTATGTGTGCATCAGGGTATAGTGAATCAACTAATACTAAAGCAATACAAAAAATATTTAAAAAAAACCCATTTTATTTCAGTTAGTTGGCAAGGCAACATTAACATAAACATCTAGTTTAACTTTATGTACTAAAATAACTTTTTTTAAAAAGGAACTAAAACTAAAAAAAATGTAAAATATAAAGAAAAAAATGTATTCAAAATATTAATAAAAACTATAATAGTATCTAAAATAACACTTTTGTGGATGTCCAAAATACTTTTTGAGGCCACAATACATCAGAATTCACATTTTAGTCTTAAAACAATTAGTTACCCTTTATTTTATCTGTTTATTTTATCAATTTTGTGTCCAATGTCTGTTTTTAGGACTGTCCCACCATAGACTTGGCATGTTTTGTGGCACAAACAGGTTTAGGGGTCACTGGAACCTTTGCCAGATATCAGAGACTGAAGCATTTTGCTTCCTTAGTTTTGTAATTCTCTGTAATCCTGCCCACGCTCCCACCAAAGTGAGCTGGGTTGTATATATGGTACTGTGGGAAATTTTTATGTCCAGAAGAGCCTGACAACAGAATCGGCAGGATTTCGGAGATCGGGTCAGCTGAGGCCAGAGCTGAAAATACTACATAACATGAATCATAGCTGATCTTCTCACTCTCTCCCTGTAAAACTCTCAAATGGTGCCCAAATTTATATACACACATTTTTGAAGCTCTAAAGAGGCCCTAAAGCGACATGGTGATGTGGAAAAAAGGGATGAGAGGAAACAATTATATTTCAATGCTTTTGCGTTCTTTCACAGAGCAAAAATGGTGCACGCAAATGCAAAAGCATTGAAATATAATAGTTTTTCCCCCCATCTCATGTTCTGCCTCCTACGTAAAATGTCTGTCCTTTTATATGATTAAAAATACTATGGTTTTTGTCCTCAGGCATTTGATGACTGCATCTTCGCCTTCTTTGCTGTGGAGATGGTCATCAAAATGATAGCCCTGGGGATTTTTGGATCAAAGTGTTACCTTGGCGATACATGGAACCGCCTGGACTTCTTCATTGTCATGGCAGGGTGAGGAAACCTGTCTCCTTTCTCACTTGTCACTCGTGCATTCAGCCATTATCACCACGGTAAAGCTGGTCAAGAGGGACCCGCCGCTCGATTTACAGACCGTCAGTTGGGAAATAGAATTACTGTGAGATTTTTCAGCGCTACGTCATTAACCGTTTAAAAAACATTCCCCTTGTTGTTTAAATTGACCTTTAAATCGAGTGATGAACACATCAAGTCTTCTTTTTTAAAACCACTTTTCTTTCATTATCCTCACGTAAGATCGACAAAAAGAAAGGTTATAGAGATTGACCTTTAGTGTCTGACTCTTGCAGTACGTTTCCTCTGCTCTGCTTCCTCCAGGATGATGGAGTATTCACTGGACGGTCATAACGCCAGCTTGTCAGCCATCCGGACTGTGCGAGTGCTCAGGCCCCTGCGAGCCATCAACAGAGTGCCTAGTAAGTGTCTTTCATGCTGGAAAATCCTGATAAAATGATGCATTTATGGTCAATGATTGGTTCAAGGTGGTTTAAACATATTGATCAATCAGGTTAAGTCGACTGGGTCACCTTGGCTTAGCTGCTGGGGATCCAAGGTGATTAATCACATGACATTTACGGCTCAGAGAATACGGCTAGCAATTTGTATATTTCCAGGAGAATATTTTTCTCTGCTATGAATTTCCTTGACAGCAACAAACTAGCTATTATATTCCAGAAACCAGCTTTAACCACCTGAGGCTGCTATGACCTGGTTTTTCCAGCAGGCTGATCTTTGGCTGCTGATGCTACATGCCTCTCAAAGACATTGTTATGTGTCATTTCATCTGTGATGAAAGGAGAAAACAGCTGCCTGATCTATGACATGTGAAGCAGAGATCATCTCAGACAATCACGTGATGAGCCTGTGTGCAGGAAAGACAACTTACAGAACACACTAGTCTATAAATTACCCAGCAGAACATACCCAGTCCCACAAACGAGAGGCGTATTTCTTTTAGTAATGAGCCTCTGTGTGACGGACTGACAGTTATATTTGATCTCCTAGATCCTATAAGATAAACAATGAGTCCCATAATGTGTCCCATAAGTCTAAGGGAAAATAAAATTACACTTGTGTCCCCTTTGTCTCTGTTTACTGTTAACAGACTTTTACAAAGGCAAGTGTCATATATATAGACAGTGCCATTTAAAACTTTGGGAATGGTTAGATTTTTTTTAATGTTTCTGAAAGAAGCATCTCTTATGCTTTCCAAGGCTGCATTTATTTGATCAAAAATACAGTAAAAACAGTAATATTATGAAATATTTTAATTTAATTAATTAATTAATTATTATTATTATTCTTAAAATGTAATTTAGTGATGGTAAAGATGAATTTCTCCAGTCTTCAGTTGGCATGATTGTTCAGAAATCATTCTAATATGATGATTTGCTGCTCAAGAAACATTTATTATTATACCATGGTCTGTCTGAATACTAAATTCTGATTGGCTTTGCAATAAAATGCACAGCTAGTTCCAAGTCCATTTAATCAGCATTCTGTATTAAAGGTGCTCTAAGCGATGTTGGGTAACGTCACTTCTTGTTGACGTTCAAAGAACTGTCAAACAAAAGGAGGCTAGCTCAACCCTCCCTCCTCCTCATCCCGTCCACTCCCCCTCCCTTCCGTGCTTCCTGAAACAGTCATGAACCATTTAGAAAAAACAAACTGGATTTACCCACCTGTCCAGCAAAAACAGAGCCACCTGAATGTCAGATTGGAAGCCCTTCTGCCGGCGGAGTTCTCGCCACCTTTTGAATGCTTTTCCGATGTAAATTCGGGACTTCGCGTTCGTTCTCCTTTTCCCTCTCCTTTGTTATTTGTTCATCGGACAGTCTCTTTGGTCGTGTGTCGGCCATATCAAAATTCGCAAGAATATAAAATTTTAGTCGTTGCCTTAGTTGTTACATGTTGTTAGGACATCTGTCCTCTAGCTAACTTCCCTCTTCATGCTTCTCTCTCCACCACTCCCCACACCCCCCTTCATGAAGAGGGAAGTTAGCTAGAGGACAGATGTCCTAACAACATGTAACAACTAACTAACTTCCCTCTTCATGCTTCTCTCTCCACCACTCCCCACACCCCCCTTCATGTGCACGCGCACTAACCCCCCAACCCCCACCCTCAAATCATTCTTGTCGGTTATTGGCTGGAACACTGTTTATGTTTTGTGGTCCAGGCTGGGCCAGTTTGTTTTTCTTGTCGTTTGTGGAGCCTGGGCTGTCTACAGAGACCGCGTTTTTTTACAGTGTGTTTAGGGGACAGCAGCTAGAGGATAGTGAGGAGATGTTTGCTGAATGTGACAAAAAATGTTTTTTTTAAAAACGCGGGACATCGCTTAGAGCACCTTTAATGCGCTGCTTTCATTGAAGCAAACACACACATACGTCACTGACTCATTCAACTCAATTCAACTCACAGCTTCATTGCTAGAGAGACACTGAACAGACACAGGTAATTTACACACACACATCTCTCTCTCTCTCTCTCTCTCTCTCTCTCTCTCTCGATAGGCTAATCTATCTATAAATTACAGGAACGTCTGTCTGTCTGTGTGTCTGTTAACTGCATATCTCTCGAACCGTTAGTCCTATGGATTTCAAACTTGACAGGTGTCTCGCTATGGGCACGAGTAAGTGCAGTGCCAAGTTTGACGTTGTTTGGATGAGAAATGCAAAATATATCGTTAAAAATACCAGTAAAAGAAGCACTTAGAAGGTTGTGGTTTAAAAATAAACATTCTGACATTAGAGGGTTGTATCGATCAAAGAATCCCCAAGAAGGTTGTGGTTTAAAAATAAACATTCTGACATAAACACTCAGTCAGCTACACTGTTTACTTCTGAATATTATAGTTTGGTTCCAAAACGTGATAAATCCATCTATCTATAAATTACAGAAACGTCTGTCTGTCTGTCTGTGTGTGTGTGTGTGTGTGTGTGTGTGTGTGTGTGTGTGTGTGTGTGTGTGTGTGTGTGTGTGTGTGTGTGTGTGTGTGTGTGTGTCTGTTATTCGCATATCTCTCGAACCGTTAGTCCGATGGATTTCAAACTTGACCGGTGTCTTGCTACGGGCATGAGTAAGTGCAGTGCCAAGTTTGACGCTTGGATTAGAAATGCAAAATATATTGTTGGCTTTTGCCACTCTAGCCGCTGGCCACTCCCCCTCTCACACTGCACACTGAGTGAGCACAGCTGGCCACTCCCCCTCTCACACTGACACTGAGTGAGCACAGCTGGCCACTCCCCCTCTCACACTTACACTGAGTGAGCACAGCTGGCCACTCCCCCTCTCACACTGACACTGAGTGAGCACAGCCCAGGACCAGAGACAGAGAGGGTCGAAGAAAGCAGTGGAGCTTAAGTAGCGTTTTCTCGGAGTTCACTGTGTAGCCTGCTCCCTAAATCGTGTAGTTCAATTTTCCACATTTATTGTATGTCAGTATCAGTATTTGCTTTCTACCATGCACAAATAAAAAAGTCACTGAAGTTTTGCTGTGTAATTATAACAGTGAACACTCAAATACACCAAACCAACAATTACTAAAAATACACACAAAAACTGATTTTGCACGGGCACTTTGCACTGCTCCCTGAATCGACGCGCTTATTAATTTGTGGATGTTAACTGAATCTGTAAGTCAGCTATACTGTTTACTTCTGAATATTATATTTCATTCTGGTGTGCTTAAAGTTATCGCTACTGTGTAATAGTAGCCTATGCTATTCACCAACTAAACATATCCTATTCAATGCGTTCACAGTCTTTTTCACGGGCATCATTTGTAGTAGCCTATTCACAAACTGTTTGCTCAAGCATAGCGTTTTCTCTGAGTTCACTGTGTGCTTTCTACCATGCACATATAAAAATGTCACTGAACTTTTGCTGTGTAATTGTAACAATGTGCACTCAAACACACCAAACCAACAATTACTAAAAACACACACAAAAACTGATTTTGCATGGGCATTTTGCACTAGCACTTAGAAGGTTGTGGTATACATAAACACTCAGTCAGCTACACTGTTTACTTCTGAATATTATAGTTTATTCACAGCCATCATTTGTAGTAACCTAGCCTGCTCCATGAATTCAATGCGTTCACAGTCTCTTTCACGGGCACCAAACCAACAATTACTAAAAACACACACAAAAACTGATTTTGCACGGGCATTTTGCACTAGTACTATTCAATGCGTTCACAGTCTCTTTCACGGGCATCATTTGTAGTAGCCTATTCACAAACTGTTTGCTCAAGCATAGCGTTTTCTCAGAGTTCATTTTGTGCTTTTTACCATGCACAAATAAAAATGCCAAGTTTGACGTTGTTTGGATGAGAAATGCAAAAGATATTGTTAAATATATCATTTTTAGAAGGTTGTGGTTTAAAAATAAACATTCTGACATAAACACTCAGTCAGCTACACTGTTTACTTCTGAATATTATATTTCATTCTGGTGTGCTTAAAGTTATCGCTACTGTGTAATAGTAGCCTATGCTATTCACCAACTAAACATATCCTATTCAATGCGTTCACAGTCTCTTTCACGGGCATCATTTAAGCATAGCGTTTTCTCGGAGTTCACTTTCTGCTTTCTACCATGCACAAATAAAAATGTCACTGAACATTTGCAGTGTAATTGTAACAATGAGCACTCAAATACACCAAACCAACAATTACTAAAAACACGCACAAAAACTGATTTTGCACGGGCATTTTGCACTAGTTAATTCAAATAAGACTAAACTTACTGCACTACTTTAGCCCTATTCGGACGGGATTAACTTTACAAGGGTAGATGGAGTAATGTAATTTTACCACAGGACGTCTGTAATATTAATGGCCAATTCGCACGGGATAAGATATCTCATTAAAACTAGCAGAAGTGGGAGGGGTAACTCAATTTGCGCATCGCCGTCACCCTCCTGTCGTCATGTGTGTATTACATTGCTTCCTAATATCACTTGTGCAAACACATATAACCTATTATGTCTGGTCAAACGATGTATTAATTAACTTCAGATTGGATTGTGCTGGTAATAGGCACTTACCTAACGCTAGAAGATGTTTTGTGCCTCTAACAAGTGCTTTCTATCTTCTGAATGCTTTTCAAGCGTTTCCATACTTGGAAAAAACGCAAACTACTTTTAAACACGAAATGACGAAATATTTACATACATATTTACAGCGGGTCTATTCGCACGGGATTAGTATTACTTGAGGTAATTTTTTCGGGACTTTTTACTGAAGGTAAAATGAATAATGATTATTCATTTGATTGCTGTAATGATTACTGAGATGGCACATTCGGACAGGACAAAAATCACTGAGCAGCTCTGGTAATTATTACTTTACCCCACCTCTCCATGTTAAACTAATCCCGTCCGAATAGGGCTTTAATCTCTGTCTGATTTAAAATGGAACGAATGCAAGATCTAACGAGTTGTAGCTGATGAACCTAACCACCATTTTAACCCTTCCAGTCAAATTAAGCACTGCAAACATCAATGACAGCTTTAACGTGTCAGTGCTGCATGCAAATGACCATGGTATTGACCTTATTTAGAGCAGCGCCATGAAAGGTATGAAAGCGAGGCTGTGAGGGATAGACTTGCCATGTTTTCATTGGCATCCACTGTAAAACGCTGTATAAAGCTCCTAGATCACTTATTTTCCACAGCTCATGTTGTCTGGAGTTAGATTGTCTTGGAAGGATATTTTTGCAGTGTTTCTTCAGCAGAACAATCCAAAAGCCCATTAAATAACAGTACAACCCACTGAAGAGATGTATGTCTGTCCCTCACAGCCTCGCTTTCATTCCCGTTAAATATCTAAGATGGCGCTGCTGTGAATAAGTTCTATAAGCAGGATAATCCAAGGCTAGCTGTGAATTAAACGATTTGAAAGCACTCCGCTTTGCTTCGGGTGCTTCTTTGCCTCCACGGCGTGTATTAAAATCGTTTAATGCACAGCTAGCATTGCATTATCCCTTACTAATTATCAATGTTGAAAACAGTCGTTCTGCTTAATATTTTTGAGGAAACCCTGATACATTTACATTGAATAGAATGCTCAAAAGAACAGCCTTTATTTGAAGTTTTTTTTTTTTTGACAATGTCACTTTTGTTCAATTTAATGCATCCTTGCTGAATTTAAGTATAAATTTCTTTCAGAACAACATTTTTATATAGACTTCCATAGATATGTATATACTGTATGTATATAGGTGTGGTATATAGACTTAAAAATCTTGACAGCATACTTTATATAAAATGTTTTTAAACACTACAAAAAAACTAACCCCCAATTTGTTTCTTTGCAGTGTTTTTAGGGAGCAAACTTTTTGTCCACTTGAATTTCAAGATTCCCTGGGCAGTGCACTCACTACTAAACTAGGGGGTGGATTGAGACACACCCCTGGAGCTGTAGATTTTAAGTATGAGTAAGTCTGCTCCACCACATCAGCTTTAATGACTTTGCTGTTGCCCAGATGGAAGACGAGATATCGTGATTTATTTGTCTCGGCGGAGTGTTGCCGCCAGCAGGAGTGCTTTTAGTATGCAATGATATTACTATTCGCTGGAGCGAATTGTGGATGTTAGTTTGAGTGCATGTGTGCGTCTCCATTGTTTTGTTATTGCCGACATGCCGTAATTCAAATACCAAGCTAGAAATGCTTGGCAGAGCGATTCTCTATCTCCCCTCTATCTGTTTACCAGAGAGCGAGTTAGCATGTTCATCCTCTTCCAATGACCACGCTTTTCTCTAGGGGGCTCATTAGAGTGTCCGAGCGACGCTGTGGCTCCACGCTGTCTTTGGTGGGAGGGATGCAGGCCATCGAGAGGATGTTCGCACTCAGACAGGCCCATTTAAAGCCCTCTCCTCCCTATATCATACACTTAAATTACATCAGCCACACACACCCACATCAAACACATTAGTCACACGGATCCACCGGATGAATCGCTTCTCTCCTGGGTCACTTCTCTCAGTGATGTTTGCTGATGTTTTTATGCACATTTGAGAGAGCAATGCAGTGTCTTTTTGCTGCTTTTCATTGTTGTGTCATCTCAAGAAAGCAGAGTGATAGACAGGACTGTTTCATCTTAAATGAGAATGAGTACCTGTAGGTAACAGGTTATTCATTCTGCATGAAATATGCTGAATGTTGATACTCTTTGGCTTATCCATTCTGACAGTTTTTTACACACCGGTCTGTTTTGATCACTGGGCCATGTGACACAACTGAATTGCATATGCATCCATGCCTGCTCTTTTGCTCTTTGGTTTGTTTTTTGTCAGGGCTGTCAATTGATTAATATATTTGATTGTAATTAATTTCACATAATCTCACAAAAAATACATAACATGGACACTTTATGTTTCAATTGCAGCTAAATATATGTGCACTACAGAGATTATCTCACTTGCACAAAAATATCATCTGCATATTATTCAATGATGAAATAACTTTATGGACCCCCCACCATCACATACTTAATAGATTATACTTGTAAAAATTACTTTTGTCCCCTTAGACCAACCTTAGGCTCATTGGAAAAACATACCTCTTCCAAAAATTTTGCAAAACTAAAAAAAATACCTATACATGCAATTCACTGCAGTTTCTAGCTGAAATGAACACTAGTGACAGTAAAACACCAACAACTTCATTTCCACTCTCTGAACTTTTCATTTCCGAACAACCAACTCAATAATATATTGCCATAATCACGTTCATATGTTTCAGAGAAAATTAAACACTTTTAGCACCACTTACTGGACATTTCACTTCGAAAGTGTTGCAAAATTTTCCCAATGATCCTAGGTTGCCTCTGACAATCATCTAATGTTTGTTTTTACCAAATTACATTTCACTTCTACAGCGGGGAATTTTTGTTTTATTTTTGATAGTTCACCTAGGAGAGACAATTAATAAAACCCTTGAATTAATTATACTAATCATTAATTCAGTTTTAATCAATTCTAACGTAAAAACTTTTGAATCACAGAATAGAATAAAACCGTTACCGTGTCAGATTTAATGTGTTAACTGTGTGTAATAAAAATAACAACATTAGAGTTGAATTAAACACATACGTTAATGTGCTAAATTTGACAGCCATTGTTTGTATTCTTTAGGACAGTGTAATAATTAACTGCCTGAAAGTTCTGGTGTGAGTTTATATTAGCATGTGAAATACATTCCTTAAGCTTTTCCTATTATGGTAATTCTCAGCACTACACTAGAATTCTGCATCCACTCTCAAGAAAATGTGAGTGTTCCTTGCCTGCAAAACAATAATACTGTAGGGTGTTGCCAGGGCATTGCTACTTGGTAGCTAAGGTGTTTTGGGTGAGTTGCTAATGTGTTCTGACTGGTTGTTAGCACATTGCTATGTGGTTGCTAGGTTCTTGCTATGTGGTAGCTACTGTGTTCTGAGTGGTGGATAGCTTTTATTAGTGGTTGTGGGAATGGATTTGGAATGGGTTTTTGTTCAGTGGTCTTAATTTTCCATTCAAGTTAGACTCAGTCAGTCCCTCCGGTCCCTCAGCAGAGCACTTAAAATATGCAATTTGTCTGCTCTGTCGAGCATTATTACACTTGGGACCAATTTAGGTTAAAGGTGTCATTCTGCAACATAAGGGCCCAGTTTCATAGACAGGGCTTAGATCAAGCCAGGATTAGGTCTTAGTTCAATTAGGGCATTTAAGTAGCTTTAATAAACGTGCCTTAGAAAAAAAACTTTACTGGTGTGCATCTTGAGACAAAACAATGGCATTTTATTTTAAGATATGTCAGTGCAAGTTGCTTTCAGTTAAAACAGCTCAAACATGCATTTTAGTCTGGGACGAGCTTACAGTAAGCCTTGTCTGTGAAACTGAGGGAAGGTTTGCCATTTGATTTACTTCACACTATATACACTGTAGAAAATGTTTTAGGTTCTCTTAACTATTGTTTTAAAAAAAATGTCCTAAGTAACATTACTTTGTTTTGTAAATTTTAATTTGTTCATTCACTAAATGCAAAATGACTCGTTCAGGCAATAAATTCATTAAATTAATCAAGTCAGCTACATGTAACCGAGCTGTATCAAAAGGTCACACTTAACTCCCGACTATGCCACCGACTATAAAACCTCAAGCCCCCAAGCAGTGAAGAAAGGGGAAGACTCTGACCCCAGAGGACAGATACTCCCACTCAGGCTGGCTCCTGGAACACAGAGAAAAGAATCAAAAACTCCCCTTTGAACAATTACACAAAATAAACCTTAGCGGTGGGCTCAACCTTATCCCAGGTTTTAAAATCACACACTTAAACCAAATACAAGAGTACAACATAAACACAAAGCCAAAAAAACAATACAAAACTAAACAAAGTATACATAATAAAACTAAAATAAACCATAAGCAAAATAGCAGGGCCTAGACATCAGAGGTCCTTATGTACACAGCTCCACAAGAAAACATCTGTATCGTACTCCAAAAGTAGAACGAAAACCAAATTCAACGTCATATTCCTCACTGCTATTAGGCTAAACATGGCGTCCTCAACCCCGAAATTAAACCCTATATATATATTTCTGTCAGGACCACTATCGTCAAATACGATTGACAATTGCATACAGTTAGGATTGGTGGTATGGTTCTGTTCTGGGCAAGAACTCCCTGCGCATCCATGCAGCCTAGCATGGATAAGAGCAGAGAGAGTAGCAATAACCCCCCTTAGGGTAAACAGAACAGGACCAACAAGAATGTATTGCAGATATCATAAATCCAAGATTTTAAAGTACAACATGATTCAAGAATTTAATGCCATACTGACTGGACAAGAGGAGGAGCTGGGGATGGAGGAGGGTAATTAGGGTAATTATATATATATGTATATACACACATTCAAATGATTTAAACGTGGAAGAAGAGGCAATAATCGGCCCACGCACGCTGTTATCTGTGCACACAGCCTCACACACTCGAAGCGCGTGCACGCAGAGAGAGAGAAAGAGAGGGAGAGAGGGAGGCTTGTTTCAGGCAGTGCTTGAACACCGAATTGATTCCTCTTTTGCGTTTACTTAAGCTTGAACGGACACATACACACAAAATTATGTCAAAATATCCTTCTCCACAAGTATTCTTCCGGTAATGTCATAAGTGAACAGTTGAGAAAGAAACCGGATGTGTGTCAGTATATTCGGTCCGAGCAGCCTAATATTCCCTGTCTGTGTCATTAATGTTAATAAAATAAACATAAAAACAACATCATCATCATCTATCCTCACTCATGACTCCTCAAGAAACTTCCTCGCTCCTCGTTCCTTGCGGTGCAATTAGAGAATTGAGATGTCCTTCAAGATGGCTGAATCGAATCAAAGATGTTCGATTGGATTCCGGTCACAGGTTTGAGGACAGAGGGGCGAGGAAACAAGGAAGCATCAATTGAGAGTATTGAGAAGCACCCATTGTCTGATTAATCCATACACTGGTCTATCCACAATTTATACTGGTACTTTCAAAAATAAAGCATTGGATGTTATGCAAACCATAAAAGCAGTATGGAGTTAGCACAGGATAATTAAAATGCTGTTGCGTCTGTGTTCTCTTGTGCCTTTGTGTTTCAGGTATGAGAATACTGGTGACTCTGCTTCTTGATACTCTGCCTATGTTAGGCAACGTCCTCCTGCTGTGCTTTTTTGTGTTCTTTATATTCGGCATTGTTGGGGTGCAGCTGTGGGCTGGACTTCTTCGGAATCGGTGTTTCATGCCAGCTGACGTGAAAGCGTAAGTACTGTCCTGCTCTTATCTAACCGGCAGCCTTCTTCCCCTCTTCTCCTCTTTTACCCTCTCTCCGCTGGGAGCATGTCAGCGCTATCAACATGATCCAAAGTGGCAGCCAACTGTTGCCAGCAGCAATGGCATTTCAGCCACTGACAGTCTTGTAAACTGAGCATTGCACCTTGGTGTCAAATCAGTGCTGAGCATTGGTCCCCGAGCACTGAAGGTACACACACCTCCAACAAAGGTACAAGAGTAAAACAACATTACATAAGCAAAGTACGGTGCCCTTGATACAGAGTAATTACTTAATTAATTACTTGGTAATAGACTTTGTAATAACATGTAACAAAATGTACTTAACATGTAACTAAGTTATGGAACAGCCTGTACTTACAGATTGTAATTACGCACATGTAATAGGCAGCTACTGTTACACGTGTAACAAGCCGAGTCTGTTACATACGTGTTACGGACTTGGTACACTGTTATTATGTAAGAAAGTACTTAGTATAACACAATGTAACAACAAGTACTTAAATATGTTTGGCTACTAAGGTCTGCAGTTACACATGGTAAATGTGTATGTGCTGTAGCATTACTTGTATGTAACATAAAATAAAGTGTATCAAGATTGTACTTAAGTGCACTTCCTGTATATCTACATATGTTATCCATCTGAATTAACCCACTAGTTCATAGCTTAAATACATGCATTAGCTTCCTAATTACATTGCAATTACAAAATATTACACAGGTATAAGCTACGTAAAATAAAGTGTATCAAGAATGTACTTAAGTGTACTTTGTGTATACATACCTTATCCATCTCTGCCTTAGTTTGATTTAACTTACTAGTTCACAGCTTAAATGCATGCAGTAGTTTCCTAATTACATAATATTACACAGGTATAAGCTACGTAAAATAAAGTGTATCAAGAATGTACTTAAGTGTACTTTGTGTATACATACCTTATCCATCTCTGCCTTAGTTTGATTTAACTCACTAGTTCACAGCTTAAATGCATGCAGTAGTTTCCTAATTACATTGTAATTACATAATATTACACAGGTATAAGCTACGTAAAATAAAGTGTATCAAGAATGTACTTAAGTGTACTTCATGTGTATCTATAAACCTTATCCAACTCGGCTTGTTACACATGTGTAACAGTAGCTGCCTATTACATATGTGTAATTACAATCTGTAAGTACAGGCTGTTCCATAACTTAGTTACATGTTAAGTACATTTTGTTACATGTTATTACAACATCTATTACTAAGTACCTAATTAAGTAATTACTCTGTATCAAGGGCACCGTAAAATAAAGTGTTACCGAAAAGGATTTAGAGGCATTGATGAGTACAGACTGCAGTCGTCAAAATGGATTGAATTATAAATCGTATATTTTGATGTAATGGGACAAATTGGTGCTCTGTAAGTGCATGTGTTTGTATAATGGCCCCTGTGATTCAAGGGGCCATTACACAAACATTTTCCTCAGCCAGTTCTTATTTAGCATGAAATATGAGCTAGTGAAATGTCCTGTTCTGAAGTGTTTTTGCTGAAAGTTTATTTTCATTTTATTGAGATTAAATTAAATTAAGCACTGCATATGATGGCGGTAAAAGCAGAGTTTTGACCCGGTTCAGCCCTTACATGCATTCAGTTGATTTAATTTTTTCTTAGCCATACCATTTGTGACATGATATTCTCAGGCCTTCAATGGCATCAGAGTATATATTGTTTTAATAGCAATGTTTGACAGTCATGTTCTGTTTTAAATTTAATTTGTTATATGCTTGGGGGCTCCAGGCTCCCCAATGATGTGCATATAAAATGATAATAGCAATTTTGAAATTAACTTATTTTCCCTTTAAATCTTATACTTCTTAATTTAAACATATCAGGCGGGTGAATCAATGACAAGCAAGAGTGCCCATGATAAAGAAAAGGAAAAAATCATTTAAAACACATTTTCCAAATTTGTAGAAATGTATTCTTTGTGTCCGGTTGGTTTCAGATGGTTTTGAACAATGTTTATACAATTTTCAAGTTTACATTTAATTCATGAATATCATACTATTTTGGAGGAATCCCCCCACATGACATTTTACAACCTGAACCAACCTTGCCTTGTCATAAAAAGGTCACATATCGGATATTTTAAGAGACTTATTGACCTTGGCACGCAGTCCTGAGGTTCTGCAGGGGTCCTCAGTCTCATGTACAGTAAAAGACTAATGTAAAGATAAGGAAGAAGCTGTGGTCTCTGAGCATATAATGTGTCAGTTACCGTCTGTTTTATATATATATATTTCGCATTGTATGTGTTTCCACAGCCTTTATAATCTGTCGTTCATGAGTCCGTACTACATGAATGAAGACGGTGAGGACAACCCCTTCATCTGCTCCGCCAATAAGGATAATGGCATGCTGCGCTGCAGTGAGGTGCCCCACCTCAAGGAGGGTGTTGAGTGCACTTTAAATGCATCTCCACCGGGACATGCCTATTCGGGCCTGGATGGGACCAGCAACAGCAGCTGTGTTAACTGGAACCAATATTACAATGTGTGTGAGGCCGGGGAGATCAACCCGCACAAAGGGGCAGTGAACTTTGATAACATTGGATATGCCTGGATTGCGATATTCCAGGTACGTTCCTCTTGAAATGGTGTTCTGATCAGTTCTGTAGTCCAGATCTTTTTTTCACATCACTGATGCTCTTTTTGTTGAACGCTGTGGGAATGGAAATGCATTATGGCCCTTTCAGACAGGACACTGATTGCGCTGCGCTATGAAATCCATTTATCTTCTTTTTCCTAAAGTCAAAGGCCCTAGTTATTCCAAAGATAGATTAGGCTTTTTACAACTTTTTATTGCTTGATTTTCTTCTTGAAAAGACAAAGTCTTGTTAAGCACGCTCCAACCACACCAAATAATTGAATCTCCACTGAGAAAATGTCTGTTTTAGTAATTTCTGCCCCTTTCTCGGAAGGAGCTCTGCAAAGTGATGAGATTTTTCGATGGGAAAGTGATATCTTTTATCACAGCCTGTGGAAATTAAATAAGAAAAGAATAAGCGTCACGCTGCATATTAACTCATCAGTACTTTCAATCCATCCTCATCAGCAGAGTTGAATCACCACAGACGGACTGATGGCACAGACCTCTGTTAAAGAGTATTTTAATATGCGCAGTCATGCCTTTGGTGGAGGGCCCACCGTACGGACATACAGCGAGAACTATGTTTCATTCTGTGGAAATGATTGTCGGTCTCATTTGTCCGATCATTACAAGTGGGTCAGTCACATGACGTCCCTTTTGGCTGGGCTATAATGACAGGAAAGGGTATGCAATTATAAAAGAGGGAGTTTTCATCTGTGTCAACATGAGATTTTAATAAGACCTGGATTGTACTCATAAGATGACACCTCCGAGAGCAGGTTATTCCCTTTTATGTCCAGATAAGCCTTCTTATATAATGGTTACTATAAAATTAAACTTACACATACCATGCCATAATTTATTTTTGATTTATTTTTAGAAACTATATTTGTTTTAAAGTCGTTTCAGATCCAGACTTACAGTCTTCAAAAATAAAAATCGATCATAAAAAAATAGGTTTTACATTTTAAGAATGGAGTCATGAATTGTAACATTTTAGGATTTAATATTTATTGTGTGAAAATGGATTTAGATCAATTTATATAAAGAAAATGAATGAAATTCAAGGTACATTTCACCTGTGAGCAAAATATTTGTACTGTCTATTTGTAATTTGGCAGATATTTTGCTAAATTATGTTAAAAGTTTGAAAATATTAGTTAATTGTGTGTGTTTGGAATGCATAAAATGCTACTGTATCTATTAAAGTTTACTTGGCCACAAGCCGGCAGTTTTATTCTAAAAAAAAAAGTAAAATTAAACACCTACCACATAAGGAAATATTCAAGGATATTAGTGCTATGCCCAGCTGAAAACAATCCAAGTAACACGTTTTTGTTAGTCTGACATCCAATAAATCGTGAGCCCAAATGGACTCAAGCAATATTTTGAAATTATGCCTGGCTGTTTACAGTATGTAAAAAGAGGCTATAATAAATGATGTAAAATTGTGTGTCTAGCAGTACAGTCCCATTTGCAAAATGTCAAAAATGTAAAAGTTTTGAATCAGCTATTTTAAAGCCAACTGTGTGGATCCACTGCGGGAAATCAAGAAAGAGGATTCATGTTTTTGTTTTTATGTGAACAACAGAAATTTGTCTCTTGTTAGACAGCATAGAAAGAATGAGAAAAACAGGGGTTCACACATGAGGTCTAATGCTAAATGATACAGCTGGATGGGAATGAAATGCAGTGCTGCAGGCACAGAGCTTCCAAAGCAAATGATTCAATGCTAATAGACGTAACCCTGCGCTACTACTTTTACTGCAATCAAACTAACAATCAGACCTCTGGCATCTCTGAAGACTTTGCTATATTTCTCTTTGATTTGTATGTCTTTATCTATAAAAACAACAACACACACACATTCAAAATTAATCCCTGGGAAGAAACAACTCTTTTTCAAGAGCTTTAGTGTCTAACAGTGCTCAAGATAAAAAAAATTAGGCATGTCTTAATCTGAGGTAAGGTAATTTATTGAAACTTTACCTCAGGTCAAGGTGTATTACCTGGACTCTACATTTGAATGTGTTTGAACTCAATTATAATTTTCAAAAACCTCCAGAAAAAAAAAAATACAATAAACTTGCAGGCTTTCCATTCCCCAGACAAACTCTCAAAACTCAGTGTTTGAGCCACCAGCCATCTGCACAGTTGGAAATGTGAGCCAGGCCCCTGAGACTGCTATTGTGCTGAGCCAAGCTCAAAATAATGATCACTTGAATCTTCCAGCTCACAGCATTTCTCTTAATTTCTCTTCTGTTTTTTGCAGGTTATTACTTTGGAAGGATGGGTGGACATCATGTATTACGTCATGGATGCCCACTCCTTTTACAATTTTATATATTTTATATTACTTATTATAGTAAGTATACTCTAATTGAAGGTATTTCATAATGTCGGCCTGTTTCACACTGTATACATGAATCGAGTGCAATAACAGGAAAGTGGAATTAACTGAATTTCAATTCAGACAAATTTAACAGGTATAACATTTCAGGAAATGAAATGTTCCTCAAACCTGATCCATTCATTTGTTAAATATAAAGTAGTATACAAATTTCTACAAGTGACATTACAAATAGATTTATCTGTTTCTCAGTGTGACCTATGAAAACTTAAATTGAAATTTTGCATCCTATGCGTCACCTTATTTTGGAATTCAAAGTCCTAAATTTGATTTTAAATTCAGGATATTGAATTGAGAATGGGTATAAAATTACAGTTCAGTTCCTGAGTTTGAATTGAGCAGAACCCCGGTTAATAGGGATGCCAAAATATACACAATCATACTAACACTGATAATAATAAGAATTGTTTCATGAGCATCAAATCAGCATATTAGAATGATTTCTGAGTATTGATGCTGAAAATTCAGCTTTGACATCACAGGAATACTTACATTTTAAAATATATTTAAAGGGGGGGTGAAATGCTAATTTTCACTCAATCTCCTGTTAATCTTGAGTACCTATAGAGTAGTATTGCATCCTTCATATCTCCAAAAAGTCTTTAGTTTTATTATATTTATAAAAGAAAGATAGGCTGTACCGAGTCTTTCCGGAAAAAACCGAGCGTCTGGAGGCGGGCCGTGTGGGCGAAGCCAGAGCCATAGAGAGAATCCGTCGATCTGGGCTTTGTTTATAAAACATTCATCGTCGAAATGCAGGGAACAAACAGTCTACACAACTCGTTTCTGCATCCACTGTTCCTAACGCTGTGTTCTTTGGTAAGCTTTCTCTCACATCCAAAAACACACTTTGGAGACACTATGCAGCACTGCCGATGATTTCCTGTTGAAGCGCGTTGAGGTGCGCGGTCTCGCTCTCCTCTGGTCGACGTGTGCGCGGCCGCGCTTTTCCGGGAGAAATGCTCATATAAGGAGTTCCACTCTGGTCTACGTCATTAGATCCACGGTCGAAAAAAAAACAGCCGAAACTTGTACCAACCCGGAAGTAAGATTTTCGGCATAGAAATTCTCCGTTATTCGTCCAAAATATTTTTAAAAAACTTTGGCCATGTTAAGCATGAGAATCCATCTCTTTAACACTGTAAACAACTCTGAATACATGAAACACCATTGTACCCCCCCTTTAAAATGATGAAATATTACTGTTAGTGAGCATAAGACCCTTCTTTCAAAAAAGAAATCTGTGGTGTATGTGCACCACTTACAGTACATGTGAGGTGTAAAACAGGCATTAAACAGGCATTAAGGAGACTTCTCATGTTCATGATGGTGAACTACAATGACCTTTGTGTCCCTCAGGTGGGTTCCTTCTTCATGATCAACCTGTGCCTGGTTGTAATAGCAACCCAGTTCTCAGAAACAAAGCAGCGTGAAAACCAGCTGATGCAGGAGCAGCGAGCATGCTACCTCTCCAACGACAGCACCCTTGCCAGCTACTCTGAGCCGGGGAGCTGCTACGAGGAGATGCTCAGGTACATCAGCCACCTGTACCGCAAGGTGAAGCGCCGTGTTTCCCGCATCTACAACAACTGGCAGAGCAAGCGCAGAAAGAAGGTGAACCCCAACAGCGTGCTGAGTGGAGGAGGAGGCTCTGGCGGCGGGGTCAACGGTCACAGCAGGCACAGGGGTGGCGGGAACTGGGTCCGTTCCATCCACAACCTCATCCAACAGCACCAACGACAGCACTGTCACCTCAGCAACGGCAGCCCCAGTCCTGTGGTCTCTACTGGGCCCGGCGAGGCTCTGGAAATGAGGTCTATCGCAACGGGGCCGCAACTAACTGTGTCCTCTCAGCCAACCGGCATGCACAATCTTTCTTCCAGGACTCAGTCAGTGCACAGCATTTATCAAGGTGACTTTCACGAGGCCCCACAAGGGCGATCGAGCGCCACGGTGGGCGTGCCGGCGCTCGGACGACTAAACGGGGGTATGAACTATCCAACCATCTTGCCCTCCCTCATCTGCAGCTATACAGGCAGCAGTTCTGCTGGGAAAGGGAGAGGGGAATCGGATGCAAATACAGGATGTGAAGTGATTGATCCCTTTGAGAAGCTGCACCAGCTCATGGGAGAACATAGTAAGTTTTTCATGGTCATTGTTTCCACTTCCAGGCAGTTCCAGTTGTACTCACCCCTGCACAGCCTGTTTCAGGATAATGAAAGGCGTTCTGTGAAGTGATTGTCGGGCAGCCCTTTACGAACGCGACAGAAAATCAATACCTTAAATGTTAAAGTCATTAACACAATCTTTAAAGGAGTGAGGCGGCAACCAGCACTCCACTAGCGATTGTGGCCATCAAGCCCTTTGAAATCCTACATCAACCGCTGATTCCTCGTGTGAGACGGAGACAGCAGGCTTATTCTGTCACTGGAAGGAAAAGATCAGTTGGTTTTCAATGATTCAGACCGCTGGCGTTTCTAGTTGAGTAGTATTAAAGATTGAGTTCACCCAAATATAAAAAAAATTAAAGGGGTCATGAACTGGATTGTTTTATTATTTTATAATGTTGCCTGGGGTGCCCTTATAATGTTAGTATGATTTTTACATCAAAAATTGTCATAATTTATAAATAAAAGCCATTTTTCCAAGCCTGATTTCTGCCTCAGATTTGAACGCTCCGTTTTAAGGGGCGTGTCTGCTGTGAGACTGCAGTGTAAACGCCCACTGCTGTGATTGGCTGACATGCTTGCAATGAAATAGCTAGTATTACATGAACTCTCTCGAAAACTTTTACTACGTTTTTACTATTACAGCTATCGAGATTAACAAATCGTGAAAAGTATCGTTTAAAGCATTATATTTAAATCTATTCCATCACATGAAAGGTTGCAGCATGATGAGCACTGAGCAGATGACAGACAGTCTGTTGATCGCGTGAATAAAGATCTTATCATTGCAACGCAATTTTTGCACTCTCACAAATGCTTACACCAAATCACAATGCAAACACGATGTGAATACACAGTAAGAGCTTCGTTGTGTAGTGTAACAGTGTCATTATTTCATCACGAGTTTGGTAAGTGTCCAGATAATCTCTCGCGGCTCGCGCTGTGCTGTTTGATTGACAGCTTGGGCGAAAGGGATCGTTCTTTGATCGCTTTCTGTAGGCTATATAATTTAATAACAGTTTAAAAAAAGATTATTTTCATAATACTACGAGAAATTATGTGAAGTTGATCGTTTAGTCACTGATGCATAAACAGTATTGAACGATTTTAAGAGAAATATCTGAACTTGAATAATTACACCGAAATCACTGATCGCAGATCAGGCATTAGAATACACATGGTTACTTACATGTTGCTGGCAGATCCGTGTTGGGAAATTGTGATTGACTGATTTAATAAAGTTTAACCATGCTGGAATCCGAAGGAAGCTTATGCAGTCTTCTTCCACAAACAGGCACTGCACAATATTTAGTCAACAGCATGTTTATTGCTTGTAAGTAGCTCGATCCGGTAGCAATTATCATGTCGTCCTATGTTATTTAGCATGTTTGGGCGAATCGGTGGGCGGGGCTAAACAGGCCGTGTTGAAGTAGGCGTTTATCTTCTTTTGTGGAGGCGGTGTTTTATCCTCTTTGACGTCATAGTTCCCCACTTTGAAAAACGAGTCGTTTGCTGAGCCTGATGTCTATAAAAGCTTTTATTGGACTAACAAGGTAGTTTTCAGTTCTGAAACTTACAGGATATTATTATAGTATGATGATCTCTTATATGTCAAAAGCTCAAGGAAACTTTGATTTCTCAGTTCATCACCCCTTTAAACATTTTCAAACCCATATGAATTCATTTTTACCACAGCTCTCATTTAATCCACATTCACATATACATATTTCCACATTACTTATATCTGTAAAGCATCTGGTTTTTAGAAATGTCACTAGTTTGATATCTATAAAACTATTTTAAGTTCACATTTTTAATTTGCACTCAAAAAAACTTGAAAGTAAGTTAAAATTCACATACAAGTTTATGCACTATAGGCTGAGATGAATTTTCTGTATAATGTTAAGTCGAAATTGACATTAAAGATTGAGTTTTGACTGTCTGACACCGAATAAGAGGCAAGACGCTGGCTTGTGTTCATACGACACTTCAGGCAAATGTCCAAAATTATGAAAGATTTGGAAAATGTGAAAGATTTGAATGGAAATGCAGCAACTGGCTCTTTTGTGTTTATAACCAATCATAATGGGGTATTGTTAAATGCAGAGGTGCAGATTTTAATTGAAAAATGACTTAAAGGGATAGTTCACCAAAAATTGACCTTCTTTTTTCCTTATGTCGTATGAATTTTTTTCATTTGTGGAACATAAGAGAAGATATTTTGAGAAATGTCTTTTTTTTTTTTTTTTTGTCCATACAGTACAATGGAAGTAAAAGGTAACAAAACTGCTTGGTTTCCAACATAATTCAAAATCATACAGGTTTAGAGGTACATGATGATCAGTAAATGATTTTTCAGAATTTTCAATTTTGAGTGAACTATCGCTTTAAATTATGGCCTGTTCCTCACATAAAACTATTGTATGACTTTAAAATAAAATATTATTTTGTTGGTTTTTGGTCAATTATTCCTTTAAATGTATGATACTTATATGAGTTCAAGTGACAAATTTACTGCAGGAGCAGTGCATTTTGTCCCAGTACTATTCTTAATAGTACTACTATTTAGTGCATTTGGTTTTGCATTATATCGTTTGTTCAGCCCCAGATAATCAAGGCATCTCTTTCATGCCCAAGCCAGTTTTAATTTCATCAGTCTGTTGCAAAATGACTATTTGTGGATTTCTTTCAACATGAATGTGTACTGCATGTTTACTTCAAATTCACTGCCTCTGCCAGTGCCAGCAGTAATTTTTGATTGCTGCCCGAGTCACCTACACTTCAGCTCATTACCACAGACTAAAGTGGTCCACGGTGTAAGATTATGTCCTCAGGAAACACATTAGTATAAGAGTACAGCCACAAACGTACTCTGATTGGACCAATTAGTTTTATTTAAAGTAGTGAGATCACAAGACCAAGAGAGGGCTTAAACAGAATGCATAGAGTACTGACTTGACTGTGGCTAGAAAAGTAAACTAATAGACTAACTAGTTGAAGTAACTGGTTTTATTGGTTTGACTAGTAAAGTGGAACAAATTAGGTCCAGATATGTGTAATCATTCAAATAAGTGACCTCACAATAAACATTAGGTTAATTGTAAGATCTGTTGATGTTTGAGTTATATGCCAGGTAGAATAAAGCATGTGAATGATTTAGATATCATGTTTCTCCTGAGAAATGTCCTCAATCCAGAAGGAAATAATGCACAACAGCAACAGATAAATTAGCAATCAGTGTTAGGGAATGTTACTTTTAAAAGCAGTTAAGCATTACAAATTGCATTATAAAAAATAAATAATTATGTTACAGTGTTACTTTGTATGTGAAGTAATGTTTGGAAAACAATAATGTAATGTATTCCTTAATGTACTGAAATGCATGAAACGCAGTAACTTGTTGACTGATAGTGTTTTTCCCCCATGTAGGCCACAGTCGTGTGCTGTTGCAGATAGCTGGTGTGGTGCCCACTCAGTTGCTTCTTGAGCTCCTGAGTTGCCCGTATTGCTCAAGGGCCCTGGAGACCATGGATCTGGAGCTCAGTGATTCAGACTACTCCAGATCAGAAGGGGATGTGGTGTACGAGCTCTCCCATGGAGCAGAGTTAAAACCCAGACATGTATTCCGTCATAAAATACTGGAGAAGCGTAACCGCCTGGCTCAGTTCTGGGAGGACTTCCGGGACAGATTGACACGCATAGTGGATAGCAAATACTTCAATCAAGGGATTATGATTGCCATCCTTATCAACACCTTGAGTATGGGGATTGAATACCATGAGCAGGTGAGTGCAAGTGTGGGTTCCTTCATGAATTTTCTGAACGCTTACATTGCTTTAATAGAAATGCTGCAAGGACAATGTATTTTTGTTGGCCAAAAACCGAAAACAAGTTATTAGTTTTCCACTTCCGGTTCTGTTGGCATGAAGACAATGGGTTTTAAATGGGCTTTTGGTTAAACGCTTGCAATTAGGTCTTTGCAATTAGGTCTTTGGTTAACAAAAGCTCAAGATATTTTCACATTTTATTCTATGACCTAAAATACATCAGTAATACCCCCCTTTAATTAAAGGGAACATGTTATGCAAAATTCAACATAATTCACCGTATCCACCAGAGTTAGATAAGTCCATAGATACCCTTTTCATCTCTGTGCGTGCCGTAACTCTGTGTGACGCACCCACAGCTAGCCTAGCTTAGCACAAATACTGGAGGTAAATGGCTCCAGCTAGCATACTGCTCCCAATAAGAGACAAAATAACGGCAACATTTTCCTATTTACATGTTGTGATCTGTATAGTCACAGCGTGTACAAATAACAAGGTCACATGAGACACAGACATCTTCTAACCGTATATATACTGGGAACTATATTCTCAGAAGCCGAAGCACTGCTACTTTTGCGGAGTGATTTACTCCAACTCTGAACGAACTCTCTGCTCCTCTCCATGGGGCTTCTCAGGTGCTGCGAGCAAATCACTCCGCAGAAGTAGCAGTGCTTCGGCTTCTGAGACTATAGTTCCCAGTATGTATACGGTTAGAAGATGGCTGTGTCTCATGTGACCTTGTTATTTGTTAATAAATAACTAATAATTAATAACTGTTAATAAGAAAACAAAAGTCATTTGCAGTTAAACTGACTATATAATAATGTATTTCCCAGCAAAATGTCATTGTGACACGAGCAGAGGTTAGCTATTTATTTATTTTTCATTCATAAACAGTGATGAGGATTCATAGCTTTATTGGGCAAACAGATCTCCTGGTTACATAACTGTGTTGTGCTGCAATGCACCTCTATCTCTCCTCACCATGTTGTTGGGATGTTACTACTTGTGGTTTCGCACCCAATCCTGCGGTTTGACATTTATCCAATCTGATAGAGGTCTCAAGGAATGTGTGTGGAAGCAGTACTGACATTTTCTACAGCTGGTATTGAGGATAATATTGATGAATTGAGTCTTGCGTATAAAACATAATAATTTTATGCAGGGGGAATAAAACATTTACCTACACTCTTGTAATAGTAATAAATACTTAATCTTGAATTTACAGTAAGGATAGCTCGATGGCCAACTGACGGGGTTCCGTTAGTTGACTCAATTGACAAGATATGCTTTTTTTATGCCTTACAAACAGTGATGTACTTACTGTTGTTGTAAATTCGATTGATTTAAATGTCATAAAGTTTTGTAGATTTTTAACACAAATGAAGTTTTGTCAAAATTTGGGTTATGCACAACAAACTGTATTCGACATATTGGGTTATTTTACAAAGTGTAAAACGGGTCTCATCGGTTCCGGTTCTGGTCTTTTTGCATGTGCGTCATTAAATATAGAGCCGTTTTACTCAAGATACCTTCAAAGGAGCGAGTCCATCACATATGCAGATTGATATCTAAAAGTTTTTTTATTTTTTCTTCTTCTCACTAACATTTACATATTTAAATCGAATAAAACAGGAAAGATAAAAAGAACTAGCTAGGTTAGCTAATTACCTTTAAAGTCATACTATTGCCGTCAGTTCGTACAGCCGCGGATAATGAGACCTGTTTTCCTGTTTGTTCATGTGACGTTCGGCATGAAGACGTTCGGCATAAAGCCTATTGCATAAATGGCTTGTGATAAATATTGTTACTTTGCTAAAAGGTGGTTTGGAGAGTGATTGGTTTTAAAATAATGTTTAGCTGCTCTGGTAGAAATAAATTTCAGTTGCACCTTGACTTTTTTCATCATTGAAAGAACAATTTTCACAATAGGAAGCTAGTGTGCTAATAATAGATCTGAACAAACCCTTTTATCTTACATTTAATTATGTGTAATTATATATGATTGATTGGTTGCTCTTTGACTAAAGCGTGGCTTGTTGAATACCAATACGGGGCCCAGATAGCACATCTGCTTTTGAAGTAAAGTCTTTAATCGTTATGTTACTTTAAAGAACAGTTCGTGTTGTCTAATTAACCCACGACATGAAATAAGGCTCTTTTAATCCTTATTTGAGAAGCAGAAGAGGTGAAAATTGTTAGTAGACATTTGTTATGGTGGCTTTGGGGTTCAGAGACTTCCTTCTTTGGAGATTCTTAGATCCATTTTAAAGAATTAACATGAATTCTTGAGTAAAATGCTTGTTATTTGTGTCTTGAGGAGGGACTACTTTTTTAGGTTGAAGAACTTGTGATTATGTAACCAATGGCAATGTCAGTGCTTTACAGTCCGTTAAATGAGTTATGCTTTTGAGTATGTCTGATAATAGCACATTTTAAGAATCTATTTATGGCGCTGTCTGCTTGCTGCCTAGTCTTCCATTATATGTGTATTTAATGTATAAATATCTTTCCAGCTTGAAATTATTGTTGGCATGTCACAAAAGCTGATTCCATTTCAGAGTAAGAAAATGTTATTACGAGGTTATATCACTACTGAATCTTTATTAATTGTAATTTTGACTTTGTATTGTAATTGCAACTTTATTTTTCATCTGAGGTGAGAACAAGCCTTCATAGTCCACATGCATTAAATTAAAGAACAAAAATGTATGATGTGATAAACAGGATGTTTACTGGGTAACTGCCATTATTTGAAATCAATTGTTTTAAGGCTTATCCATATAGGTGTTTGTTTAGTTCTGTCAGCTATTGGGAAAAATTGTCACCAGTAGTAATTGAGGGAGGATTACAGTAATGAGATAAGGCTGGGTGCATTGATCTATGTACTGAATGCTCTTGGCATAGTGGAGAGAAAGATCAGCAACTCAGCAGAGTCTCCGCACTCTCGAGTCAATCAGCCCCCTAATCGGATTTACATGGGGCCACTGACAGTCTTCATTACTGCATCAGTCAAAGTCACCCCACTGAGATAACTGTTCACCCCATCACTAAAGATACATGCATGTCTTGACTGCACATACTGTTATTTCCTTTTTATAAATATTAGACATTAGGCTGAGGGGCTGACATGAAATTCTTTTGGGAAGTTGACATATCCTGCAGTGTGATGTGCTATTCTCCTTCGAAAAGTATTTTAAAGCCATTTGTAAGTCATTTATTGGCTGATTCCCCTGAATGTGTAAACACAGTGACTCAAAACATTGCTCTGTTTGTTTGAACATCCTGACTAGCACAACATAGCAACAGTTGCTCAACCAATGGCACGAGTTTGGGGCAGGGCTATCTGTTTCTGCCACCAATGGCAGAGTTTTTGGTATTTCCGATTTGATTTGCATACAATCATTTATTTATTTATTTTTATTGTCATTATGCTTGAAGATTTTTATAGCATCATATTAATTAAAAGACTTAATTTGTATGTTTAAAAATGCATTTGTCACAGTGCCGAAAATTTGCTAGTGGCAACAAAACTGTGAGTATCACCAAAATAGTTTTAATTAGCCTATGCTACGTTAATTACTGTTAGACAATGTTATTATGTCTTAATTAAAGGTCCCATGACATGGATTATTTTATTATTTTATAATGTTTCCTGGGGTGCCCTTATAATGTTAGTATGTTTTTAAGATCAAAAATTGTAATAATTTAGAAATAAAAGGCATTTTTCCTAGCCTGATTTTAGCCTCTGATTTGAACGCTCTGTTTGAAGGGGCGTGTCTGCTGTGAGACTTCAGTGTAAACGCCCACTGCTGTGATTCGCTGACATTCTTGCATATGAAATAGCTAGCATTACATGTGGAACTCTCTCGAATACTTTTACTATTACAGCTATTATATGTTTTTACTATTACAGCTATCGAGATTAACGAATCGTGAGAAGTTTTTTGAGTATTTAGATCTATTCCCATTACATAAAAGGTTACAGTGATGAGCATTGAGCAGATGACTGCCTGTTGATCGCGTGAATGAAGATTTCACCAATGCAAACATGAGGTAGCCTAAGTACAGTAAGAGCTTCGTTGTGCAGCGTAACAGCGTCATTGATTTCATAACGAGTTTTGGCAAGTGTCCAGATAAACTCACGCTGTGTGATTGACAGCTTGGGCGATTGGAAAGGGATTGTTCTTTGATCGCTTTCTGTATATATTTTAATCACAGTTTAAATAAGATTATTTTCATCCTACCAAGAGAAACGATGTGAAGTTGATATTTTAGTCACTGGCTTGATTTACTGATGCATAAACAGTATTGAACGATTTTGAGAGAAAGATTATCAGTCTGAACTTGAACAATTACACATCAGAAATTCACATAACCCACTGGTTCTTCAGAGGCTCGGATGAAGGAACTAAAAAAATACTTTTGTGTTCATTTGTACATCCAAACACTGAGCAACTGCCATGCTTCGCTCGTTTGCAAGCCATGATGTCCCTCGAGGAAAAACCAATATCGCGCTCGCGCAGCTCATTTTCTCATGGGCGGGCCAAATTCTCTTTGCGGGCAAAGAAGAGAAAGGGGAGGTGACCTTTCCCCTTATGACGACATAAAGGGAAGATTCTAGATTCGCCCGTCTGAGCTTTCATTTTCTCAAAAATACCCAGGGCTTGGTTTACACCTATCAAAATGTCTAGCCACTGGGGGACCATAGGCAGGCTAGGGGAACTCATACTAATGTTAAAAAACCTCATAAAGTGAAATTTTCATGTCATGGGACCTTTAACTTAATTGAGCTAAATAATATCTTCTGTACAGCTGTTTTACAGTTGAAATTGGAGATGTTTCTTAATGGATGAATTGTGCAACTTTAACACAGTTATTTTCCTGTTTATTACACTGTGTCTACACCAGATGCAATAAAAGCATATTGGACCCATTTTACTCAATGATGCTGTCTACACTGGATGCAGTGTGGTGCGGCACGACACAGACACAATAAATTCCCAACAGTAAACTGATGCCCCGTTCTATATCAGACGTACTCCAAGCTCTCAAGCTACTTCTGATACAAAGGACAAATTAATTGGCAACAGTCGCTTTGTTGCGTACACTGTGGATAGCTTCTATCTGTTGCATCGTTGCATACAAATC
This sequence comes from Squalius cephalus, assembly GCF_949319135.1. Lineage (NCBI taxonomy): Eukaryota > Metazoa > Chordata > Actinopteri > Cypriniformes > Leuciscidae > Squalius > Squalius cephalus. The sequence goes on along the minus strand of NC_137122.1, from coordinate 34,003,757 downwards.
CATACAAAAATATGTCCATAGACACATTATGCATAATCTACTTAGCTTCACCCAGAATCTTATCATCATCACACATTTATCTGTCACACCATGCCGTGTTTATCTTGAGATTGTGCTGGTCACTGATTGGTTTAGAGCTGTGAAATGATGAGCAGCATTATCTCAAATAGCTGTGAAGTCAAAGACAGTGTTGTTGTTTTTCATTCATTTTGCCTTTTCTGAGTTGTTCTGCACTCAGAGGTGTATAAAGAAGTGGGAATGTGTGCTATGCATCATGGGAAATGATGGAGGAAGGGGGCAATAAAGGTTGCAGCTGCCGACTCCCTCTGGACTGTCCTCCGCTAACATCACTCTCCTTTAGTCTGACATGTTGCCGCCACTGAAAGCCTAGTGTCCCAACATGCATTTTTACTGTCATTGCTTTTCTATTGCTCTGTCCAGCAAATGTGCTTGATGCAGCAGCAGTGGGAATTTGTAGCTTTGCACTCAGGCAGACCATTTTCAGGAAAGCTGGGATGGATATTCGATTTGTGTGTAATGTAAGTGGTGTAGTGGTTCAGTCGAAAATAAAAAATGTCATCATTTACGCACCCTCATGTTAAAAGGACATTAAAAGGGTCTTCAAAAAGCCTCCAAAAGCAGTATAAAAATATATAAAAATAGTCCATACACTATATTCCAAATCTGAACTCATGCAATATATTTGTGTGAGAAACAGACATTAATTTACATTGATGTTTACTGATAATTTTCCCATTCGGGTGGTACAATAATTGCTGCGATCATTGAGGATCATTAAAGGGTTAGTTCACCCAAAAATTCTGTTATTAAGTACTCACCCTCATGTTGTTCAAAACCCGTAAGACTTTCGTTCATCTTCGGAACACAAATTAAGATATTTTTGATGAAATCTGAGAGCTGGCTCACTCCTTCATAGGCTTCTAGGTAATTGTATTCTGCCAGCCTAGAAACGTTAGTAATGACATCGTTAAAATTGACCAAGTGACTACAGTGGCTCAACCTTAAGTTTATCAAGCGACAAGAATACTTTTTGTGCACAATTTTTTTTAAAAAATAACGACTTTATTCAACTATTGAAGAGTGGTCAGGATATTGTTTTGATATTGATAGTGTGTGATTGTCATGTGAACCATCCCTGGTTTTGTTGCAGGGGATGAGGTCTGGGGAGGAGGGATCAACAACAATACAATTGTTTAATATCTTAAAACTAGACTGATTATCTCTGTCACTAGAAAAAAGACACGTCATTTTGTTAGAAAAATTATGCACAGGCTTGAAGATTGTGTTTCGAATGAATCACAACTGAGCTCAGGCTATGGCACTGCATAATGGCACGTGTCTCACTCTATGAGGAAAATTACACTAAACAATGTTTTTGCCCCATAGTATGTTTTATGAATCTGTTGCTTCAGAATTGTTCTGGCAAATTAGCATTGCATTTTATTTCAAGCCAAATTAGAGTTAACACACTTCAACAATCTTGGCACCTGAGGTGGTGTCCGCTGCTGGAATAATGATTCACAAAGCAACCTGTTCAACACGACACAAGCACATCTGTTTATGTATATATGTTGCATAAATTGTAAGATTTAAATGGAAATGTACCCACTGAAAATGTGACTACCATCTGTTTTATGTTGACACTGCTAGCTTGTATTAGCAGATATTCTTGGTTTTTGTTTATTTCTTGTACCCGGCAATACCAATTAGCCTACAAATAGCCTACAAAATCTGTGATGATAAAACTGTTTAGGACTACAAATTGATGCCTGTTAGGCGGAAAATGCCTGTCTAATCGAACATTGCAGTATAAGATGATATAATGAAAGGTTTCCATTTCTAATCTGTTGTTCCTGGGTACCAAGTAGTTTTGGGAAGTGGCATATAAATATTCATGAAGTATATTGATGTATGTAGATCAATGCAGCCACCAGAGGCAGTGGAGCCCCCTAGCTGTGATCTGTCAGCACAGGTTCTTTTACTTCAGTTCTCTTTCATCATCTCGTGTTCGAGATCCACCTATGGGAAGGGCATCCGTGCCTGACCTCTGCAGAAGCATCCAATTGCACCAAGTCTGGCAAGACAGACAGAAGTGCGCAGCCAATGCCTGGTAAGGCCCCACCCCTTACCTGCGGGCATAAGAAGCCTGCATGTGCTGCTGTTCTCCAGTTGACATTCGCTTCTCGCAATCTCTGCGCTTACACAGTTTGGTTGGATTTACGCTGCTCATCTTACGTGTCTGCAGGAAGACAAATCGCCAGATCAGCCTCTGCCAGGCGTGACAGTTGTTTTCTACCAAGATTAGCTGTGTTTGCTTTCTGAGCCGCCCACGCTCTTGCATCTTCTCACCTGTTTCCCTTTCCACGGCAGCCCGCCACGGAGTTTTTCGCTGGTATGTCGCTCTCTAAACCTGCCGCTTCTCACGGGAATAGCTTATCACAGGAATAGCCTGCCCGGCAGCGTGTGGTATGCTGATTGCCGCAAAGGACCTTCACCCATTCTGCGTGGTCTGCTTGGGCCTCAAGCACGCAAAAGAGGCTTTGGAGAACCCGGAGAACTGCAGTCATAGCCTGATGCTGCCGGACACGGTGACGATGACAAGCTACCAGGGGCCTCCCGGGGCACAACATCTCTCATCTGGGCTGACCAGCCCAATCCTGCGTTCCCCGAAGAGGACATCTTCGCAGACAATCTCCTGCTCGTCGAATGAACCGGCCGGTTCTGGTGATGATGATGGCCTTCTCGGGGTCTCAGAGGACGAGGAGGCCAACCCGTCCTCTGGCGTTCCCCAGGCCAACACCCCCACGGCCTTGCCTCAGTCCATCCTCCTAGAAGTGTGTGAGCAAGCGGCCGCTCACCTCAACATTGAGTGGCCGGCTCCACAGAGCGCCACCGACCAGGAAATGCGTCCTTAACAGGCTCGACTGTGTTCAGGGCGGTGCTAAAGGTGCCGGCGCAGTTTTGGCACTCTGCCAGCTACAGTAGATGCATGAGTGTTTCAACCAGGTCCGGTACCCGAACTGGGTGAGGCGGGGCTTTAATTCTTTGTTGTATTCATCTGCTACGGCATGTGTATAATTTTTCTGTCAACTCTGCATATATCCTTCGTGATCAATATCGCACGTTTGTCGACCATACTAAATGTTCTGACTGCGTTTGTGCAGGACAAAGCTCTGAGGACATCAGAAGTTACAGGGACTGATGGCAGCTGTACAAAGTACACAGGTTACACCGTAATTTTAATTTTAATGGAGAGTAAAACAAAGGCAAAACACTGTACAATATGAGGTAGTATTATTTGATAGAACACCGGCACAGTAACTTCATATTGACGTGCGGCTAAACAAAGGCAGAGTACCGTAACTCAATATGAGCGTTCCAAAACAAAGCCAAAGAGCGGTAACTGGTGTTATGGTGTTCTGCCTTGGTTTCTCATGGGCTTTCAAGTTACTGTTAAGACAACCCATTATTTCCTTGCAAAAACAACGGAATTGACTCAATATACTTATCCACATGATAAAGTAGGTCTTGAATGTCCCAAAAATATCAATAACTCATTTTCGACTTAAAACGAAGTTACGGTCTTTTGCCTTTGCACGGCAGAATAGGTTACTGTCATAACCCCAGTTCTCTGAAACATTGAGTGGAGAGATCCACCAGCTTTGCCCCGCTTACCGCACGAGAAGCGAATATACTTACTGGAGAACAGCAGCGCATGCAGGCTTCTTATGCCCGCAGGTAAGGGATGGGGCCTTACCGGGCATTGGCTGCGCTGTCTTGCCAGACTTGGTGCAATTGGATGCTTCTGCAGAGGTCAGGTACGGATGCCCTTCCCATAGGTGGATATCTCCACTCTATGTTTCAGAGAACCGGGGTTACAACAGTAACCTATTGTTATTTACAGGGTATGAGTTTATACTTGCAAACTAATTCAATAATGAGACAGGTATACAGTGTAGATAACCTACTGTATATTTTGTAATAGAAACATACTTCACTGGTAACAATTTACAATAAGGTTTCATTCAGCATTCTGTAGTAGGAATCATGAACTATCAACGAACAGCAATTTACAGCATTTGTTAATCTAGATAATGTTAATTTATAAATGTATTATTGTTCTTTGTTATAAAGAGAAATGTCTTAAATGATTGCATAAAACTTTCAAGTTGAATGGGTTATTTCAATTTGTTTCTAGTGATAATGTGAGCTGTTTAATTTATATGATTTAATAAAAAATAAAAATTAATTAAAGCAAAATTAATTAATTTAAACTAAATCAATAAATTAATCCCATGATGGGAACCTCTAAATAATTCTAAATATTAAGCGCCTGACAAAACACTTTTAAGGTCCAATATACCTTTTCTTCTAAGAGTGTAGATTAATAAATACTGTATTGTTTGTTGTTATTTCATTATGTGCAATAATGCAGTTTTATGTGTCTGTAAAAGCGCCAATAAGGCGAGAGAGTGATATCAGAAGCAGTGAAATATTAATGCATGAGGTTTTATCTTTCTAAATGGAAGTGTTTAACATGATGACTTTCAGTTTGCCCATAGAAAGGGCGATTGTCTAACAGTTTGGCATTGATTTTATAACAGTATGTTAATGTGAACAGTATCCTGGTGAATTCTGAGGGTTGCTGCTCTTATAATGGGCAGCAGAACTAAGAGGTTCATATCATTTATGCTTCCTTTAGAATGTGTTTATTGATTTGCTCTGTGCTAAAGAATTGAAGAGTGCAGTGGTAATTCTTCAGGCACAAGACTTGGTACAGTCTGCATCAGCAAATGCCCTGAAACTGCTTATGATGGACAGATTTTAGAGGTACTGTCTGTCTGATTGATCTGTGTTGCTTTGCTCTTAATAAAAGAGCTTATAATGCTTTGGGATTGATTTTGCTTATCCAAGCTCAGCGCTAGAGCTGTTTGTGTAAAACTGAACAATTGTAATTGCTTCGTAAGTGTGCTGAAATATCTTCCTCATTTGACCCAGAGGTACCATGTTTACATAAACGCTCCATTTATCGTTTGAATGTGCTCAGTAGTTTTGCAGGTCTCTGTATTCATATACAGTACTCTGACTCATGGCGTTTCAAGTGATGTTGTGAGCGTAAAGGTGTGTGAAGGTACCATTATGAGGGTCAGTGAATAAGGTCACTCACATGTTGTATTCCCAGCAGTATCTTGGCATTACTTTGGTCTGCAGAAGGTAATGACGTGTGGCTCTGTTTCCTCTCGCAGCCCGTGCAGCTGACGAATGTTCTGGAGATCAGCAACATCGTCTTCACTAGCATGTTTGTCCTTGAAATGCTTTTCAAACTGCTGGCCTTTGGTACCTTCGGCTATATCAAGAACCCCTACAACATCTTTGATGGGATTATTGTAGTCATAAGGTAAGATCTGTTATATATCTATATTTATATTCATATCCCTGCTGAAAAATCCAGCATAAACCAGCATGAATTCCATGCTGGTCCTACTGTATGCTGGTTACCAGCAACCAGCAACCAGCACCCCGTGCAGGTCTTAGCATGCAAAACATACCTTATGCTGGTGACTGGCAATGCTGGATTCTTCAGCAGGGAATTATATTATATATTAAATAGATTATATTGTAACATTCAATTGATGGAAAATGTATAAAATACGTATCAAATATACACTACTTTTTTCACTACAGAAGTTTTTTAATGATTTTGAAAAGAAATATCTTATGCTCATCAACTGCATTTATTTGATCAAAAATACAGTAAAACAGTAATATTGTAAAATATTATTACAATTTAAAATAACTGTTTTATATTTTAATATCATTTAAAATGCTATTTATTAATTTGATGGTAAAGCTGAATTTTCAGCATCATTACTTCAGATTCTTCAGAAATCATTGATTTGATGCTCAAGAAACATTTCTTATTCTTATCAATATCTAAAACAGTTGTGCTGCTTTATATTTTACATTTTTAGGATTTAAGCATTTAAGCAATGTTGAGGTAATGTTTTTTTCATCTGAACTATTCAATATATAAACTCCTTAAATATAACCATGTGTTTCCGGTGACAGTGTGTGGGAGATCATAGGGCAGGCGGATGGGGGTCTTTCAGTGCTGAGGACGTTTCGTCTCCTGCGTGTACTCAAACTGGTGCGCTTCCTCCCTGCACTGCGTAGACAGCTGGTGGTGCTGATGAAGACAATGGATAATGTGGCAACATTCTGCATGCTGCTCATGCTTTTCATCTTCACATTCAGGTGTAGACCAAACCCACACCCTCATTCAACCAGTTAGAACCAAGCTTGTTGCACAGTGCCACCAACACTATAGCTAATCTTGACCGTTTGATTTAGAGAAAACAGTGCTACATTAATTCGATTTTATTGAACATAATTCTGGAATGTTTATGCATTTTATTTTTATTTGACTATCAATACAGCATTCTTGGAATGCATCTGTTTGGATGCAAATTCAGCCAGAAGATGGAGAATGGAGACACCATTCCTGACAGGAAAAACTTTGATTCCTTGCTGTGGGCCATTGTCACTGTGTTTCAGGTAAGAACAGAAACTATGCTTACTGTACATAGATCTGTCCTGACTTTCAATGAACAGAATAGACATTTTTTCATACTTTGAAATATTGACATATCAAATGTAAAGTGTGTTGTAAGTAATTGCTTATTTTTGTCAGGTTAGAGTTATTTATATTATTATAAATATCTGTATATCCCATAAATCAATTTATTAACTCCATATCTATATCTAAAATATCTAAAATAGTTACTAATGTGCAGCTCACTATAATGGAAAGCATCAGCATAATTTTGCATCAGCACAATTTCCTGAATTGCTGAACCTGCACTGCATCTTCCTACCATGCGCATTTACAGCTATTCTCACTAGATTATCGCAACACCATTTTGTGGTTAAAAAAAGACTTAATTGCTAGACTGGGAAAGCCAATTACTTGTACTTCAGTAAGGAGTGGAACTCTGAATAGTTTGTACAGTATAATCATAAAACTCTATTCAAATTCATCAAATTCTGTATAATTCAGATACAGGAAAACACATACACAAAACACTACTCTATTGCACATCTAATTAATATGTCACAGTTTTTTTTTTCTTTACTCAGCCCGTTCTCTGTACTCTTTTTCTCAGACAAACTGCTTGTGTGTGTTTTTCAGATTCTGACGCAGGAAGACTGGAACGTGGTCCTCTATAATGGAATGGCTTCCACCTCCCCATGGGCGGCTCTTTACTTTGTGGCTCTGATGACTTTTGGAAATTATGTCCTCTTTAACCTGCTTGTGGCCATCTTAGTGGAGGGGTTTCAGGCAGAGGTATAAAAAAAACTTTCTATTACAGCTGTCTCATTTACAGTATTTTGTTTATACACTCACCTAAAGGATTATTAGGAACACCTTTTCAATTTCTCATTAATGCAATTATCTAATCAACCAATCACATGGCAGTTGCTTCAATGCATTTAGGGGTGTGGTCCTGGTCAAGACAATCTCCTGAACTCCAAACTGAATGTCAGAATGGGAAAGAAAGGTGATTTAAGCAATTTTGAGCGTGGCATGGTTGTTGGTGCCAGACGGGCCGGTCTGAGTATTTCACAATCTGCTCAGTTACTGGGATTTTCACGCACAACCATTTCTAGGGTTTACAAAGAATGGTGTGAAAAGGGAAAAACATCCAGTATGCGGCAGTCCTGTGGGCGAAAATGCCTTGTTGATGCTAGAGGTCAGAGGAGAATGGGCTGACTGATTCAAGCTGATAGAAGAGCAACTTTGACTGAAATAACCACTCATTACAACCGAGGTATGCAGCAAAGCATTTGTGAAGCCACAACACGCACAACCTTGAGGCGGATGGGCTACAACAGCAGAAGACCCCACCGGGTACCACTCATCTCCACTACAAATAGGAAAAAGAGGCTACAATTTGCACGAGCTCACCAAAATTGGACAGTTGAAGACTGGAAAAATGTTGCCTGGTCTGATGAGTCTCGATTTCTGTTGAGACATTCAGATGGTAGAGTCAGAATTTGGCATAAACAGAATGAGAACATGGATCCATCATGCCTTGTTACCACTGTGCAGGCTGGTGGTGGTGGTGTAATGGTGTGGGGGATGTTTTCTTGGCACACTTTAGGCCCCTTAGTGCTAATTGGGCATCGTTTAAATGCCACGGCCTACCTGAGCATTGTTTCTGACCATGTCCATCCCTTTATGACCACCATGTACCCATCCTCTGATGGCTACTTCCAGCAGGATAATGCACCATGTCACAAAGCTCGAATCATTTCAAATTGGTTTCTTCAACATGACAATGAGTTCACTGTACTAAAATGGCCCCCACAGTCACCAGATCTCAACCCAATAGAGCATCTTTGGGATGTGGTGGAACGGGATCTTCGTGCCCTGGATGTGCATCCCACAAATCTCCATCAACTGCAAGATGCTATCCTATCAATATGGGCCAACATTTCTAAAGAATGCTTTCAGCACCTTGTTGAATCAATGCCACGTAGAATTAAGGCAGTTCTGAAGGCGAAAGGGGGTCAAACACAGTATTAGTATGGTGTTCCTAATAATCCTTTAGGTGAGTGTATTTCTTAAGCATTTGTGCAAAGTAATTGCTTCCTGCAGATAGTCTGGGGAGTTCAACTTCATTGCTGTTACAATACTGCAGTCAACATAAGTATTTTTCAGCTTTTTTGTTCTTTACATTACATAAATAAATAATGCATTGAATGAAAAAAAAAGTAAAGAATGTAATCTGTGCTGCAAATAACTGATTATTTTGGTTTTCATTATTCTATAGATTCATGGTTTGAAAAAAACATTTAAATGTACATCTTATAAACCAATATATCAACTCCAGATCTAAATCTAGTGCTTAATATGTAGTTAATATGCTTTGGAGTACTTCCCCACTGGCAAAATGGGCTTTTAATAAAACTTGGCTGCCTATGCAGAAGAAAGGCAGAAAAAAATCAAAAGATATCGATGCTACCTGACTAGAGAAAACAGAAAAAAGGCTGTTATCTTTCCTTTTCCTAAATAAAACTTCAACACCCATAATGCACTGGGCATGTTCCAAGGCCACTCCCACCAGTCTGCATACAATTTTCAGTGATAAACAGACTCTTACAATAACTTTTCTGTTAATAACCCTCCATCGATCCGACTGAACGAGGGCGGGGATACAAAAATGGCAAAGTATAATCTATCGTTTTCAAGAAAGCCCTGGAGCTGTCAAAAGTTTTTGCTGACAAATACGCATGAATTTCTCAGTCCAGGTAACAAGGAGTAAACATTGTTCATTTACATATGGGCCTACTACCGACATTGTAAAAATACAAAGTGGTTTGAAAATCTGCGAAGTTACACTTTAATAAGCTTGTGCTGGTTTTTCACGACCCTCACAGTTGTTTTGTACATTTAAAGTTTAAATTATATACAAAATATAATTTAAATATTGAATAGAAATTAAATTAAATTTAAATTTACAGCTAAATATGTAGCTAATATGCAAAGTGTTCACCCCTTGAAAGAGGGTCAACCTGTGGCACACAAGTTGATCTTGTGATACAAGCATTTACAGAATTTGGCTTCTGAAGGATGCAGATTTTTGCACAAACTAAGTAGCTGCTTTCAGTAGTTGAACTGCATTGCTGATACAGTGCTGCAGTGTTTGGCTCATCTGTCATTCTGGGGATTGTGTGAATTGTGAGCTTGTTATTAGTAGGTGTAAACCTGCAACAAAACAAACGCCAACTTAACACAACCCTAACCAAATTTTTAACCGAGTAGCAGGGCACAGAGAATACGGGCACCGCAGCTGTCTGTATGCACAGCGGGCTGTGACTGAGTGAAGGGCAGTTTGTTGTTGATGCCAGAGGCCAGCATCCTCTGAGAGAGCGACTCCTGTTTGGCTTCACTGCGCCTTGAATAACACTTTAGTGGGCTGAGCGTTTACTGAAACACCGTGAGCTGTCCACAAAAACCTCTTGTGCTTTGCAGGGAGATGCTAATAGGTCAGATGCGGATGAAGAGAAGCGATCTGTGAACTTTGAAGAGGAGGAGAAGATGGGGGAATTACAAGCTTCAGGTTACTTCCTTTTTCACATAAAATGTTATTGCCAGGTAACAAAAAATGGCTTTTATGCACACATGCACTCTTTTTACACTACATAGATTTTTCCTATTCTTAACCTGATCATTCAGACATAGAGTGAAGTCCGTTAAGACCCATTCAAGTGGGCAGTGGTCCTCTAGAGCCACATTAAAGTCAGTGCGTACCCATTTCCCATAAATGAATCTACTAAGGAAAATGTATTTTTTACGCTCCTCTGCCATTTACTTTAAGTAGATCCTGGATAATCCTTTTTACTTTTATTCAGTGAATGGTGTTGACTTTCATTGAGTAACCTCTTTTATTTCCTCAAATAGAGTTGAAGATGTACTCTCTGATGATGTCAGCGAATGGGCATGTGGATCCTCATGGCACTTTGCCCCCTCCAATCATCATGCACACTGCTGCCACTCCCATGCCCACTCCAAAGAGCTCTCTTGGGCCGGAGTCAGTGTATAGTTTGACTGAGTCCAGGCGGGGCAGTGGGATCTCGATGGATCCAAGTGCTTTTGATCAGAAATCTCTGGTAAGAAAAAAAAAAAAATCTATGTCAAGCTTATGTACATTACAGGGACATCACAGATAGATTGCTTTAGCGTAAAATAGTTGTGAAAAGAACACAAAAAAGGTGATATCATAAGGTGAAGTGATGTCAAAATGTATCATTTTCTGACATAGCTAAGTTTGTTTCAATTGTGACATCATGTATTGTGGCTCCCCAAAAACGAATTGATATTTATTCATTAACAATTTATGATATTTTACTTTTTACCTTGAAAAATATATGTAAACTTTTTTTCGAAAATAATGATTATGATGTGGTTCAACTGGTTATGTACATTAACTATGTATTCAAGTTGTAAGTTGTAAAATATCACTATCTACTTGGTTACACCACATAACATTCTTAGATTCAATTTAAACTTTGCCTGAAATGGTAAACATTTTTTTTTAAAACAATATGAAACCATGAATACAAAGAGCAAATTTTAACGAACAATTTTTTAAAGATTTCTTTAATGTGGACACTTTATTTGTTATTGACTTAAAACTTGAATGTAATGTCACTTTGGATAAGAGTGTCTGCCAAATGCATAAATGTAATTATTTTGTTGTTTTTAATTTCTCATTGCTGTTAAGGGGTGTTGCTACTGTAGACCCTTCGCTGTGCCCCACTAAAATATTACTAATAAATCCTTTTCTATCACACTGGATATTACTGTATACAAACCTGAGAATCATTTTCCCTAATAATATTTCAAAAATCAAATCAATAGCTGTTTTTACAATCACCTGAACAAAATCAGAACAATCCTTGTTTTGCAAATAAATGACCCTTTTGATCTAATCAGTCAAATTTTCAGTTTAATTAATTCGAACAGTTCACTCACGCACTGAATCTTTTGATGCAGTTTTCTCACACTGAAATAGTAACAGGATATTGTATAAGACAGAAAACAAAAAGTGTGCTGGATACGGTGGAAATGTACTTACAATGTACAAACTTGTAAATGTCTTCTATCGTTTATCAATGACAAACCAGCTGTTTATTGAGCATGCAGCTTATGCATGACTATGTACTGCAGGTAAAGCAAATTTATATCCATATATCCAAAACAGTATCAAAATATACACTTATTTTGATGCCCCAGTACCGATGAAAGGCAGTACTTCATTGCAGTAACAAGCAATATGTGTAACATAAGCACTGTACTGTAACATCTTACCAGGACAACATTTTCTTTTACTAACTCAGACTAGCCCAAGAAGATCTCCGTGCCACCCCCGTGGCTCAGGCAGTAACTGGGGCAGCCGCAGATCCAGCTGGAACAGTTTAGGACGGGCACCGAGTTTGAAAAGGAAGGACACGTCTGGGGAGAAGGAGTCTCTGCTGTCTGGGGAAGGCAGGGGTAGTTTTGAGGACGAGGACCTGGAGGGTGAGAAACTGGCCAATATTTGTGGGGGCTCGCTGCAATATCCCAGCTCTCTAGATATCCCTGAGCTGCCCCAGACCCCCAACTTCAGCTCTTTGGGAGAGTACCACGACTGCAATGGAAGAAGCCTGCACATACCCACTGACCTGTACACCAGTATGAGCAAAGAAGACTCCATCGCAGAGGAGGACATGGATGATGTAAGTCATGGCTTGACACTTGAGAATCACACCTGTGCTGTGCTGTTTGTTACAGTCAGGCATTGCTTATGACTTGTTTTTCGAAGATGTCTTCCCAGGAGTTTGTCTTGTGAGGAGACTAATTGTCATGCTGTAATTGATTCAGCACGGTAGTTTGTAGACAGTAATTGTTTTTCTTGGTGGGTGGAAAATGACCTTTATTGGTGTAAGTGTGATGATATCTCCTCACAAGAGGCCTTGTCTTGAAATTGAGTTTCAAGTGCTGTGAAATTACCAGAAACAATGGGGCTACAATAAAGGCCCACATACAAACAACAAACACAAGTCAAAAGTCTGGACACACCTACACATTATTTATTACACATTTTACAATTGTAGTACATTTTAAAACAATATATACACTACCAATTCAGATTTGCCATCACAGGAATACATTACATTTTAAAATATATTAAAATAGAAAACTGATATTTTAAATGGATAGTTCACCCTAAAAGGCAAATTAAGAGAATTAAAAAGGAGAATAAAAAAAAATAATTCCTGCTCGCACTCATTCACATAATGAATAGCGACCAGCATCAAGCTTTTAGAAAAATACGCAAAAGTATCAAAGAATGATCCCATGCAACATGTGCCGTATATTCCAAGTGTTCTGGGGGTATACGATAGGGTTTAAAGAATGTTTTTGTTGATCTTGATTTCTCACAACTTGTGTTTTTCTGGGCGAGTCTGAGTGAACTGCGGAGCTAACAGATTCTCATAAATGTGCAATCGAGCACAGAAGACCAACAGTCAAGATTGGGATTTTCATTAAATGAATTTAATTTAGTTTTGTTTTTCACCAAACCCTATCATATACCCTCAGAACACTTGGAATATACGGCACGTGTCGCATGGGATCATTCTTTCAGACTTTTACATCCTTTTTTAAAGCTTGATGCTGGTCGCTATTCACTGCCATTATATGGAGCGTGGGGACATTTAAAAAAAAAAAAAACTCCATTTGTAGTCCGAAAAAAAAGAAGAAGAGCAGATTTCATTAGAACAACACAAGGGAGAGTAATTTATTACTTCATTTTCATTTTAGGCTGAACTATCCCTTTAATTGTAATAATATTTCACAGTATTACTGTACTGTATTTTTGATCAAATAAATCCAGCCTTGTTAAGCATAAAGAGACTTTTTTCAAAACCCCAAACTTTTTAACCATATATTTTAGATTATTCAAAGTCGCCACAGTTTGTCTAGTTTCTACACATTCTGTTCATTTACTCAACTAAATACTTTTAAGCAGTACTGAAGGACAGTGTTGGGTTGCATTAGATGATGAGATTAATATATAAATATAAAGTTTTTTTGTTTTTCAAATAACCTACATGGATTACTTTTCTAATTTTATTGATAAATACAATTGAAAACCCTTTCCTTTGTAATAGAATATAAGATATAATAATAATAAAAATAGGTGGGGGTGTAATAATAGGGGTTGTAATATCTGTGAACATATTATTTTGCTGCATTTTAATTAATTAAAGTTGCATTTAATATTGCATTACTCTTAAATATCATGTTCCCCAACACTTGTTTCCTGTTGTTGTTTTAATTCACTATCTGGTCCAGCTTAACCATTAATATTAATACAAAAATATCCAAAAGTTTAAGACAATGAGAAGCAATTGTGGCCAAACTTTGACTAGTTCTGTATTTCTTGTTAGATGTGCAGATTTATAGCACACGTTTATAGGCAAACTCCTCTCATCATTGTCTTGTGTTTTTTTAGGCTGTTCCAGGAAACCAAATTGCATGTGTACATTTGTCTTCATGTTTCTATTATTTCTTGCGAAGGAAATTTGAGTTATGCATCATGAAGGAGTCTGAGTTGTTGGGGGAAAAACACTTTAAATTGTTGTTTATAAGGTGCTGCATGGTGGTGAAACTGAAACTGCATAATGGAGTGCATAAAATGTCCATAAAAACAGCATAAATGTGTCAGTGCTGGAAATAATCTATAATGATTTCCCACAATTGTATTACAAGCTGCATAATTACAGCTGCATCATGGTGTCATTTCTTCAAGTTGAACCATCTTTCATGCCAAGTACCTGGCAAATCAATTAGACATTGAGACAAAGTGGATTTTAATTGTGCAAAATCTATTTTCCGGAAAACACATTTGCAAAATAAACAATTTGTTAGTTAAATGGTAATTCATCACGTTTAAACAAGCATGCATTTGAATCCCTATTTATTGATGTATTGAATCAAGACCATTAGCCTAATGCTTATAACAGAGGTTCTTATCTACCTCAAACACTTTAAACTCCTGACAATTTAGAGCTGTAGTAATTATCTGTAGTTCTTGTTCAATTTGCTGACGCCTCTCTCTTGTGTGTTACAGAGTTTCTGTCTGCGTCTCAAGAGGACATTGGAAGCATATAAACCTAAGTGGTGTAAAGATCATGACGACTGGTCCCTTTATCTGTTCTCTCCTCAGAACAAGTATTTTCCATCTCCAAGCATCTGCTGACCAGTTTGTTCTTTTAAAGTTTCACGTTCACTTCTGTAACTGCTATATAATTCTGTCCTAGGTTTCGGATGATGTGCCAAAGGTTAATTTCTCACAAGATGTTTGATCATGTAGTCTTGGTATTCATCTTCTTAAACTGCATAACTATTGCTCTGGAAAGACCCACTATAAAGACATCTGTAAGTTTGCTTAAGTGAAATCTTATCCTTAATAGTTCATTTGCATCTAATATTTGAGATTGTCATGCTTACTGGATGTATGATACAGGATGTCATTTTGTTTTTCACTTCAGGAGCGAATGTTTCTCAGTATCTCCAATTATGTTTTCACTGTGATCTTTGTTGCTGAAATGACTGTGAAGGTATGATTTTGTATTTTCATATGTATAAAGAGCGTTCATTCCACAAAACAATTGCACAGACGTGATATGGCTTGTGTTAAAGGTGGTGGCCCTTGGCTTCTGCTCCGGGAAGCAGAGTTATCTGCAGAGCACCTGGAATGTTCTGGATGGGGTGCTGGTCTTTGTCTCTCTCATTGACATTCTGGTCTCTCTGGCTTCCACTGGTACAAACCGAATCTTTGGCATCCTGAGGGTTCTTCGCCTGCTGAGAACTCTGCGGCCACTGAGGTGAGTCAGTGAAAGGTCACAACCTGCCTGTCTGAGGCACAATCAATCAATGAAATCCACTACACAGTCATTGCTCTAGTTAGGAAATAAACTGAAGGTTAGTTATGTGGTTGCATTATCTCTCGAGTCTACACGCAATTAATTTCAGAGGTAAGACCAAGAGGTGGTTTATCGATCTTAAAGGTCACCCAGTCTATTGTACCATTACATAAACGTCACTGCAATCCAAACAGGTTGAAATAGGTTGTGTCTTTGTTTTTCACCTAAATAGAGTTATTAGTCGTGCTCCTGGACTGAAGCTGGTGGTGGAAACGCTAATAACGTCCCTGAGGCCCATAGGGAATATTGTGCTGATCTGCTGTGCCTTCTTTATCGTCTTTGGAATTCTTGGAGTTCAGGTAATTGCTTGAACTGGAACACAATACATGCTTTTCAACAGAAATATGAGGTTTTTTTTTTAATAACATAGCATCGATATTATCTTTCACAGCTCTTCAAAGGAAAGTTTTACAATTGTGAAGGTGGCGACACCAAAAACATCACCAATAAGACTGCTTGTCTTGATGCAAAGTACAAATGGATTCGAAGAAAGTACAACTTTGATAACTTGGGACAGGTAACTGTTATTTACAATTGGTGAATTATTCATTGGTTTGGACACACTGAAGCATAATAATATTATTGGCTGAGTGAGAAAGTGAGGTCATGTCACCTTTTTATTTTTGTAGGACTTCCAGAAATTGTTTTCTGCTGTAATTTGTTTGAAATGATTCCCCAAACTGTCATTATGATCCCTGCAACTGCACTGAATGAATGAGGGTTTTGCTGGTTACTGTCTCTCTTCTGCAGGCTCTCATGTCACTGTTCGTGCTCTCCTGTAAGGATGGATGGGTCAATATAATGTATGACGGGTTGGACGCTGTTGGGGTGGACCAGCAGGTTTGGATCTGCTTTGATCATTCTTGCCGGTGCTGTTTCAGTATTTAAAAATTCACATGACCTTTCTAATTTGTCATATGATGGATGTGTCCTCTATCTTCCTGTCCTTCACACCTGCAGCCTGAGCGCAATCACAACCCCTGGATGCTCCTCTACTTCATCTCTTTCCTGCTGATCGTCAGCTTTTTTGTATTGAACATGTTTGTGGGAGTGGTTGTGGAGAACTTCCACAAGTGTCGTCAGGACCAGGAGGAAGAGGAGACACGCCTGCGCGAGGAGAAGAGGCATAAACTGCTGGCGAAAAAGCGCAGGAGTAAGGAGAATTGCGGGTCTGGTCGGTAGTCTGTTTTTCTGAGCACTGCCTGCTTCCAGAGCCTGAGAGAGAAAGCTAGAGAAAGATTTTTTTTTTAAAGACAGAAGCAGTCATAAGGCTGAGTAAATAAAAAAATAAAAACGTGCACATTTTTGCACCGATCTGATGTCAGCCTTAGATTGTGATTGACTGCAGCATGTTCCTGCATGAGATGCCCGCAACACAAAATGCTGCATGTCAAGCCAACAGGGGAAGTTTGGACAGTATATGGGGTCAGCATCAAGACCAAAGCAGCAGAGCGTCCTGCTATCAGTATATAGTGTGATCCGTTAATAGTACACACAGATTTATTTTGAATATAAGATTGAACTAGTACTAATTAGTGTTCATTTTGTGTTCATTTTCCTACCATCAGACCAATTCAACATTGTAATACCAACCTTGAGTGTGTTGAGTCAAAAAAACAAAAAACAAACTTACTGAGAACAGGCAGCACTAAGTGAGCAAGAAGCCATTCGCATCTCTGTGCATCCAAAAGCGGCTTTCAACATTTGCGACTTTGAAACTTGAAAAGTTGATTTTAATTCAATGGCATATTCATGCACAATTCGTGGCACAATATGCAGCGCAATGGCCAAAGATCTGAGATCTACATCAGTCTGTATGTGTATGTAACGCAGTTCAGATGTTATGGGAAAGAGGCGGGAACCGGCGAACATTCAAACATATTTAATGATAAAAATAAAACAAATACAAAACGAAAGTAAAAGACAGCAGCCCCTCACGGACAACTGCTGTCACAATAAAATAAAACAAAACACAAGTTCAGACCTGTCCTCTCTCGCTCTTCACTGTCGTCGCTCCTCCTTTATGCTTCCGCTCCTCTGTGAGAGATACGAGACCGGTGCGTCGCGCAGGTGTGGCTCATCATTAAAGGAACACTCCACCGTTTTTTCATATTAAACTATGTTATTCCCTTAACTAAAACGAGTTGATACATACCTCTCTCGTCTCAATCGCTCTGGCGCGCGGCGACACTTTGATAGCACTTAGCTTAGCCCAGTTAATTCATTAGGGACCAAACAGAGATGAAGTTAGAAGCGACCAAACACCTCCACGTTTTCCCTATTTAAATACAATTACACGAGTAGTTACACGACCAAGTATGGTGACACAAAATAAAACGGATAACTATAATGTATGGCGGAATAGCACTTGGGACTCGGGAGCACTTCGACTCGGCGCAGTAAAAAGTCACGTTGGTTCTAATGACAGAAGTGAGAGGGAGAGGGGGAGAGGATTCAGGCGTGACTTTTTACTGCACTGAGTCGAAGTGCTACCAAGTGCTATTCCACCATACATTATTGCTATCCTTTTTACCCGCTTAGAAAAGCGCCACGTATTATTTTGTGTCACCATACTTGGTCGTGTAACTACTCGTGTAACTGTATTTAAATAGGGAAAACGTGGAGGTGTTTGGTCGCTTCTAACTTCATCTCTGTTTGGTCCCTAATGAATGAACTGGGCTAAGCTAAGTGCTATCAAAGTGTCGCCGCGGGCCAGAGCGATTGAGACTAGAGAGGTATGTATCAACTCGTCTTAGTTAAGGGAATAACATAGTTTAATATGAAAAAACAGTGGAGTGTTCCTTTAATCACACCACCGGCCTCATGCCACTCTCCCACGGCCCTCGGCCTCATCCTGCTCGCCACAGTGTACTTAGACCAAGAGTGCATCCTGTGTGAACAGCCACCAAGTCTACACTATTGTTCAAAAGTTGGGATCTCGAAGATTTTTTTATGTTTATGAAAGAAGTCTCTTATGTTCACCAATGCTACATTTATTTGATCAAAAATTAAGTAAAAAGAGTAATACTGTGAAATATTATTACACGTTGAAGTTTTTTGACAGGATGAAAATATCTAAAATGTCATATATTCCTGTGATGCCATAGCTGAATTTTCAGCATCATTGTGCCATTCTTCAGTGTCACATGATCCTTCAGAAATCATTCCAAAAGAAACATTTTTATTATCAATGGTGAGAACAGTTGTGCTGCTTAATATTTTTGTGGAAACCATAAAGAAAAGGATTCTTTGATTAATAGAAAGTTCAAAGAAAAATAATATTTTGTAACATTATAAATGTTTTACTTTCACTTTTATTCAATTTAATGCATCCTTGCTGAATAAAAGTATTTCTTAGAACTGACCCCAAACTTTTAAACAGCTGTGTATCTCAGACAGGTTGACCAACTCGATTGCATAATAGATTGCTGTGGACCATAGGCCAGTGATAGACTGGCACTGAAAAAAGTTAACAATGTATTGACTTCTATAGCTACTTATATTCATAAATATTCAAGGATTCAATCCTCTGCCATAGTCACGTCATGCCTTTGATTTGTCTTTATTTGGCGGCTTTGCTAAGCAAATATTGCTAAATGCATTTAATTTAATTAATCTGCAAATGATTAAATAAAGTACCTAGTAGTAATGCATCCAAAGAGGTAGTGAGCATTTTTTGAATAGGGGTGGGGGATGTGTGGCTGATATTTATTCTAGAGCGCTAAACTCAAACATATGTAAAATGACATTGAGGAAAGTTACATCATATTATCCAGTTGAGAGATCGGAAATGGTTAGTTGGCAATGATCTGGCTGTCTGTTTTAATCAGTTTGGCACACTGAGGGCACTTATTTGGGTTGTCTGGTTCACTTCTGTGAGCATTAAGGACCCTGAGATTGCAGGCCATGATTTTACGTGACTAAACGAATAAATGTGAAGAAGTGTTTTCTTTGTTTAAGCACCAAGCCTGCCAGGGCAAAGCTTCCTGATAAATGATCTTTAGCATAAAAGCTGACGGTTTTATCTACGTTTGTCACACTTGGCTCCTCTAGCCTTTACTGCAGTCAGGGGATTAATCGTGTATGAGATTGTGACTTATAGTACTCATAGCTGAGTCCATAGCAGTTGAGTTTTTTATTTCCCTGGATCTATTCAAAGAGCCCCTCAGTGCATTCATCTGGGATAGATTAAAGGACGTCTCACAAAACAGTCCTCACAACACAGAGTGAGTTTAGCAGGACAGGAAAGAAAAGAAGGCAAATATTTGAATACATAATGTTTTTCAACTTTGGCCATGTGGACTTAAGAAAATAGCCTTGTGGAAAACATTTGTCATATATCAAAGGAGAATTGTCTTTTTTTTTTTATTAAGCATTGAAAATTCCTACCACATCTGAAATTATGTATTGTGTTCAGTAGCATTGGAAATGGAAAAGATATTTTCTAAAAAAAAAAAATAATAATAATTAAAATGGCATACTAATTTGACTTTGTTTAGGCTAATTATACATCCTAAATACGCTTTTGCATAATTTGAAAAAAATGTAATTGAAAAATATTATGCTCATAAGTCATAGGACCTCTTTATTACCTCAATGTTTGCTCAATTATACACTATTATTTCATATTATTTCATTGCAATAAATAACGCAAATGTTTATTTCACATTTTTAAGATGATCCCATTTGGGACATAAATAATATAAACCCATGGGACACAAATGTGCCCGAAGTTGAAGAAACAACCCTATAAATATAACATATCCAAATAACATCTGTGGATCTGTCCATTATCCAGACTCGCATGGAATCTGCTCCCACAGAAAGCTCAGTGGATTGCCTCAAAATTGGAATATCAATCTTGTGCCACTCTTGAAATATTTTGGCTATTTTGCTAAAAAAGCGTTAAACTATCATTAAGAGTACAGTGAGTTCAGCTTAACTCATTTTATGTTCTGCAGAATTCAGCAGATTTGTCCCCAAATTCAGAGCAGAAAATGTGGAAAAAATCCACAGATTCCATCTGGGCCTGCCATTATCCCATCATAGGCTGTTTCTGTGTGCAACTGTAAAAGACTTTCAAGGTGGCCATGAGTGTCGTATCTGCTAGGGAGAGATGTTCCATGTAATGGTTATGCTCTACCTG
This sequence comes from Squalius cephalus, assembly GCF_949319135.1. Lineage (NCBI taxonomy): Eukaryota > Metazoa > Chordata > Actinopteri > Cypriniformes > Leuciscidae > Squalius > Squalius cephalus. The sequence continues at coordinate 33,983,053 of NC_137122.1, read as the reverse complement.
CATGTTTAACTCAATCAGATATTCAGTAGCTCAAAAGGCTTCTCTCTTGGCATATGGTACTATTTACCTGTAAACATGCTTTTATGGCAGACTCAGAAAGATGGATTCAAACTCAAATCAATTTTATGGTTGCTGTCACACTAGGCTAATCGATAAACAGTCACCTCTAAGCTCTCCTTGGTAAACACTCAATATGTCCCCGTCACCGGTGCTACTCGCAGAAGTCCTTTCACATGTTCTCCCACACCCTGCCATGTTTACAACGGCATGTTCACCAAAGCAGCATGCTTTAAATCCATGAAGGCACAAGTGCTGCATGAGAGGACTGTAAACGGATAGCATCGCAATAATAGCACAGAGATGAAAAGATAAAGTACTGGTCCTCTCTGCAGCGGTTGTCCCCTCACAACCAGTGCCTTTTGCCTCTGCCTCAGTGAATTGGTTTATCTGTATTTACCCTGCACTGACTCTTCTGTGCTGTCTGTCTGTCTGTCTGTATGACTATCAACAGAGGCCAAGCAAACACCGTACTATGCAGATTACTCTCCACCCCGGCTCTACATCCACACACTGTGTACCAGCCACTACCTGGACCTCTTTATCACCTGCATCATCGGCATCAATGTGGTCACTATGTCTGTTGAGCATTTCAATCAGCCTCGGGTGAGTTTGTGAACACTAAACACATCTTGATTTGTTTCATCTAGTGATCTACCATTGCATAAAGTTGTATTTCATCATTTTAAAGCTGAAGTAACAAACTTATTTTTGTGAAATGTTCTGCTTGGAAAGTGTTTGTGCTCTTCATTAAAATAAATGACACCTGGTGTATTATTTTTATAGAATGTATGCAATTTATATAAATGCAAAGGCATTTGTGCATTATTAAATGTGGTTTAAGTGTCAATATGCTACTTTACTATAAATTGTACTACATTAAAACTGGTGAAATCATTGCTCCTATCTCCCACAGTACCTTGAAGAGGCATTGAAATACTGTAACTATGTCTTTACCGTCATCTTCGTAATTGAGGCTTTGCTCAAACTCGTGGCATTTGGTGTTCGGAGATTCTTCAAAGACAGGTATTGTTACCTATATGGCTCTAATGTGAACAGCATATAATGTGAATACCCTGTAAATAAGTTTAACAATGGATGCATGTATGCAAATCTGTATTGTACTGAAGAAATGTCTGGAAGTAAAATCAGTATTCACAAATGCTTATTAGGGTGCACTTTAGATGGTATTAAAGGGTTAGTTCACCCAAAAATGGAAATTCTGTCAGTAATTACTCACCCTCATGTTGTTCCAACCCCGTAAGACTTTCGTTCATCTTCGGAACACAAATTAAGATATTTTTGATGAAATCTGAGAGCTGGCTCACTGCTTCATAGGCTGCTAGATAATTTCATCTGCCGGCCCAGAAATTCGTTAAAATAGTCCAAGTGACTACAGTGGCTCAACCTTAAGTTTATCGAGCGACGGGAATACTTTTTGTGCGCAAAAACCCCCACAAAATAACGACGTTATTCAACTATTCATTTTCTTCACGAGAAAATCATGAGCCTACGTTTTCTTCAGAACGTAGGCTCACTATTGGCCAATATCACACGCATCACACACATGACCAGCGTCGGCCAATAGTGAGCCTACATTCTGACGTACAACCCAGAAGCGCTGCTCTGTTTACACTACGTCATCAGCTTAGGAGAATGACATGGAAGAGAAGAGATGGTTGAATAAAGTCGTTTTTTGTGGGAGGGGGGGGGGGGGGATTGCGCACAAAAAGTATTCTCGTCGCTTGATAAACTTAAGGTTGAGCCACTGTAGTCACTGCAGAATACAATTACCTAGAGGCCTATGAAGGAGTGAGCCAGCTCTCAGATTTAATCAAAAATATCTTAATTTGTGTTCCGAAGATGAACGAAAGTCTCACAGGGTCATTTTTGGGTGAACTAACCCTTTAAGGTATTATACTGACCATATACATTACATTCTCATTACCAGTTTATTTTTAACTAAGCCATCTTATTCTAATTCTAATCCTGATACTAAAGTCATTTTAAGGAGGTCTAAGGGGAGTCTTGTCAGTCCCCATCCCCTTATCACAGACTTTCCTTGTGCAGTGGATCAACTTGTGTTTTTGGATAACTGTAGTCATGCTGTAATTTGCAAGTGCTTAACCCAATTAAGTTAATTAAAGACTCCATCAGCTTTGTTGATATTTTTTTTCTTCATTCAGAGATGGTGTGCACTAATTATAATTTAATTAATCAAGCCAACAAAGACATGAGATCAATGCATGACTGGCTGGTACTCAGATCAGACAGAAAAGATAATTGACACCAATGTCCTTCCAAAATATGTGTACTTAAAGGGTTAGTTCATACAAAAATGAAGATTCTATCATAATTTACTCACCCTCATGTCTTTCCAAACCCATAAGACTTTCGTTCATCTTTGAAACACAAATGAAGATATTTTTAATGAAATCTGAGAGATTTCTGTCCCTCTATGACAGTCTATGCAACTACCTCTTTGTCAATTCAAAAAGTTTATAAAAAGATTGTAAAATAAATCCATTTGAATTTAACGGTTTAGTCAAAATTTTCTGAAGAGACACAATCACTTTATATGATGAATATAGGCTTTTATTCACATATAAGCATTCATCAATACACACATTAGGGTAAACGGAAGCTTAAGGATGTTTGCTGGACATGCGAGAACCAATGAGGTTCATTCTCGTGTGTTAAGGCCCGTACACACCAAAAATTATAACTATAAAGATAACGATAATAATATAGAGGTCTAAAAATCATTCTAAATATAAAAGAATAGCAGAATCCACACCAGAACTATAACAATAACGGCACAGAGAAATGCTCACTTTCCAGCTGATAAACAATAAAAACATTGACAGCCAATCAAAATCCATCCTGCCTTAAAGAGCTCAAGCATTTAAAGCGATAGACGACAAAACTGCAGCACGTGCTTAGAATAAACAGATCAATATCGTCCACTAATATGGATCCTAATGTAGGCTAGTTATCATTATAGTTATCTTTATAGTTATCATTTTTAGTGTGAACAGGCCTTTATGCAGCACGTAAAGAACCAATGAGGTTTGTTCTTGCACGTCAAACAAGCACAGTTGAACTTCTGTTTATGTTTACTGATCAATATTTATGTGAATAAAAGCCTAAATTCAATCTGTTCATCTTATAAAGCAATCGAGTCTCTTCAGAAAAATTGGACTAAACCGCTCAATTCATATAGATTAGTTTTACGATTTCTTTATGAACTTTTTGAAGCATCAAAGTGGTAGTTGCGTAGCTGTCAGTGGAGGGAGAGAAATATCTCAGATTTAATTTCAAATATCTTCCTTTGTGTTCTGAAGATGAACGAAAGTCTTACGGGTTTGGAATGACATGAAGGTGAGTAACTGATGATTTTTTAAATTTTATGTGCGTCAGTCGAATCAGTTTTATCGAATCGTACATCATTAATACCGGTTCACTTCCGTGATTTAGTACGATTGCATTTATAAGAACCGTGCCTGAGTTCACATGAACCGTACCTCAGACACCCTTTTTATGCTGACTCAGGTATGAAAACAGTATTCACATCATCCAAACAAATCGAACTCTGACATCAATCGAACCCGGGTGTGCACCAAAAGTACTAGTGTGAAAGCACCTTAAATAAAATTTTCCTTGGGGTGAGGCACCAGTGCTGCAACTATCCAGTTCTGAGGATGTTTTTAGTTTTGATGCACGGGATATTGAGGATTCACCACCTCATACCCCTGCATACGAGGAGCTTATGAAGGTTTGTGACTCGTGATGTTGCTAAATTAAATATTGAGTGGCCAGCCGAGAAACAAGTACAAAAGAAAAGTTTGCCAGATGAACGATACCTACCATCTAGATCACAATCTCCTCATCTGGGATTGCCATTTTTCCCCAAGAAACCATTTTTTTATTGCTTCTTCAGCCCCAAACATCTAAATGCCTCTTAAAGCGACATCGACGCTGGTTTGTAAAGCGTTGGACGCTCCGCTCTCGCCTTCTTCGGAGACTCTGTCACCTTGGTCGTCAAGAGGTTTCAGGAGGCAAAGAAACAAGTGGCAGCGTTCCAAAGATTTATTCCTCGATGGTCTATGGGCCATCTACAAGCTCCTCACAGTACAGTGCAGCAAAAGCAGAGCGTCGCCACTCTGGCTCCTTCACAAACGGGGGTCTCGGAAGGCATCGACAAAGAAGTCCTGACGCAGAGGCTGTCAGGCTTCTGAGGGCAGTCCCCTCTGGGTAGAAGCAAATTACACCTATTTATGTGGTGGCATCTCTCTTCGGTGCCCTTAGGGGGCCGTTCTGCCAACCCCGCCACCTCAGGTGTTTTGGGGCGCAAGGGTTCCCAGCGACCCTCTGAGGGTCTGATGCAGCAGGCTGGTACTCTCCGCACACTTTTGTCAGGTTTTATTGACTTGCTTCAGCCTATCAGAAGGTAGTGCAGTTTCATTCTGGGTATGCTTTATAGTTTCCTGGTCTGTGACGTCACCCGCCTATGACGTTCCATCACACCATCATGACTGATTGCACACGTGCTTCACGACTCGTCGACCGAAAATGCCTGCAGGTCCCCTACCCTCTTGATGAATGCCAAAGCGAGCAGGAGAGCTGTCTTCATTGACAGAATATTTAAATCGACTGCATGCAGGTGAAATCTGGAGTGCTCTGAGCACTAAAGTCAGATCCCAAGAGGGTACGGGGTGCTGATTACGAGGAGGATTCAATCTCCTAGCACCCCTGAGGAACCTGAGGACCAGGTCATGCTTTCCCAAGGACTTACCTTCTACTGCATCGTGATGTGCGGCTATTGCGGCAACATACACTTTGAGGGTGGAGGGAGACAGCCTTCGCTCCAACCCATCTTGCAGGAAGAAAAGCACGACACTGATCGGGCAAGTTCGGGGGTCTTCCCGACGGGAAGAGCACCAATCGACGAATAGGTTCCACTTCAACGCATAGAGGCGCCTCGTAGAGGGGGCTCTAGCGGAAGTGATGGTGTCTACCACAGCCTGTGGTAGGCCACCTAGAACCTCCGCACCCCATCCAGGGACCAGACATGAAGTTTCCAGAGGTCTGGACGCGGGTGCCATAGAGTGCCCCGTCTCTGAGAGAGAAAGTCTTTCCTCAGAGGAATGGGCCAAGGAGGGGCTGTCGCGAGGAGCATGAGTTCTGCAAACCAAGTCCGGTTGGGCCTATACGGCGCAACTAGCAGGACCTGTTCCTCGTCCTCCCTGACTTTGCACAGAGTCTGTGCGAGAAGGCTCACTGGGGGAAACGCATATTTGCGAAGACCCTGTGGCCAGCTCTTCACCAGTGCATCCGTGCCGAGTGTTCCTTCGGTCACGGAATAAAACAACTGGCAATGGGTCGTGTCCAGAGAGGCAAACAGATCTATCTGAGCGGCTCCGAAGATTAGCTGGATCACCTGTGGATGGAGTCGCCATTCTCCCGGAAGTGGCGGCTGTCGTGAAAGCTCGTCGGCTGCACGATTGAGCACACCAGGGATATGAATGGCTCGAAGCGACCTCAGATGCTTCTGACTCCAAAGGAGGAGATGGCGAGCGAGTCGCGACATACGACGGGAGCGTAGACCACCTTGATGATTGATGTACGCAACGGTCGCAGTGCTGTCAGTAGGGACCAGTACGTGCTTGTGCCTGAGAAACCCCTTGGGGCGACACAAAGCTAGGCGTACTGCTTGCAACTCTAGGCAGTTGATGTGCCAATGCAGTTGGGGCCCCGTCCACAGACCTGAAACTGCATGCCCGTTGTACGTGGCCCCCCAGCCGTTGGCAAAGGCATCTGTGAAGACCACAGCATGCCTGGACACCTGGACTAGAAGCCTTTCCGGTCAGACCGGAAGAGAACCTACAGGCACGGGAGGGGAGCGTGGGGTTACCCCGCCAGGTGGACACGGTCTTGGGACACAGATGCATCGCCACAGACCGTTCCACTGGGGGGTTGCCCTCGTATCCCTTCACTGCTCCGCCATCAAGAGTGGTGAGGGAGGAGGAGGGAGTCAGCCTGTGTCGGGCCGCCAGAGGGACCTTCCACGTCCTCGTCACCTCCTCATGCACCTCCGGAAAGAAAGGCACTGGAGCGGCGCGCTGAGAACCAGCACGGCCCGCGCCAAGATACCAATCGTCGAGCCGCGAGGGTTCGGGACACGGTGGAGGATTCCACGCGAGCCCGACACTCGCGGCCGCCCGGGCAAGCATAGCAGCCATTTCCGGGTCCGACTCGGGCAACGCTACCACACCCGAAGGGGGCAGCGCAGCCGAATCGTCATCCCCAGAAGATGACTGCTCTCCCTCCTATGCTGCGATCGACATCTGGTCCTCCGTTGGAGCTCCAAAAGAAACAGCTGGAGTCACACGAGATGACCCAGCTGTCTCAATCGAAGACTCCGATGGCTGCGACACGGAGGATTGAGGGGCCCGTGGGGGTCTTTCACCCGGCGGGTTATTCCTCACAGTAAACCTCAGACCACCCATGGGATTAGCCGAAGTAGACTTCTTCTGAAGTGAACCAGAAGAAGAACTAGATCGGGGAATCGCCAAAGGGACTCCCCCTCGTCAGAGGGATCTCAGTCTCAATGTCGCGATGGTCATGTTCCCGCAATGAGAACATGACTCATCCACTAATGCTGTCTCAGCGTGCGCGAGACCCAAACACGCGAGACAGCGATCGTGACCATCACCCGGAGGCAGATATTGACCGCACCCAGAAACACACGGGTGAAACATCATCCTTAAAAGGACGCAATCTTCACTCGTGTTGCTCTTTCAGAGAAAATACTCTTTTACTGTGCCGAAGCACGCAGGGATCAAACGCGGCAACACGTGTGCACTCAATCGAATTCCAGCTGTGACAACAGCTCTTTGAAAAAAGCAGCTCGCCTGAAGTGACAGATGGGATCCAGGAGATCGCGAAGATCACTGCCGTGCCGTAACACCAACACAAAGAGACTTCTTGAAACAGCAGACTCGTTGAGCTTCACGGAAACACAATCCAAAACGCTCATACACTCAGAGGACACAACCGGTCGGCTCCGACGTAGAAAGCGTTTATGTATGTGCTTGCTTCCGCTTTATACCCGCGCTGGTAGGCGGGCCGCGGAATGCAAATCTTGCATGCCAATGTCCATTGGCTCGTTTTATTTCACTCGAAGACAGTTGGTCTCCCTAGCGTGATCCCAATTCGTTGGAAAGTCCTCCGACGAGACGTAGGAGTTCCCGAACGAAAGGGAACTGTAATTACCACATCTAATCAAGTATTTAAATTAAAATGAATTATGTATACAGTATTATCACAAGACAACTTCACTAACCTCTCTAACACATTTGTAAAACACCTTTGTGATTAAGCGTGACAGCGTGAAGTCCTGTTTTAATATGTTGCGTCTGATGTCATGCATAGGGAATGGGATGAATCATTTGTTTCAGTTAAATGAAACATGCTAAATTAAAAGGAGTCATGATCCCTGTTGTTTATCATTAATCCCACATTAGCACATGTACAGCTGCAATCAACCGTATGTTGTTGTATTTGCAATATGCTTATAAATCTGTGTACGGTTTGTTTGCTCAGCTTGCTTAATGTTCAGACACCGATTAGCTAAATGACACTCGTTGCTGGAAGTAATATTTTAACTGTATGATGTTTTAATGTGCTGGCAGATGGAACCAGCTTGATCTTGCCATAGTCCTGCTCTCTATCATGGGCATCACACTGGAGGAGATCAAGATGAATGCAGCGCTGCCAATCAACCCCACCATCATCCGCATTATGAGGGTGCTGAGAATAGCTAGAGGTACTGCAGTTTTTTAGCTTCTTGTTTTTCTCCCAGACCATACAAAATGTATTTGTATGGTCTTTTACAAGTGGATGTGTTTTTGGATATCTGTTTCTCTGTGCTTTTGCCCAACAGTACTGAAGCTTTTGAAGATGGCTACAGGTATGAGAGCCCTGCTGGACACAGTAATGCAAGCTTTACCACAGGTACCTAATGTTGTGTGTGTTTTTGTTTACACATACAGTTTATAGTAGAGACAAAATATTTTTACAGTGTATACAGTATGCTGTTGTGTGTATGTGTGATTTTGCTTTAGAGAGATGTAGATGTACTGCACAATTGCATTTGTTTGTCTTTGTGTGGATATGTAAGTCATGTGGGAGGATAGAGTAAAAGTTGGAGATAAAGTATCTACAGTATAACACAATGCTACTGTACTCCCCATGATTGATTGTTTAATAACATACAGTGATATTGTGCTTCCTCTCTTTAGGTGGGAAATCTGGGCTTGCTGTTTATGCTCCTCTTCTTCATTTATGCGGCACTTGGCGTGGAGCTTTTTGGGAAACTAGGTCAGTCCTGCAATCCTGCTCACTCTTCATACTGAGCTCTCCATTTCACAGTTTTAGCGGCTTTGCTCTACCTTAGCTGACACTCTTATTTTTAGGCCAGAATTGCTTCAGTTTGGTCCCCATGGGAATGCTTCTCTCACAGTTTTAGAACTCTCCTTGGACTATACAGTACTGTCATAATCAGGGGTTAAATTGGGATTTGTTATGTGGGGGGCTCTGTGGTGTCAATGGCCCATGACCAAGTAAACACTGTAATAAATAAAGAAATTATAATACTGGAATGCAGAAATACTACACAGAACAAACTGCCATATTATTTAAGACAGCATGTTAGAAAAAATACATAAATTGAATAATTATAGTGCTGCGTGTGCTTATAAGCTGGTGTCAGGTTATATGAGAATGTGCTGTCTGTATGTTTCTTTTTTAATTTATACCGCAACACTATAAGTGTTTTAATAGAAATCTTCAAAAGACAAATACAATTGTATCTTAATTTAAATTATGTTTTATTAACAAAGTTCGAGAGGAGCACGTTCAGATAATTAACACGAGTGGAGAGCACTCAGCAATCAACGATAAGAGGTGTATATATATTCAGCAGTCTCACCTCAAACCCTCCCCCTGGATAGCACGCCAAATACGCATTAAACTTTACTCCCTCTAATTGTATGTAAGTGTTAACTCATGAAATGGACAGCAATATATTTAATCATGTCTGGCAATTTGAAAAAAATATTTGGGGTCAATAAAAGTTAAATAAACATTTAATGATTTATAAGCCTTTCACATATTTCTACACTAATTATATAAAACTATATTGTCAGTACACCATAGTTATACAAATGAGCTAAAGCAATGCATTTCCATTAAAAGGGATGGAAACTGATAAGAAAAACATTAAGATTTTAAAGATCCTGTGTATTCTTAGATCCTAGTGTACAACGTTAATATCACAATCTTCATCTTTTATTTTAAATGGCTGACATTTATAATTTGCAGTTAGCCTCCCGAGCATCATAAATTTATGAAACTGAGGATGTTTGCTTTATGGAAATCCCCTGCTCCAATGCACAAAGAATCGTACAGCTATTAAGACGTGTGGCAACACCAGTAATACCGGTCTCACAGGTATTTAAATTTTTACATTGCTAATTTGAAGGCGAAAGTAAAATGCGCACGTCCGCATGTGCATTCATAATGGTGCGAAGCAGAGCAAGCGTTTTTCCATAGGAATGAACTGAAAACGCTTGCTCTGTTCTGTTCTGCTCGCTTCGCGCCCGTTGACACGTGCGGCCAAATTCACTTATATAGGCACTTTTACATTTCACTTTGACACCAAATATTCCGCCATCATCTTGTTAGTCAGCTCCTCACTCTCGTGATAAATGAAATCTGACTCCTGCTGCTGAGCTGTGCTGCGACTCTCGTTCAGCTCATGATTTATTAAGCAGACCCCATTCAGTTTTTAATTGTAGCGTCTGTTCTCTAACTGAACTAAATTATTTTATTTGAAAAAATGGGGGGCGGTGCCACGGTGGGCAAGTGATGTAACCGGTGTTGCTTCTGAACACCGTTAACACCGACTATCGTAGCAAGCCGACGCGCGCATGTTCAGATTTGCACGCACTGGCAGAACAAAACTCGCGCTTGTGGCCAGTTCTGCATGTGTCCTGTCAGGACTCACAATTTTGTTATTTCTCCTCGCAACAGGCTGATTTGTGTGCATCATATTTTTTGTGCTCGAGTTTGGGATTTGTTTTATTGTTGAATTAGTAAGTAAATAAAAATAAATATATAGCCTATATTGTTGAAAATGTGGAAAGAGGAAAGTCCACTGATGAGTTACCAGCGTAAGCCTATGTGCCGGGGCTCAGCCCCGGCCCAATTTAACCCCTGGTTATAATGGAAGAAGAAGCTAAATTAGCGCTGTTGAACTTTGGAGCTTGCTCCTGCACAGGTAGCATTTTTGTGAGATAGCCTCTAGGCTCAAAGCGACATTTCTATGCTACTTAGTTATATCCCTTTTCTATGCTACTTAAATCCCTGCAAGAGGCCTCTGGAACACAAATGACAAGATTATGCTTTCTCTTAAAGGGCAAGCACTCTAATTACTTTCATTAGCCTTCAACTTTAAAATCAATGATAATTATTGTGTCAGACGTGTCTGGGAGTAACGGCTCATTTGCTTCTTTAATGATAAATTCAGAGGACCCTGCCATGTTATCTTTTCTTTTAGCAACACATTCAGTGATAATCTGGGAGTCTAGCTATGCTTTTTGTGTATAAGATGTTTAAAGTATTCGACTCTTGGTAAACTATTGTCTACCAATATTTAATCTAGAATGCACTGAGGATGACCCATGTGAAGGATTAAGTCGCCATGCTACGTTTGAGAACTTTGGAATGGCCTTTTTAACGTTATTCAGAGTATCGACGGGGGACAACTGGAATGGCATAATGAAGGTACTACAATGCAGAGGAGTTTTTCATTGTTCTTCTGTAACTGTATTGAGAGGGTTTCACAGGTGCAGGTTTAATCATTAACATGTTGCATATGTGCAGGACACTCTGCGAGAGTGCCCTAAAGATGAGTACTGCTATCTGCCTCTGGTCTCCCCCATCTACTTCGTCACCTTTGTACTGATTGCTCAGTTTGTGCTGGTGAACGTGGTGGTGGCCGTATTAATGAAACACCTGGAGGAGAGCAATAAGGAGGCTAAAGAAGAAGCAGAAATGGACGCTGAGATTGAGATGGAGATGGAGATGGAAATGGCTCGGCGTCTCAGCAACGTCTCAGCGGGGAGTTCTTCAGGGCCTGAAGACAAGGCACATCCAAATACACCCAAACAGGTATACATGCCCCGGTTTGCCCAAATGAAGTTATGAATAAACATTGTCAAGCTATGTATTTATGATAATAGTATAACGAGGGGTTTTCAAACTGGTATCTGGGAAACCTCAGGGGGCTGCAAGACAGTGCTAGGGGGTATGTGAAACATTTCAGGAAAATCAATATAGTACTAAATGTATTTTTAGGGCTGTCAAAGTTAACACATTAACCTAAGTCAATAAAACATGTTTCACACAATTATTTTAACACATTTATCAAGTTATTCAATTTTACATACCAAGTTTTTTATGGTATGTAATCAAATATTTTGCTGATTCTTTGGTGTTCTATACCAGACACAGCAAGCTCACTGTTCGCGATTCTAGATATATAGGAAGAAAAATATAAATATTAAATTGGGGGTGGGGGGTTATTTGAATGTATCTCTAAAGAGAACTAACTGTCTTCAGAAAAGTTTTGATGGGATTTTCTTTTCTGGTAACACTTTACAATAACAGAGCATGAATAATCATGTACTAATACCTGAATTAATAGTTACTTCAACATGAACTCATGATTAGTGAATATATGAACTAATCATGAACCAATGAAGAGCAATCCTTAACTATACGACAGGAGTCATAATGATTCATTCATGAATAACAGCAGCCTTAAACATTTGAGTACATTTGATAGTTAATGCATTAATTAACATTTAGGGGTAAACTAAATCAGTCAGGCTCCATAAGAATGAATAAGAAATATTTTGACTTTGAAATACATTTAAACAATTTATTAGTCATAATTTAAACTATTGACATCAGCAGCTTCATCATAAACATTACTGAAAGGCACAGGATTAGTTTGTCATTAATTTCACTGATCCTCCTTATCAATAGAACATACTAAATACACTAATAATTTATCTTAAAAGGTCCTAATCTGTTTTGTGATTTTCTTTCCCATCAAACTGAACCTACTGTGACTTACAAAGGTTCCTGAGGAATCGGTTCCCAAAAAAAGCCCTGATTTCTAAAAAAACACAACTAACGTGCTGAGCAAGCACCTAGTGCGCCACTAATGAGTGTCCCACCAGAAACAAACCCTACATACTGTAGTTTCAGGACGAAAAGTAGCTATTACTAAACATAGGCCTAAATGAACTGTAAAATTCAGAAAACGCTTTAGATCAAATTAAATGTATTAGTGGTAGTTAGTAGTCTATTTTCCACGTTTGATTAGACGGATCTGTGTAATTAATGGATAAATAATCATGTGCCATTCCAATTATTTGTCACAAAGCGGCAGATGGCAGATTGTGATATTACAGTTTAAATGATGGCAGTATTAAATTATAAGTTTAATTCAAATTTAGAATACTTTAGTTCATATCTTCACTAATCATGAGTTCATGTTCAAGTAACTATTAATTCAGGTATTAGTACATGATTATTCATGCCCTGTTATTGTAAAGTGTTACCTCTTTTCTTCTTACCTCTGTAAAAGGTAGCGTTTATAAGCGTAGCGATAACCAAAGAAACCACTCCTGTTCCATAAGCGCAAATTATACAATCTAATTTAAATGAAAAACAACTGCTTATACTCCATGTGTGTAGCATCTTTGTTTGGCTCGTGATTCAAATGCAGTGGTTGCCTCTAAATTAAAATGGCTAAATATATTTTTTGTTTAGAGCAAATAAACAACAAATGAAATTGCTTTAACAAAGAAAAAAACGGCAATCAGAATTGGCCATAAAAAAATATGAACTACAAATCACTACACATCACTACTTTCTAATCAATTTTTCAGGGATCTCTCACCAGACCCAACTCGGCAGCAAAAATCCAGTCCTTTTAACTGAACAGACCAAACCCTTTGAACATAATCTCACTTCAATCTTTGTTACATCAATTTTCCACATTTTCCATAAAGCAATCATGAAAATAAATAATCTTAAAACATACAAAAAAATATGCTATACAGACATTCAAATTAACACATGACCCTTTTACACAACACAAATCTACTCCCAAAACCTACACCAAAGATATCTTAATACAAATTAAATATTTTGTTAATTGAGATAATATTGTAATAATTTGCTTTGGTACGGTGACACTATGAAAACATGTTGTCTTTATAAAATCACACTTAATATTTTTCTTAATACAAATTTACTGTATATATAGATGCCTTTTATATTTTAGGTTTCTTACCAGGGGATCATCATATTGTGGCATCAAAAAGTTTGAAAACCCCTTGTATAATGAACTGGTCATATAGTATACAAAACATTGTCCCATTTGTTTTAGTTTCTTTAGTTTAGTTTTGCACTTACTGTGCACCATTAACTTTATAAGGAGCAGCCTGAGTTGGCTTCAGGCAACAGGATTGCATTTGTGTTTTATTGGGTGCTGAGTTGTCACATTACAAAGAAAATATGCTGAGGCGATGTGGACAGTGAGAAGTGAGGCTCTACAAGGAGGCCAGAAACATTTGTTACCCCTCATGGGCTGCTCTGGCAAAGAGTAAATTTGCTTTGTCAACTGCAGTGAGCTGGTGAATGAACCTGGCAAGCTTGGCTCTATGTGTTTGTGAGTTTATGTGTGAGGGGGAAAAGCAGTGGAATACATTTCTCTTCCACAGGAGGAGGGGATACAAAAATCACAGGAGAATTTGCTATCTCCACGGAAAATGTCAGTGTCAAGGATGCACTCTTTGCCCAATGACAGCTACATGTTTCGCCATGTGAGGCCAGCCAGTGCTCCATATCCACTAGAAGAAGTGGAGACCAGTCAAGGGTACCTTGCATTAGGTATAAAGACCCAGAATACATGAATTTATGCATTGATAATTATTGACTTCAAAAGAACAAAAACTTAAGGAAAGTATTCATTAACCTTTCCCATATAGGCTCCATCACCTCAGTCCACTCCCAGCCATGCGAAAGCCGTTCCCTGCTTCAGGTCCCTGGTGTTTCTCCCCATTCCCAATTCAGCTGCCTCCCCAAGATTCCCCCTCCCCTTTCCTCTCCAACCCACAGTATTGGCAGGACTTTATGCAGACAGGTATACTCTCAAATGTCCTATCGATATCAAGTTCTTCACTGTTGTGCTCTGATTGCAGGCCACATGTTCACGATGTCCTATGTTTATTCTTTCAGGAAGCAATTAAAAATGACTCCATAGACGTGCAAAGTTTTGACTCCAAAGACAATCTTGAAAGACAGGCAGGGATAACCACAGGCAGCTTCAAGCTGCATTTTCCTCGGATCCCTGGCCCTAGCATTCCTCAGGAGTCACCCTTGTTGCCCCCACGTGGACATACACCCAGTGTCCGCACCTTCCAGCAGCCGCATAGCCAGCACAATCTCCCTTCTCGACCTCCCAGCCTGGCCAGCAGCAGCAGAAGCACCAGCCCCAGTGGCTCCATGTTTCACTCCGCTGATCCGACCGACGAGGAGGTCCGCCACATCAACAGTACAACACGGCTGTGGGCAGGGGTCCAGGCAGAAGCACGGAGTCACTCCCTGTCTCCTTACGCCACCTCAGGGACGCTGCTTCCCATTCTCGTGAAGAACTGCAGCAGTGCTGCCAACTTAGGCGAGTTAAGCGTCAAAGACCCGAAGAAGTGCTTCGGTGTGGACACTGAGGGTTTTCTGGCAAAACCCTACGGTGCTGATGACCATCGCAGGCACTCAATTGAGATTTGCTCTTCAGGAGATGATGGGCTGTTTGGTCAAGAACTCAGCGAAAAGAGGCATGTTCCGATGCGCGGACAGTCGTTGCACATTCCCCGGAAGAAAAAGATTAGCCCTCCCTGTATCTCCATCGAGCCTCCATTTGAAACGGAGGCCCCTGCCTCTCTTGCATCCATGAAAAAGCTGTCAGAGAGCAGCATGTTACTGCGGAGGAGGACGCCATCCTATGACTTGGCCCTGCAGCGGGACTCTCTGGATATGCCGGAGAACCAGCTGTCAACCCAGCCGCTCATCAAAGTAGAGCGGCACCCCTCTCACTGTGCCGAGTATCTGTCCCTGCCACACCCCGCCCCAATGGGCAGTCTGGCAGGCATTCTGTGTGAAAGCACACAGCCACCCCCCTTTGATAGCAGATTTGAAGAATCCACAGACTTCAGCTCTGTAAACAGGACAGCCCAATGAGGGACATCGGCGTCAGCCAAATTTTACCGTTCGCACTCGAGGGTGCGGCAACTAGTTGAACAGGGGATGTTGACCTCTTTCTGTAGCCAAAGTTTTCTTTGTTTCTTTTTCAAATGTAATTTCATCATTAAAGCCAGCCAGGAATGGCAGCCGATCCTAGTGGGAACAGCGTTTGATCTGGAAGGGTGTTGAACATGGGATATGCAATTTCAGGTTTCCAAATGGAACTCTGGTTCTTATTTTAGTCCCAGTGCTCAATCACATTGATTTGAGTTCAGGATGTGTAGTGTTATGTATCATCTGTATCATATTTGTCAGTCTTTCCTCTCTTTGTCATGAGCATTGCTAATGTTTTCTGTAAAGACAGAGTATACAGAATAAAAGACTAATAGTAATTGTACAAGTTATGTACTTTATTGACTCATAATGTTTAAATAGAGAACATATTGTATTAGTGGAGAAACAAGCTCTATTCATATGCACATATTTTTTATAGAGATCTAAAATGTTTTTGCACATATCAATTTGAATTGTCCTCTGTTGTCTTCTTGTGAATGTACAAGTTCTTTTTAATCGAATAGCTGTGGGATCAATTCTAGTCTGTTTAGGCCTACTGATACTGAGATGATTTTTATTTTTCTATTGAGAGGACGGAGTGTGTCGTGTTACATAAATTCAATGAGAACCAAACTACAAATGATCTGTAGCCTGAGTGCAATACACTATAAATGTTTCTGTAAGTTTACCCAGTTAGGTTACTCACTTTTTACACAAACATAGCCAGTAACGTGCATCTCACATTTACAACCCTTTACCATACTCAGGTTCATCTCTAAATGTATATTACAATTTCTGCTACACTCTACATTATAACCTAATTTAACTACAACATACTATTTTAACATTTTGATGCCCTTGGCTGTGGCACAAGTTGCATGTGAAGGACAAAGTAATTCAAATGTAAATGTGACCTTGTTTTGTTTCTCCTGATGTTCAAACTTTATAACTATCAAAGCAGAAGACTAAGGGAGTTTATATCACTACACTTCTGATCTATTTTTTGATCTGTTCTGCTTTGAAATGGCACCTCTGGGTTTGTGCCCTTGTGCAGCAATGAGACACATGTTTAATGAAAGGGACACAAAGGTATGTTTTTTTAAGGGAGTAATGTGATTTATGTATAGTTAAACTAAGCCATGATGTTTTTGGGAATTCACAGGTCAATGACTCCTGCAGATCCTGCTCTTTAAATGATAAAACTCACATATCCAGTGTCATCAGTGTATCACCTGAGATTTAAAATACTCGATGCAGCTTTTGTGCTGTGTTAATTTACTAATTTCCTTTATTTCTGAATCTTCTCAAAAGATGGAGAAGGAAAATCAGTTGCATGTTACCAAGAGGTTTAGAAATATAAACATCTGGGTGTTTTTTTAAGTTTTTTGATATTTCGATTTTCAGATATTTTCCATTTGTAGACTTATCTAATTGCACTAAGATGTAATTACAAGGTATTCCTCTTTGTAGAACTGAGTAAACCCACTTGTTGTCTAATGCAATATTTTATGATAGTTAATGTTGAGATGAGTGCAAGAGGTTTAGTTGTAAGCAAAACTCATTGATGATTACAAAAGTATGTACTCTGACAACATAATCTGACATCAGTTTAATATTGGGCTTTGAGACTAATGTGTGCAGTGTTTCATGCATCTTACGGTACTTGATCCACATTTTTTGCAAGAGGATTGTTGAGAGTTTTTTTCTAATTGCTATTGAATAAATGATAGATCTGTATGGATGGGGTAGTATATAATTGCTTAAAGTGTTTTAATCACTTTGGGCATCTGGACATTATTAGCTGTTTTTTTGTTGTTTTTTAGCTTTTGCCATCAAACAGCCTAATGTCCTTTACCCTTCAATAAATAATCAACACATTTTCCTCAAGCTTTCATGATTACAGTCATTTCTCATTTTTCTCTTCTGTTATTGCAACTATAGGACTTGTTTATTTACACAAACTGTCTGCAATAAGTTCCTTTTTTTTTTTTGGGATTTGATATGACTTGGTTGATAAAGCAGAAGTGTTTGAAAAGCTATAGAATTGTATTTCTACATTGTATTACCTTGTATTGTGTAATGACCACAACTAATCTGAGGGATATTCTCTGTGATCTACACATAAATATTTTATAGCAAAAGGAAGATGTGTAATTTGGTTTTTTTATTTTTTTATTTTTTTTTAATTTTTATTTATAGTATTTATAGTTCTATATTATTTAAATTATAATTTTAATATATTAAACCATACCCAAAAGAAATTTTCAAAAAAATGCACAAATGTCTTTTGTCCATAACAGAGGGCAGACACACATAGACAGGGAGAAGCAGAGGCAGTTCAGACCTAGCAGCCTTAAAATAGTTAAGTCAAGTCACCTTCATTTATATTGCGCTTTTAACAATATGAATTGTTTCAAAGTAGCTTTACAGTGATAATAGGAAACTACAGTAACAGAGATTGATTTGGCTTTACAGCAGCTCTAGGATAAAGTTATTGTCCAACTAAAGTTAGTTTTGATTGATTGATTCACTTCCATTGCGAAGATCATTAGCTATTAATTCAGCTAACACGACACCGACACCGGAAATAGGTTCCAAGGTGCAAACGATTATCAGTTATCTCTGCGCAAACACCGACGTCACGCACATGCGCATCACGTGTTCAGTCCATAGGTATGCGCGTTTTAATATATATATGTGTAGGCGTGTAGTACTTTTTTACAAATCAAACTTCAACAAACTACTTGTCTGGCCTTAAAAATGTATAATACAGAATTATTTATCGCGTCCGCGTAGCCACGTGGTGACTCTGCACAGATAAAACGACAACATTTTATCTGTACAGAGGTAGAGGTAAATGGAAGGGAAGGAGGCCTTCACAGGGGAGAGCCTAGTTGACACTTCAGGACTGCGTTGTCGTCGTGTCCAGGCACAGTTCCTTCATCAGATCTGGATACAGCCTGGATTTGGCGGACTGCAGTAAACCTCAGGATAAACAGAGAGACTAATATTAACGTAGACGCCGTCCTTCTTATGATGTAACAAGTACATCAGGATTTATGGGAAGTGTTCCAGGTTCCAGCTGATCTAAACTATGCAGCCTAACATTGAATTATAGAAGTCTATAATGTGTATACTAGGCCAAAGATATGTGTTTTTAGTCTAGATTTGAACTGACAGAGTGTGTCTGCTTCCCGGACAATGTTAGGAAGACTGTTCCAAAGTTTTGGTGCTAAATAGGAAAAGGATCTACCGCCAGCAGTCGATTTTGATATTCTAGGTATTATCAACTGGCCGGAATTTTGAGATCGCAATAGATGTGAAGGACTATAATGCATTAAGAGCTCACTCAAGTACTGCGGAGCTAAACCATTTAGTGCTTTCTAAGTAATCAGCAATATTTTAAAATGTATGCAATGTTTAATAGGGAGCCAATACAGTGTTGACAGAACTGGGCTAATATGGTCATACTTCCTGGTTCTAGTAAGAACTCGAGCTGCTGCGTTTTGGACCAGCTGTAGTTTGTTTATTAAGCGTGCAGGGCAACCACCCATAATAGCATTACAATAATCTAGCCTTGATGTCATGAACGCATTAACTAATTGTTCTGCATTTGTCATTGAGAGCATATGACGTAATTTAGATATATTTTTAAGATGGAAAAATGCAGTTACTAGACACGTGACTTTCTAGGGTAGCATGTACAGAGTGAACAGCAGCGGTCCTAGTACTGAGCCTTGTGGTACGCCATACTGAACTTTTGATTGATAAGACATCTCTTCATTTACTGCTACAAACTGATAACGGTCAGATAAGTATGATTTAAACCATGCTAATGCAATTCCACTAATGCCAACATATTTTTTTAGTCTATTTAAAAGAATGTTGTGGTCGATAGTATCACATGCAGCACTAAGATCGAGCAACACTAATAGGGAGATACAACCACGATCGGATGAGAAGAGCAAATCATTTGTGACTCTAATGAGAGCTGTCTCAGTACTATGGTACGGTCTAAATCCTGACTGGAAATCCTTGCAGATATCATTTATTTCTAAAAAGGAACACAGTTGTGAAGATACTGCTTTTTCTAGTATCTTAGACAGAAAAGGTGGATTCGAGATCGGCCT
Source organism: Squalius cephalus (assembly GCF_949319135.1). Classification (NCBI taxonomy): domain Eukaryota; kingdom Metazoa; phylum Chordata; class Actinopteri; order Cypriniformes; family Leuciscidae; genus Squalius; species Squalius cephalus. The sequence goes on along the minus strand of NC_137122.1, from coordinate 33,963,431 downwards.
GTAATTGACTCATTTTGTAGGATCAAGTTGCGTTTTTTATCAAGCGGTTTAATCATAGCCAGCTTAAAAGTTTTTGCTAATTAATGATAATAAGTAAATATAATCTATGACCCCTGGAAGCATCTCTTTCAATAGCTTAGTCAGTACAGGGTCTAACATACATGTTGTCGATTTAGATGATTTAACGAGTTAATCTCCTATAGCAATAAATTAATCGAATTTTTTCTCAAGGAGACTACAATGCACTGCCTGATGTGATACTGTAGTAGACGGTTGCATAGTTATAATTTTCTCCCTGATATTATAAATCTTGTAAGTAAAGAAGTTCATAAAGTCATTACTGCTGTGCTGCTTGGAAACGTCTGGGCTTGAAGCTTTCTGTTTCATTAGTTTAGCCACTGTTTCAAATAAATACCTAGGGTTTTGTTTATTTTCTTCTAATAGGGTTGAAAAATAAGCAGATCTAGCAGCTTTTAAGGCCTCTCTGTATGCAATCGTGCTCTCTTTCCATGAAATGCGAAATACCTCTAGTTTTGTTTTCTTCCAGTTGCGCTCCATTTTTCTGGCTGTTCTCTTATGGGCCCGGGTGTGCTCGTTGTACCACGGCGTTGGACTATTTCCTTTAATCGTCTTTAAGCGCAACGGAGCATCTGTGTCCAAAGTGCTGGAAAAGAGAAAGTTAAAAGTTTCTGTCGCAATATCGAGCTCTTCTAAGCTATCCGGGATGCTGAGATGATGAAACTGATCACGAAGATTATTAATAAAGCAATCTTTAGTGGCAGAAGTGATAGGTCTAACATATTTGTAACACAGGGTCAGCTTTGCAGCCTTGGCTAAATGAAGTTTACACAAGACTAGATAATGATCTGAGATGTCATCGCTCTGCTGCAGAATTTCAAAGACATCAACATTTATTGCATGTGATAATATTAGATCTAGAGTATGATTACGACAATGAGTAGGTCCTGACACGTGTTGTCTAACTCCAATAGAGTTCAGAATGTCTTTAAATGCCAATCCCAAAGCATCTTTTTTCGTTATCTACATGTATATTAAACTCATCAACAATTAGGACTTTATCTGCAGCCAGTACTAACTCTGATAGAAAGCCAGCAAATTCTTTGATAAAGTCTGTATGGTGCCCTGGTGGCCTGTATACAGTAGCCAGCACAAATCTTAGACTTCTTAGTAATTCTGAAAATATTACTATAAATTACAGCAACACCTCCCTGTTTGCATTTCAGACGAGGTTCATGTTTATAACAGTAATCTTGTGGGGTTGACTCATTTAAAGTAATGTAATCGTTTGGTTTTAGCCAGGTTTCTGTCAAACACAACACGTCTAGGTTATAATCTGTAATCATATCATTAACAATGAGTGCTTTCGAAGTAAGGGAACGAATATTCAGCAACCCGAGCTTTATCATTTGTTCATCTGTATTACATCTGTTTTTTGTTTGTTGAACATCAATTAAATTATTAACCTTTAATGGGTTTGGGAGTTTTTTGTATTTCCTAATTCGGGGAACAGACAGTCTCTATATGGATATCTAGGAGAAATAGTCTCTATGTGATGGGATTTATCTGACCTCAGTGGCGTGAGACGGCTGGCAGACGGTCGGTTTAGCCAGTCTGTCTGCTTCCTGACTAGGGGTGTGAACCTAAACTGGTCTGGTTCGATTATGATTATCATGTCATCGATTCAGTTCAATTCGATATGCATCACGATGCACTGCATCCTCAATTTTCAATTTTACTTCAAAAGTGATATGTGCGCGCGTGTGTGTGTGCGTGTGCTCACCTGTTCGGGAAGTCGCAGTGACAGAAACAGTGACATTCCAGTTTAAGTTTCAAGGGAGTAAAGCTTGTTTATGCCATTAAGAAAAGGAAAATCTGTAAAATAAATATTGTTTTAAAGAAATATTAATTTAAAAGCAGCGCTCATTAATTAATCATTAATCAGTGTATTATGTTACCATTAAAGATGCGCACATCAACCGTCGCTGAGTCCGCTGTTGAAGGTGATGATCATCCATTTATAATCACACGTAACAACACAGAATAATTGTAATTTGACCATTGGGTGTTGAACGCCCATCAACATACAAATGTGGGGAGGTGTCGCAACACCACGCGACAGTAATGCCGCAAAAGTGGATCAGTACCGTTACTCTAAAGCAGTCAGACTCTGCCAGGCGTTAACAGCTCGGGGTGAAAACGGCTAGCGTGGTTTATCAAGTTAGTGGTATTACCTCCTGCATATTCTATTTGTGCGTGATATGAGCGCACACAGCGTGTGTCTTCTGCAGGTCGTGCTTACCAGGTTGTTCATAAAAGCCGAAATGTGCCCAGATGTAGGCTTTTAAAGTAGTTGGAAGCATTTTTTATTTTATCGCACTCGCGTCTCACCTCCCTCTGCCATTGTATGCTACCGTGACAAAGCACGTACGCGACAAATGACGTCAGAAAAGCGTCAGTACATTATAATTGGTTATGGTCTATTACTGAACCGATACCGAATCGTCCTCGTCTGCATCGCGATGCATCGTAGAAATGATTAATTTCAACACCCCTATTCCTGACCTGAGCCCCTATTCATGTTTGAGCTCTAGCCTAAGACTTTGTGCCATATTACTAGAGAGGAGAGCAGCACCATCCCAGGAGGGATGAATACCATCTCTTTTCAACAGGTCAGGTTTGCCACAAAAACTTTTCCATATGGTCTATGAATTCTATATTATTTTGCGGATACCTCTTAGACAGCCAGCCATTGAGTGAGGACAATTTACTAAGTATCTCATCACTCCTTGCAACAGGAAGGGGGCCAGAGCAAATTACAGTGTCTGACATCGTACTTGCAAGTTCACACACCTCTATAATTGTAGATAATAACTGGCGAAGTCGAACATCATTAGTGCCGACGTGAATAATAATCTTAGAGAATTTACGATTATCATTAACCAGCACTTTTAAATTTGCTTTGATGTCAGGCGCTCTGGCTCCCGGCAAACATGTGACTGTGGTGGCTGGTGTCTCTATTTTCTCTAATAGAATCGCCAATAACTAGGGCACATTAAACAGGATTCTCAGTGGGTGTTTCACTGAATGGGGAGAACCTGTTTAATGTTGTTATCGGAACGGAAGAGCGGTGTCTCACGGTCACCCAGTTGCCCTGCTGCACGGGCTCTACAGCCGGAACCGAACAATGTACAGAGTTCACTAAAGCCTAGTTCACACGGGATGATTTTAAAATTGTCGGCCGATTTTCCAAACCTGAGAGACCCCACACACGGCGATAAAAAATCACGGGTCTAACCGTTTTGGTCGTACAGTGTGTGGTGCGCAGCCACACGGCAAAATCAACACATCACACACTAACCGATTTGACACCCGAGCATTCCCAGGTCAGACGGTTGATCCCTCGAGATCAAACGTGACTTCAGAGTAAACAATCATGGCGGACGAAGAGGATGCAGTGGCGATAGTTTATTTTTAACCGAAAAAAAACTTTATCAGTTGGTCCTCCATCTCCGATGTCCAACGGACTTTCTGGTGCGCCATGCCACCGGCTGTTTTGATTTTGTTTCCCGGTGCTTCCTCGCCGCCTGGCTTTCTGATTGGCTACACGCCACAGTCCACAGGCTGCGTGCTCGTTTGTCCCCGGGGGACACCACACACAAGGAGAAATCGGGCCAAAAAAATCCAACATGTTGGATATCCCTGATTTGAGATCGGAGCGGTCCCGACGTCCTTCCGAGCAGACGAGAACTGTCTTAACACACCACACATGGCAGGAATATCTGATCAGATTATTTTACGATAATCGGAGCATCCTTAAGATTGTCGGAAGGGGTGAATCTGGGCTAAAATCGGCCTAATTATCCTGCCGTGTGAACCAGGCTTAAGCTAGTCACATCCAAAGCAGTATCTAAAGCCCTTGCACTCTTACTTTCCTCAATTAAAGTTTGGACACATGGTCTCTAGTTCTGAAATCTTCTCTGTCAGCCTGACTATCTCCCTGCATACTACAGTTAACTGTAGTTTAAACCTCCAAAGGTTGTTGCATGAGCAGAAATATGATCACAGTAACTAAGGGATTGCAGACAAACTCCAAGAATTCACCTATATGCTTTCCAAGCCATAGACCAAGTATTTTTAATATCATGAGATGCAAAAGTAAAAATTCAGTCATTTACCAAGGTGTCAAGCCAGGTTTGGCTGGTTAGCATGTTTCTGTAAGCTCCTGATAGTAAATTTAGTAACTACTACACAATCTGGGGAGAAACATAACATATTTGAACTGGGGCTCCGGCGGGGGAGGCTGCACACTAACAATAACGTGGATGCTAAAGACCGCAGCCTCTAGCGTCCGTCGCTAGCGCCTCTTGAGGCCAGGGAAGTGAGGTTTACATGCACAGCTCATACTGGCCAACGTTCATTACACTTATACTAAACACTATGTAGGTCGGCAGTGCCGCCGTTTTCATGAGAAGGTGTATGCTATTTTATATATATATATATATTCACCAGCATTGACGCCGTTCATAGCCCCACCACTCACTGACTTCCTATGATATCCTCCTGTATTCATTTGGGGCTCCCGCAGTCAAACCGTTCATTCCATTAAGCGCACTGAAACAAACCCTTATGCATATTGGCCAAGAAACTGGATTATATCAGTGCACCCGAAATATGTCTACTCTCATGTTCCTATATTTTTCAGAGAGCCCCTCATCACAGGCATTTTCTGTTGTTGCTTATCTGAGTAGTGTTAACTAACTGCTGTGGAACGCGGAACTATGGCAGTGGTGAATTGCCCTGTGTCAATCACTTTGTCTTTTATACGAGTACTCGGACGGCCCTCCATGCTCGAACATACAGATGCAACAATGGCTTGTCAGCATCATTTTCATATCTCCATCCCATCCCAATAGGCACGCGAGCTGTCTCGCCTATGTCTGCATGCTGCCGCAACGCGTTTTACATTATTACAAAATTAAGGATAATTTTTTGGCTTCAATATCTCGCGGAAAAGAGGTTTTCACCTAGCGTAAGGTATTACGCAGTACTCGTTCCCTCTTCTAGAGAGAACAGAGGTTACGTTAGTAACCGAGTAAGTATTTGCTTCCCTTGCCAGAAATCCATTCCAAAAATTAGTTGCTGCCTCATGGCAGTTCCAAAAGCTTGAGAGACTGACTGTCATCTTGTATGACAAGTCCAGTCCTTCAAGCTCCATTGTCCAGAAGAGGAAAGAACTCTTCTGCTATGGGAGTAGGACAATGGAGAAACTGCCACCCACCCAAGATACTCTACTGCAGCACATCAGACGGGCAGTTTATCAGACTGGAATCTGGGCGACCAGCACACTCTCACAGCAAGGTATTCCTTCTCCAAGGGACTATGGATGGACCAAGGAAACAGGGTCTTGGGAACCAGTTTGGATGACACTTCCAGAAGTCCCCACAGCTTGCAGAGATCAAAGCTTGCACTTATCAAATGTTGCTGTTAGGGGGATTGTTCCACATGCAAATGTGGCAAAGCAAGTTTAGACTGCTCACCTCTTTGCAAATGCAACTGTAACGACTCATAATTATCAATTACAGGGCCAATAAAGACCATATTGCTAATACTTTAACATGTATTGAAGCTTTAGTTATGTAAAAGTTCATAAACATAAACAAACATATCAAAATGTTAACTTTGGGATTCATTTGAATACTTTATCTTGTGCAGGAACTTGAAAATCTCTGTGTTTTTAAGCATATTTCATTGATAATGATATACTTCTAATATGACATGTTACAACATTTATTTCCGAGGGCTCCTAGGCCAAAATTACACTATAGACCCTAAGGAAACACCATGCAAAATTTGGTGCTTTTATCACCTCGGTAACAGTATTTTCACTACGCCACCGGACTACTAAGGAAGTACCTCCTCTCTCAAGCGATAGACTTAATCTGGCACCCCAATCCAGAATTGTGGAATCCACACGTCTAGCTGCTCAGCGGAGCCTTCCGGCGTTACTCTGCCTCAGCGCATGCTGAATACGATTAATGAAGTGAGGGCCCCTTCTACAAGGTGCTTTTATGGAGAGTTTTTGAGAGCTTGTGCAGCTCAAGGGTGGAAGACCCAGTGAACTTCTCAATTACAGTCATCCTGTCCTTCTTACACCTTCTACGCTAATGTACATATATATATTGTCACTGTGTTAGCATTTCACAGCGAGGTTAATGGCAAGTCAGTTGGCATGAATGACCTGACAGTCATGTTTCTACAAGGTGCAATGAGGCTTTATTATTTTTTGAAGAAAGTTGTTTCCCCATAGTGTCATAGATCATTTCAGGGAACCAAGGTTTTGTCAGTAACGGGAGATGATTTCATGATGTTTTACATTTGCCTCGATGAAACGAATATGCACTGTCCTGCTGTTTTTCATAAGGAGTGTTCGACTTCAGCAGTGAGTGCCGTTGAAGAGACGGCGCTGGCGCTACTTCACTGTGATGTATGCCGTGCCGCAAGAGTAATTTGATAACAGCCATCTGGTGCAGTCAGTGCAGCTTCTTCAGAGCGACTGCACAGGGTCAGATGACAAAACTGATTTACAATTGGCCGAATTCACAGATGACAGCGACCTTGTGTTTCATGTTTATTCTGACACCTTCAGTTTCGCTAATGCTAACAAATCCGTGATTTTATAACAGTGAAAACTCTTTTCATGTAATCTTAATGTTGTGTTTATGAAAATAATTCCGATAAAAGAAAGTATATATAGACCCCATTCTATTGGTATTCAATCAGACATAAGTTAATGGACGTGTCATTCACTCACTCAATCCACCCGTTCCATTTCTGTTCGTCAAATCTTTGTGAAAATTGTGTCTCAGTTGTAGAATCTTTTAAGTCCCTACAAATATTTATCCATGTTAAGAAATATGCTGCAAAAAGGCAGTTGAAGGTGGTAAGACGTTTCTTTTTTTCTTTTGCTAAGTAACGTTATGCTATATAACCATTACCACAGATTTATTAGTAGGCCTGTACACTTTGTTATTTTGGCGACAGGTTAATGTGATGATTTTTATGGGTTATTCAAGACTTACCTGGCTGGTTATTAAACAAGTTCTCAGTAATAATACACCTAATTTTAAAATGATTCTGGTCAGATGATTCAGAAAGCTGTCGCTGTAATTTTTTCTAGATTTCTGACCAGTCAAATGCAAAGCAGTATAATGGAGTGTTGGCGTATGTCGCCATCTACTGGACAATGGTGTATTTCCACAGGTTGAAATAAACGGAACTACCGATCTGAAATGATGTTCCACACGGAACTGATAGTGTGGCTACACTGATAGGCAGAACGTTAGTTACTGTTGTTGTTGTTGTTTTTGTTTTAAATGCAGAACATTTAAAAGGACAAATGTAAAAAGAGTATATTAAGAGGTAGGGATGTCTGTAACATATCCTACTACTACAAATAAAGCCGAGATTATCTTTCCGTACGCATAGTTGCACATTATTTCATTAGCGTTATTTGGCAGAATACAATTTCTCTGTGATATATCGACAGCAGTTAGTGCTAGCACTAAAACTGTCTTCGGAAGTGGAAGACAGAAATGTGGGGAGAAATCGAGCCATGTATCAAACCCAATGAGGGTGAAAACGTGAAGAGCTGCGGTACAGACCAGAGATGGACACACTCTCCAGATCTGCAGGTGAGAGAGAGGGCATCACATTCACTACATGTGCACAGTCATAGTTGTCAAAATGTTTGATATTTTGATTCTTAAGTATTCTAAAGCTTTACTATGTCAAATTCAATTGCAAATTTCAAGATAATCCAAACAAAAGCATAAGATAAAAGATTCACTCCATTTTGACAACATTTTTAAATAATAGTTCATTATTAAAAAATGAAGAAAATGTTATGGGTTATGATAAAAGTCTTGACACATAACTTTGGAACATAACTAGAGATTTATATATTAAATAAAATTTAAAGTCGGCATGACATGGAAATTCATCTTTCTAAATGCATGTTTTTGATCTTATTGTGAATAATTAATCCGTGCATGTTTCTTTTTCTTGACCTTATGTTTAATCAAAATGTAATAATGACTTTTTCACTCCCCGCCCCTTTCTTACAAACAACTGTAAGCTCACATTCAGATCTGTCTCCATCCAATCAACCTATGGACAAAACCAAGACTGCATCCGAAATCACATACTTCCCTACTATATAGTATGCATCTGAAATCGCATGGGCTACTTCCCTTCTATATAGTAGGCGAAAAACAGTACGTGACAAGAGTAGTATATCCGAATTCACAGTACTCATGAAAGTGTAGGCAAAAAGTACCCGGATGACCTACTATTTTTGTTGAGATTCTGCATATGATGGACACGGGAGAGGATTTGTGAATGGCAGTGAAGCATCGCAACTGATGCTGGTAGGTCACTTGATAATGACAGCATGAATGTAGTACGTCTGGATTACATTCATACTACATAGAACATACTTTTTTAGCAGTCACAAAGTACGTGCTTGTTCAAAATAAATACCTACATGTGATTTCGGACGTAGCCCAAGTCCCCATCCTCCATTTTTATCTTTTTTTGATAATCCGTTTTACTCGGATGTACGTCATAGGAAAGAGAAGATCTGTCGCTACTTCTGTAGTTCCGTTACATCGTGATTTTAAATTAAAAATAGAGAGAAAAGTGACAATGAAGACAAGATGCTAGCTTTTCTCACTCAAGTATTTTCATCAAGATGTGCCTATATATTATTATTCTATATTTGTATAATGACCCAAAATGATTCTAACCTCTTGAATCTCTGTGGACGCTCCTCTTTAGCAGAAGACAGCACTGTGGGGAGAAATTGAGCCATGCACTAAACCTAATACATCTGGTAACTGCAATGAACCTGCTCCTCAAGAAAGATGTCCTCGTGAGGCAGATGTTAAGGAGGCCCAAAACACTACAAGCTACTCTCCAAATCTACAGGTGATGTCACCTGTGTTCAGCACATGAACTATACACGCAATATAATTCTGCACATGATTCTTACCCTGTTGCTCCTGCTTGTTTTTCTCAGGATGAGCCATCCAGCTGTCTGAGTGCAATGATCGAGGCTATAGCAGCCAGTGGGAGTCCAGTGAAAAGCCAGCAGCTGGGGGAGCCAGACTTAACTCTGGAGGAGAAGAAGGGGGTTTTGATGGATCAGTACAAATCCAAGCCCTTAGTCTTTCTAGAGCGCTATCAGGCCCATCTGAAGCCAGAGCACATGGACGCTTTCTCACACCTGAGCAGTGACTGCAGGGCGCAGTATTACTGCAAGGAGATTCAGAGACGGGCATCTGGCACAGCAGACCGGACACGGATCCGGAACCATCGATACGCAGCTCTTCGTGCTCTTCAGAAGGGTAAGCACAGGTTGTTTGAAGTGTGTTCCTGAAGGTTGCATAGGGATACTGCCGATAAGATTCTGCCTAATTTCGGCCAAATTCTAACACAGCATCACTTGAACCCTTCACGGAGAAGGCAATCCCCATAACGCATTGCAACAAGTAAAAATACAAGATAGTAAATGATGCAAGATCAATGTTGATTAATTTACTAAAGTCATGATTCATTCAGCACTGAAGAGAATTGATAAATACAGTACACTACAGGTCAAAAGAGTCTAAGATTTTTTTTATGTTTTTGAAAGTATCTTATGCTCATCAAGGCTGCATTTATTTGATCAAAAATACACCAAGTATTGTTATACAATTTAAAATCACTGTTTTCTATTTGAATTTATTGGAAATACTGATGATGGAAAAACTGAATTTTCAGCATCATTACTCCAATCTTCAGTGTCACATGATGCTTTAAAAATCAAATTTGCTGCTTATGAAACATTATTATTATTATTTGAATCAGTGAAAACAGTTTAATACTTTTGTGGATTCAGGATTGTTTGATGGATAGAAAGTTCAAAAGAACCGCATTTAATTGAAATAGGAATAACATGTAACATATGTCGTTACTGTAATCAGTGTAATGCATCATTTCTAAATAATAGTAGTAATATATAAAAAAAAAAAATTCATTTTAAAACGGCAAGAAAAAGAAAAATAGATTTTTAAATAACCCCTCTAGCACTTTGTGAACTTGCTGAAGAAATGCTTATGACAAGAATAGCATGCTTTTTAGTTCCTCAAAAACGTTGTCTCGGCAGAGGGCCAGTACTTCAGCGAGGAGCAGATGCGTGTGCGAGATCCACTGCTGTACGAGCAGTACATCGGACAGTATCTCAGTGAAGAGGACATCCTGCAGCGCTCAGAGGAGGCCATGAGGAACGGCCCAGGGGGACTCGCTGACCTGCTTATCAACTCCTACCAGGAGAAACTCATCCAGAACCGCCTGGAGGAGGAGCAGGAGAGAGAGCAGTGTGCAGTGGAGGAGTCGGATGAGGAAGGTATGAGTCAGAACTCCGATTCCATCTAATTAGTTTGATGGATGATTGTGTGTGATCTGGCATTTGTGGTTTGAGGACACAAATGTGTTTAATGAATGACATGGTTATTACAAGGGAAAGGTTTTTTATTTGGACACTTCCTGTGTCGTCGTAAAACAAATGGCTTAAAAAACACACTAAACGTTTTTTGTTTGTTTGTTATTTTTCATAAAAAAAAATGCTGGAAGTTTTCTGTGATGGGTAGGTTTAGGGATAGAATATACAGTTTGTAAAGTATAAAAACCATTACGCCTATGGAGAGTTCATGTAAACCACATATGCCAGTTTGTGTGTGTGTTTTAGAATGTGAGGAACCCAGACCGGCGGAGTGGGAGCCGACTGTAGAAGAGAAAGCCATGCTGAGGGAGGAGTTCCTGAGTCAAATGCATCAGCGCTTCTTGGATGGAAAAGATGACTTCAACTACAGGTTAAATCAGAGGACTTTCTCATTCTCCAGTTTTACTATCAATTAGGTCTAATTTAATATCAAACTCTGTGCCAAAGCAATATTTATTAATATTATTCTCAATGTCTTTCTCTTCAAATTAGTTGTTAAAGGGATAGTTCACCCAAAAATGAAAATTCACCCTGAAGTCATCCTAGGTGTATATGACATTCTTCTTTTAGACGAATACAATCTGAGTTATATTAAAAAAATGTCCTGGCTCTTTCAAGCTTTATAATGGCAGTGAATGGTTGTTTCTGTTTGAAGTCCATAAAAGTGCATTCATCCATGATAAAAGTGCTCCACACGGCTCTGGGGGGCTAATGAAGTCCAGAAGTGAAGCGATGCGTTTGTGTAAGAAAAATTGTTTTACATTTACATTTATGCATTTATCCAAAGCGACTTAGCGTACATTAGCATTTCAACGGACACATTTTACATTCTTATTCGTTTTAAATATGAAAATATTCATATTTAAAACTTTAGTAAAATAACTAGCTTGGAAATGAACATACGGATTTGACTTAAGTCTAAGTGCGACTTGCGCGAGTAATGTAACGTACTGCTGATATTTACGCTACGCCATGATGCACCACACTACTTCCGACGTCACAAGTTGACTGCGTTTGGCCGGAAGCTAGAATTTTACTTTGTAACATGTTAAATATTAATATTTTTCTTACACAAAAGCATCGCTTCACTTCAGAAGGCCTTTGTTAACCCCCCGGAGCCGTGTGGAACACACTTTTATCGACTTCAAAACAGAAACAGCCATTCACTGCCATTATAAAGCTTGGAAAAGGACATTTTTTAATAAAACTCTGATTGCATTTGTCTGAAAGAAGGAGGTCATATACACCTAGGCTGACTTGAAGGTGAGTAAATCATGGGCTAATTTTCATTTTTGGGTGAACTATCCCTTTAATAATGCTATGTAATGCAAACTGTAGTGTTAATTGCTCTTATATAATCTTATATCTTAAATAACATTGATATTTTCATTGCAGTGAAGTGGATGGGAATCCAGATTTTGATAACCTGGATATCGTAAGCCATGATGCAGAGGAGCGCTACTTTGATGATGATGATGATCAGGTAGAAGAGGAGGACGAAAAAGAAGAAGAAGAGGAGGAGGAGGAGGATGATGATATGATGCAATAGCCCTTCATGTTCAGAATGATTTTCATATTTCTCCTGTTTGATATTTTTGTTTGTGTAGGTTAAATGTGATTATCAACAGTTAATTGTCTTTAATAAAAGAGTACTATTTTTCGAGGTGTAGTTGTGGTCACATTTGAGGAATTCAAGGGTGGGGAAGGGTGTCGGACCCAAATGATGGTCCCGGACCCAAATGATGGTCCCAAATGATGGTCTGACCTTAGAAGACAAGCACTTTCACTTTAATACCACCAGTTATTGTTTTATTTTTTTTAAGTTGCCAGCCAGCATTTGATCATTTTCACCAAAATTTCATGGCCCCCAGAATATTGGAATATTTTGCTGTATGAATATCTGAACATGCAATATATCAAAAGAAATAACAGACCCTCCATTTTATCTTAGCGTCATGCATTCTTTTTTTAATCAACACTTGAATATGGATAAGTTAAAGAGGACATAACATCTTTTTTTTCCCTGTTTAAGTGCTATAATCAGGTCCCCGGTGCATCTACCAACCCAAAAAACGTGAAGTGACAACCCAGTAACTTTGTTTTTGGTAAGCCTTTCTCTGCAAGCATGTCAAAATATAAGCTGATCAGATTTCGCTCCCCTTCTGACATAGGAAGGGGATCTTATTATAATATTACCGCCCCTCAATCTGCACGTTTCCACCCAGGCGCCGCCATTTGGTTTTCGCAAGTGACAACAGTGTAACCAGTTCTAACGCAATGGCAAAAGTTCGAGCAAAGCATGCAAACTGTTCCGTCATTGGCTGCACAGACGAGCACAGAACACTATTTGAACCAACAAAAAAAAAAAAAAAAAATTAACAACTGTCTAATAAAGACCTCAGGGAAATGTTTAACTTTTACACAAGTTAGTTGACATGACATCTGTCGATGAGATGAATCAATGTAACTCCACAACAACTTCATAAATGTATCCACTAACCATTCAGAAACGTCCAGGTGCAGTCTAAAAGTTGCAACCTCTTAGTCTCTCCATAAGGCTTCACTCTGCTACTGGTGGTTATTTCTGAGATTTTGGAATGTGAAATTGTTATTGCTGGAGTATCCTAAACTCGTGTAAAAGATCGACTGTCTTCTGAACTTGGGCGGGAAGCAGCAGCTCATTTGCATTTAAAGGGACACACACACACAACTTTGACAAGCTATATTAAATGATCTGGGGGGTATTTTGAGCTGAAATTTCACATACACATTCTGGGGACACCATTTATTTATTTTACATCTTGTGAAAAGGGGCATGTGTCACCTTTAAAAAATAAAAAAAGAATAAAAAAAAACATTGAGCACAAAGCTGAGAAACGTTCTGTACATCCAGAACGGATTCAGAACGATGATCAAAATCATGCTAATCCCTAGTCTAATCCCCTAATGCTTGCAGAGTCCTATAGCTCGTCCTGGGTCGACATTCCATTCAGTAACATAATATTAGGAAGTTTTTATTTATATTCTGTTTAATGTCAGTTTAATTCTGTTTAATGTTTGATGATCACGTTATTTTAAAAATGCATATGATTACATATATCGCTTGTTTCTGCATCTTTGCATGCCTGTTGATCAGGAGATTGTCATTTGTCAGAAGATATGTAACAGCGCCCCCTACTGTATAACAGTGAAAACACGCAAAGACGGAAAATCCTGTCAATGGCAGGGAAAGAGTTGAATGTATAACATCAATATGGTTATATAATATTTATAATAATAATGGTTTTATCGCTAATTTGAGTACAGAAAACACAGACAATTTAACAAAATATGGAGTAAATACTTTATTAACATTCAAGATTTCATTAGCATTGCAATATCTCAAATTAAAATTCTACACAAGAAAAATAAAAATTAAATACATGTTCACAGGATAGGTGCTGGATGGAAAGTAAAGGTTATGTAAGGCAAAAATATACAAACAAAAATTAAATCAACTACAATTAGTGAGGGCCCTTGGACATAAACCTGGGAATAATGCATGGAGAAATGTGACGATGCGTCAATACCAAGCAAATTGTTTGTGCAGTTTTACAATGTAACTGGAGCCTTTCAATTTAAAGTCATACTTCTAAATGCACACTGACTAACATCTGCATTATCTGATCTGAGCATCCAATTATGTCTGTGCAACACTTGTCCTATAGATTCTTTCCCTTTATTAGCTACACTACCACCTATAGAAGTCATTTCTACTACACAGCTGTCTATACTTGCCCCATAAAATGCAGTGTTAGAAATGCCTAGTTATGTAAATGCCAGTGAAATATCTATAAAATACAAAATACCAACCCTTATAAGCCATAAAAAATTATTCTAAGGAATACTGTGTAAATAGAAAAAGTCATTAGCTCCTTCATAATGTGTTAATACTGTGGCAAAAACAAACTAGTTAGAATTAAAGAGGAGAATACTGAAAGGTTACATACACACCATGTTCCTTCAAATTACACACTTCACAGTTAACTGCCAGAATTACTTACAATGGCAAGTGGTTAAGGGACATTATTTAAAAAAATAAAGATGACTGAATGAAATGAAAATATCTCTATCAAACCCACAGGGTCCATAACTTGAACTTTTCAATAGATTTGTGGTCAGAAACCATCACAGTATCATATATATAGATAAAAAGGCAGGGAAAAGGGGAAAAAGTAAACGCTTCATACAGACTATATACCCTTCTCCTTAGTTAAATGAGCAGGGCACATTAATATGTTTCAGCTTCTAAATGAGTTTTGCCTTGATTATGTTTTAATGGTTATTTTCTGTTGTGCCACAATAAACATAACCTACGTGGAGCAGTTGTTTGCCCTAAAGTACCATTAAGATTCATGAACTTTACTGTAGCAGCCATGTATTCTAGGAAATCAACTGATAAGGTAAAATATAAACTTCTGAATACAAGTATTTCGATTTGATTTAGCATAAGCTAATTAATGGCACACAGTGAGAAGGAGAGGTGACGTGAGAAAAGAGGAATGTTGAAAGACAAACGAAGAAGAAAAACTTCATGGGGTCAGTGCAAGCAGCCCCCCTACCGTCGTACGGACATTGTGCAACACATCTTGGCTGTTTTATCGCCCGATCCCTTTAAAAGTCACCTCTCAAATGTACCATTTTATGGCCCCTCAAAGGAACCAATGGTTGTGGGGAGAGAGAAAAAAAGGAAAGGAAAACTGGAGGAAAGGTGAAGGAGAACAGGATAATAGAATGAATCATTCAGTCTTTTGGCACAGGGGAAAAAAAGTGCAACATTCCCACAGTAAAAACTTGATGAACAATGTTTGGTGCAACTTCCGGAGTCACAAACCGCTCTGTCAAGATCCAATTTGAAGTAATGAGTTCAGCTGATGAGTTTTCATCCATAACTGCTCCTGAAAAGAAACATCTTCATCAAGGCTTAAATACGGATGCAATTATATATAATCACAGGCACTCCTCCAAACACACCGACTGATCTTACGATCACTCAAACCATTCTGCACTGCCAAACGTATCCACAAGGAGGCAAAGAGGTACAATAAAACAAATGTAAAATGGCTATGGCTAAATGAAAGCGCTGGAAAACGTGGTCTGTTCTTAATTTTCTGTACATTTACGGTTCAGATAATAATGCCTAAGGCTTAACTGAGGAGGATGAGAGAGGCAGATGCCCCACTGAGAGCCAGCTTGGAGGAATTTGGACTGCAGGAATCGCAAGAGTGCATGAGAAGCTCTGCGTACATGTACTAACTAGACAAGGAGTGGGATTAAAGGTAAAGCATAAAGTGGTTATTAGCAAACTGGAAACTACTGTAGCATCTAGAAAGTCACAAAGCATGGGACGAGGTGGTGATCTCTGCCAATGAAATACACAACATACGTGTGTGTGTGTGTGTGTGTGTGTGTGTGTGTGTGTGTGTGTGTGTATAAATATATACACCGATTCACTTGACTATTTCCCAACACTAGATATGATTTCTAATTTTAACCAAACAATGATTCATATCAGAGAACAAAAAGATGCACACATTTTATGCTATACTCCTAAAAAAAAAACAAGATTATGAAAACAAATATTTAAAACGAATACATAAGCACCTATTTTACTGGGATTTGTCATGTTTCCCTGACATGTTATCTTAGTAGTTTATGTTATGTATACTTTATAACTCAGATTTTGTTGGGTTCTCTCCTTTTAATAATATTTGTTTTTCTTTTTTTTGTATTTTCTTGTAACTGTAAAGAAAATACATATTGTTTATTATTAACAAAAACATTTTTAATATACTGCTACTGTACTTGTTGAAAAAAGTAGATTGTTAAAAGCCACAGGATTTAGAAAACAAGTGAACTATTGTCGCACAACTAAAAAAAATGCAGTGATGTTAGAAGTACATTTTGTTCCTCCCCTTCACGAAATACACTAACACCACTTTTTTTGCCAACTAAAGTCTAACACAGATCTGCACAATAAATAACTGCCAGGCTCAGCGGGGTGCATGTCCTCAGTCAGACACACCTCCCTTCTGCATCCAATAACAAATCTCCTGTCTACTCTTCACAGACCACAGCGCTCCGCTCACAGACGCTCCACAGGCCTGCTTAAGTGCTAAACGTTCCTCACCTCCAGCTGTCTGCCGGCTCGCCTCAGTTGATGAGAATTCCAGGAGGCCTCCCATCCTCCTCTGTGATGTTCCTGAAGTTATTCTCAGCTTCATCCACAGTCCTAAAGAAGCAAAACATTGAGGGGAACCCAAAATACACTCAACTCAAATAGACCAGAACAGATAAATAAAAGCCGCTCACATTAAGAAGTCCTTGACGTCCTCAACGGTGAGATCGCCAGTGGTGTCCAGAGTGATGTCAGCACTGCTGTTGGGAGAATCCAAGACGGGCGAGGACAAATCGCTCCTCATTTCCTCCAACAGACCTGAGAGAAAGACAGCATATTATCTTGTTTTATGCTTTTTCAGCCTAAGCAATGAAATCATAGTATTTCATGAAATACATGTTCTTGACAGTGCGATTTGTATTGTCACAAAAGGGGTGAGATCATAGTTGAAGAAAAATTAACTGCTGTACAAGTACATAAATTAGACCTCAGTCATAAAAATTCTAATTTCCAGTAAAACAAAACCACACAAATTCTAGTAATTTCAGCTAGTTGAGTGAAGAATGACATATATTTTCCATTTGTCAAGACTTGAGTGCAGACTCGTTACCTTCAGTTTCAACAGACTTGCTCTCTGCTTGTGTCTTGTGCGTTCCATTAGCCTGTGGTGGGAGCGTCGTGCTGGAACTGCAAAAAAAAAAAAGTGCTGAAAAAGCAGAAGT
Organism: Squalius cephalus; assembly: GCF_949319135.1. Classification (NCBI taxonomy): domain Eukaryota; kingdom Metazoa; phylum Chordata; class Actinopteri; order Cypriniformes; family Leuciscidae; genus Squalius; species Squalius cephalus. The sequence goes on along the minus strand of NC_137122.1, from coordinate 33,945,991 downwards.
ACTATTCTCTGAATATCAGGGACATGACTGATGACTGATCCAACAAAAATTACCCATCTGTAACAACTGTTCAAAGGTTTGGGGTCGGCAAGAGTTAACGTTTTTAAAAGAAGTCTTTTATGCTCACAAAAAATACAGTAAAAACAGTAATACTGTCAAATTTTATTACCATTTAAAATTATTTTAACCTGTTTTGAAATGTGATTTATTACTGAGATGTCAAAGCTGAATTTTCAGCATCATTACTCCAGTCTTCAGTGTCACGTGATCCTTCAGAAATCATTCTGATGTGATGATTTGCTGCTATAGAAACATTTCTTATTATTATCAATGTTGAAAACGGTTTCCACAAAAAATTAATTGCATTTTGTACCTCAAATATCTTCTAACTGGCTGTGACTGACGCCCAGGAGTACAATTTATTATTAATTCAGTGTATGTATATAGAGGTCTATGTTTAGATGGATATTTTGGTGGGGCTGTGGCTGTTTAAACCGTAATTAGTGAAATCTATGTTACTCACCTGTGTGCAGAGAGATCGTGAGGTCGCTCCACATCCATTCGGCACAGTGGCTCTGTGATCACACGAGCTGACAGCGAGAAGCGCTCGTACTCCGAGGGCGAAATCAGGTAGAACCCTGATAAAGTTGAAGGCAATTTAGTTGAACCTCATTCCAGTGGAAAGGATCCGAGCTAGAAATGATTTACAGGCTGTTTGAGAATGAACTACTAACCTTGTCCAGTCTTCGTGAACACACAGGACGCAATGCCACTGATGTCTTCTTTGCGAATGCAGTCATAGCGGACTTGCGGTCTCAGTGCTGGCACACTGAACACGTGGAGGTCACCCAGATTGGTAAGGCACACTAAAGCGTTCTCAGAGTACTCTTCAGAGCTCACGCTGGTGAAGTTCGACAGCGCCACCTTCCGTACTCGACAGCCCTCATGGGCGGTCAACTTGAACTTGGTTTTTGCGCTTACTTTAGGCAGCGTGAAAATCTACACAAAGCAGAAGATAGATTATTCACTTCCAATTTAGCTTTTTACGATCTAGTTAATGGTAGATTTAGTTGTAAATATCCCAACCTTAAACTGCTCTTCAGAAGCGATAAGAACTGAGTGGCTGCCCTGCATGTCTGGAGCTTTGGCCAGATCTCTGGAGACTTCATACGGCTCTGGCAGAGGGGTTCCTCGACCATCCAGCACAGCGATGGACACCACTGGAGCTCTGTGCATGAGCTGGATCTCTTTCCCCAGCAGGGCCTCCACACTCTGCTCAGAGAACTTCTCCTGCGAGGGTACGTCCAGAGCGTATGCGTACACCGAGCCAGAGTTTGTGCCGGCCCACATTGTAGGGCCATGATGCGTTCCTGAGAAACAAAGGAAAAATAATGGTGGTCTATAGCATGCCATAATGAACAGATTATTTTCCATATCAATACATGATTGTCTTAAGAGCCAGGAGTCTTATTTAGAAAAACACAAGCATGATTTGATCTTAATTCAAAAAAATTAATAAATAATAAATAAATAAATGAAAGAGAGAAGGCAAAAGCTGACATGAAAGTGTTATTTGCAGGATTGTAACTACCATAGATTTAGGCCCTGTCCCAAATGGCACACTTCATATGCACTTTAAGTCCACGAGACCGAAGGGTGTCCCATGTGTCATTTTAGGTCACTTCTTCCCAGCAGTCAAAGCGGCGTTACGTCACGAAAGTGCGGACTCGTAGGAAGACAAGTGTTTAGGGTGCCATTTGGGACAGGGCCACTGTTGCTTTTTGCTTGCTTAATTGGGGACAACAATATCATTGATCTGCCTGCATTGACACAATTATATGAGAACTGAACTGAGCTGGACAAATGACATCACTGTTTTCTCCAGAGCGGCTATATATACAGTAGTCAACATTTTAATTGGATCAAAAAAAGCTCATCAAAGTTGTCCTATGACAAGAATGGATATTGTTCAAAATTCATGTATAACTTTGATGAAAGGTTTTGATCCACTTCAAATGTTGACTACTGTATAAATGAACTAAATTAATAAATTTTTGACAACAAAAATGAGCCATCACTGAACTTACTTAAGATGGACTATGACACTATTGTCTTCTAGATCAGCAAAAACAAAAACAAACTCTGTTGCATTAATTTCCTGTTATCAGCTTTGAAAATCTGTATTGTAAAAAGCGCTATATATTTAAAAGTGACTTGACAGGGCCATAAAGGGGTATATGCTCAAGTGTTCAACTGGCATGGGATTTTCAATGACAGATTTTGAAACTTTTGCACTTACCAAATGTTAAACTAAATGTCTCTAAAAGTCTCATTTTATTACTAGACTATGTTTTATAACAGGTCTACTATTGAATAAAAATGATTGAATTGAACACAAGTACTAAAACACAGTGTAATGAATGGCAAGAGCAAGCTGAACAGAATAAGCATATCTTATCTTACTGACAAGTTCTTTTGATCTTTAGACGAACTATCAAAGATGCCACAAATTTTCAACATTGATGAAAATAATGTTTCTTGAGCAGCAAATCATCATATTAGACTGATTTCTGAAGGATGGCGATTCCGAAAATTCAGCTTTGACATCACAGGAATAAATTACATTTTAAAATATATTTAAATAGTAAACTTATTTTAAAGTGTAATTTATTCCTGTGATGTCAAAGCTGAATTTTCAGTACTTTCATAGTACATAGTTTCATAGTACTACTGTTTTTACTGTATTTTTAATCAAATAAATTCAGTCTTGGTGAGCATAAGAGAGTTATTTCAAAAACATTGTAAAAAATCATGCATCATTTCCAATATCTGTAACCTATGGCGTATATAAACATATTTTTGTTCACTGAAGGTTTGGGTATCTGTTATATAACATCTGATTCCACTTTTCTCAATTTTATGTGTTTTGTGTGACTGAATTTTTTTTTTTAGTTTTCCCTATTCAGTCAGCACAGCTGTTTCAGACAATAGTGACCTGACTTGACCTATTATAATGTTCCAAAAACAAACCACTCACACCATAACTGCACAGTACAAACACAAAGTTATTCCCTCAATTATTGTGAAACTTTTAAAATTATTGCACTAATAAACAATAATACTTTGTTCAGAACTCTCTCACGGAAATTTATTTCTCCCTAAAAATGATCTGATCACTGTTGTGCAAGAGCCTGTTTTGAGTTAAGAGGTCACATATTTTGAAGATGAGGGAAATGAGGCTGCTTCATGCTTGTGACCCAGACATCACAATATAGAGTGATAGCGTAAATAACTTTAACACCACAAAAACGTGGGTGAATGTGTAACAGCCTTGGTCAGGTTAGACAATAATATACACATCAGCCTACATATTTCACACAGGACAGACAAAACTAACTAACTAACTAACTAACTAACTAACTAACTAACTAACTAACTAACTAACTAACTAACTAACTAACTAACTAACTAACTAACTAACTAACTAACTAACTAACTAACTAACTAACTAACTAACTAACTAACTAACTAACTAACTAACTAACTAACATTCTCTCTACACTCAGAGTTCTAGATTAGACTCGAAGCAAAATAGCTTATACTGGTCTAATATTTTGGCTTAAACTGGTACAATAACAGATGGATAAAATAGGCGTGTACAACAAATGTTAATTAAATTCAAGTACTTTAAATGTAATTACAATGCACCAACATGTATGTACAGAAGTAATTGTATCAAATGGTTAAATACAGTTACAGTAGTAGTTAAAAAAAACTAACTAAAAAAAAAAAAAAAGCACATTTTAGTCATGTCACACTGTGCCCCTTTTCTCACAATTCTCACCATCTCTGAGGAATGTGTCAGCAAAGCAGAGGCAGCGCACCACCCCAGACAGCGAGTCGTCTGCAGAACGGGGCTCAATCCGTCTCTGCACCGGCGTCACCTCAGCATCGTGCTCCGCCAATTGGGCGTTAGCCTCCCGCACCTGATGAAAACAAGATCATCTTCTAATAATTTAATAATCAACAGGTCAGCAGACTCAATGGCCTCATTCCCTGTATCACAAAAACCTGTGAGATTGTGAGGCACGTATGGGAGATTTCCAGACACTCACTTTACCCGTGGGTGTATTAACCACGGCACGTTTCTTTCCTGAGACTCTGCTCTTCCGGATTCGTCTGAAGGACTGGCGCAGGGATTTCTTCAGAGACTTTACTCGAGACAGCGGGCCCTCCATAGCCAGAGAGTCATTGGGGTGTAGGGTGCACCTATGGAAAGAACCTTCCTTTGAAGCAAACTCCATTCATACAAAAGTCAGATCTTTATTAATATCCTATGAGGTTATTCTGCTGTAACGGCTGAAGGAAATGCTTATTCAGATTAGGGTTTAATTGCATACCTATAACAATCCAATGCACTCATTGGGTAATTCAATGGATAATCAATTACCATAACTATACCAATAAAAATTACAATTAAATACAATTATTATTATTAATAATTTTATATTAAATACAATTATAAAATGTATTAACTAATAATATCATAAAATATCACTACTGTTGTTGTTATTAGTATATAATACTATTACTACCACATTCTTGTGACAGATGCTGAATATGCAAAAAAATTATATGATAGAAATACATTGTATGTGATTCCAGTTAAATTGTTATTTTTTGGATCATATATTTTATTGAGTATTGAGTTTGTGTTCTGGAATATTTGTAGAATTTGTTTGGAAATGCAGTTTCTGATGAGACATGCTCATCAATATAATCCATTTTATGACCCTGCTTACTTTGAAGATGGGCTTGTACATGACAAATTTCACATATTTTAATTATTCATTTAGTAAATGTTTCTACCTATATGTCTCCACCATTAAAGGGATGGTTCACCCAAAAATTAAAATTCTGTCAATGTTTATATGTGCATAAAAGCCTGTTCATCATATAAAGCGATCTAGTCTCTTTGTACTAAACTTTGTACTAAACCGCTCAATTCACATGGATTAGTTTTTACGATCTCTTTATGAACTTTTTGAAGCGTCAAAGTGCTAGTAGTGTAGCTGTCAATGAAGGGACAGGAATCTCTCAGATTTCATCAAAAAGACCTTCATTTGTGTATCGAAGATGAACGAGAGTCTTACAGGTTTGGAACAACATGAGGGAGAGTAATTAATGACAGAACTAAAAATTTTGGGTGAACTATCCATTTAAGGTATTATTACCATTGAGTTATTACCAACTCAAATTCTGCTATTGAGCCAACCCCAACTCAGAATACTTCAATATCTTCACAGCAAATGACATCAATCTTTCAGTTTGAAGCACTGATTATAAGTGCTCCTGAACAAGCATTTGGCCAAGTAATACAGCAGCCTTGGATGGCCCCATGAGTTACCTCGCCAGCACCGGACTCCGCCGATGATAGTCAAAGAGGCCAAAGCCATGACTGGTGCCAAAGGCAATGAGGTTCCACTCTGCGTGCAGGGTTACCGCAGTAACGGCCGCAGGCGGCATGCACTGCACCAGGACAACCGGCTGGAATCCAGGAGCAAACACTACCGGGCCCATCTTAGGAGGCAGCCGGTCATGACCCTTCCACGTAAAACCCTCTCGGTCCTGGAGCAGGTCCACCGTGGCCACATCAATCATGTGATCTGACTTCTCATCGCTTAGAACCATAACTATAACCTGTGAACAGAGCTTAGGTTATAACATTACTATCATTTCTTTTTGTGCAGACTATAGTCATTTGAAAACCTAGTGAGCTTCCCATCTAGGCAACATTATTAAGGCCCGTTCACACCAAGAACAATAACTATAAAGATAACTATAGCGATAACTACATTGGCATTGGATGACATCATTCTGTTTATGCTAATTGTGCAGCAGGTTTGTCGTCTGCTGCTTTAAATGCTTGAGCTCTTTAAGGTAGGATGGATTCTGATTGGCAGTCAATGTTTTTATTGTTCATCAGCTGGAAAAAAAAACTTTCCAAAAGTCAATTCCAACAATATCATTTCTCTGTGCTGTTATCATTATAGTTGTGACATGGACTCTGCTATTCTTTTATATTTAAAATGTTTTTTAGAACTTTATCTTTATTATTATAGTTATCATCCTTTGTGTGAATGGCCTTTAGGCATTTTTCAAATGGCACTGGTTTTCCCCTAAGGAGGTGGGATGAATCCATGTTTCACAGACGATTTTGGACGGACAGAGTCAAGATGTTATGAGGTTTCATTAAGTGTATAATACTGCCTATGTGGATATATTTGCATTAAATCATTAAAAACTAGTGATCCTACTTGTCCAGCAGTTCCAGCCACCACCAGTTTTCCACTGTATTTACAGAGGCTGATCTTCTGGATTCCTAGTCTAGGATCATCACTGTATGGGTCAAAACAGCCCACCTGGAAATAAATGAAAAGCAAACATAGATTGTTATTATTCTTCATTGATTTCTAAAGCTGCACAAACAGTGCAGCAATATCATATTTATGAGGAATGTATAGTGTAAAAACACACATGAACCAATTAAGTCTAGTAAAGCCCAAAGTATACTTCAGTTTTTGTGTGTACGCGAGGGTACGCATACATTGTGCGTGATGCAAATTTCATCACTAGAATAGTACGCCCATCACCCGTTTTTGTAACCACTCATGCTTTTGGTGCGTTCAAGTCATGTCGAAAACATCGTATTTACAAGTTAAACGCACATGAACGCACCCACAAAGTCGTAAATACGAGTTGGAAGCACCAATCTTTACGAATTGGGGGCGTGTTAGAGAGAAAAAACGTGGATATACCGCAATATTTACAGGCATTTAGCATAGACATTCCCAGGCTTTTTCATTTACAACAAAATAAAGTTTACAGTGGATTAATAAATTAATTAAAAACATTAAAAAGCACCTGACGGCGTAAACAACTTCCCAACTTGTAAAATACGAAGTACCCAGGAGCACTTGAATGCACCATTTGTACGCGCAAGTCACACATGCGCATTGAATTTGTTTTGCACTAATCAGTTGTTCCACAAGGTGGCAAAACTGGGCCGGCCGTTGTTTCTACTACGCATACTATAGTGTACGCGTAAAAAAAGAAAAGAAAAATAGGCTACTTTAGCATGTAGAAGATATTTTGTTTGTTTTTGTGACAGTTAAGACAAAAGAAGAAGAAAAAAAAAAAAGAAAAAAAAAAGAAAAACTCATCCATACAGCCTTAAAGCAAAAGCATCAGCCATATAGCTTGACTGCATGTTATGAACATTATATAAACGCAATCGGTAACAATATAAGACTATTTCCTTCCCCTCTAGACACATTGACCCTCAACCGCGTCTGCTCCAGCCCAAACAGATGCTGACAAAGTCAAGAACAAAGAAAAGAGGAATGTGCATGTTATGAGGAGGGGAAAAAAAAAAACAATAAAATAAAAAGCAATGCAGCAGTGCCATCCAGAGCAACAATGTGCTTCATTTCCAGCAGACGCTAGCAAAGCATTTCAGTCGTCAGACAGACAGTCTGCTTTTAATTAAGGTGCAAACGAAATCAACTCCAGTGTGAATCCCATATGCTTAAGTGGGCCACACGCCAGACTGCAGTCGGCATTTTATGGAGAAGATGAAGAAGAGGAAAAGGTGGATTAGGGAAACAAAAAGAGACGTGAGAGGTCAAGAAACTTGCAGAGCTGAAGCTGCCCTTGTGAAAGAAAACGGAGTAAAATAAAACAAGATAACATAACATATCCCAGTGTTCAGATGATGTGATAGCTTTGTTTTTAAAGTGAAAAAAAAAAAAAAAATCATCAGAACTCCAAAATAATCCCTGACCTTTCTGAAAGGAGGCCATTCCTCCTCCCCAGCCTGCGTCAAGCTGTCGTTGTGGTCGCAGTCTGTCTGAAAGATGTTCGCTGTGCTCAGTTTGTACAGAGGTTTGAGCGACACTCCCGACGCATCCCAGAAGCGCACTGTACCGTCCTCATGACTAAAACACAAACAAAAATAGCCTCATATCATCCTGACAACTGATCCAAATAAATTAATGCATTTCATTAAAGCCTGTAGGATGCTTTATCAAAACCTTTAAGAGCAGCTGTTCAAATAACTTGATTTTGATTTGTAATGTGTAAAGGAAACAGAGCTTAAAATAAATAAATAAAAATAAAACAAACTCACCCAGTTAACAGTAGTTCTTTTTGCTTTGGATCAGGTGCTAAGTTTTTCCCTCCACATATTGGCCAATTCTGTCAAAATACAGAGGAAAAAAACACTTCAGGGCAGACACTTCAACGAAAAAACATCTGGCAAACTTTAAATTCTGTAATGAAATAACATTAAATAAAAACTTTGATGCTGGTTTATGTTTTACTGGAGGTTGTTAAATAAAATCCATTTCAGAAAGTCCAAATCACTTGCTCCTAAGCTATTAAATCTAAAAATACAGTATGAGCGTGCTGTATTAAATTAATTCATTTATATAACAGTAACAAAAACGAAGGGTGTTGGTTTAATAATGTTAACGTTATACACATAACAGATGTTTTATGAAATGCAGCAGTTTTCTGCTGAATTGGAAAAAACATTGACATATAGCTGGATTTCCTCCGTTTACATGGGTCTTGTTTTTCAAACGGCAAAACATAATTTGCAACATTCTACACATTATCCAGAATTTGGCTTTATATTATTTGGCTATTATACAGTATTTTGAAAGAATCTGAAACAAATTCATATAATTTTTTTGAATAAATATAACCAATATGAGTTATCCCAGCTCCAACATTTTAAAACTATTCCACCAAATTTCATTTCAAACCAACACAGAACATATATAAAAAATGAAAAAAATAAAAAAACACAAGTTTTGGGTCTTTGCGTGGAATCCTTATTTCACCCACCTCATAGTTCTGCAAAGGACACTGCTGTTGGCCAGCACTGATCACTCTCTCCCAGAACTTGGGAGGCACATTTGAGATGTGACATGAAAAGGTGATGGCGGAGGAGTGCAGAGGAGCCAGATAGGGAGCAGGGACAGTGGGCCAGCCAGCCATCTGAAGATCAATCACTACCAGCTCCTCTTCCAAAAGAACCACAAGGGCTGATGGCTCATCAAATTCTGTGAGGCACAAAAATACTAAACTAAAGTCCATGCACAGGAAATAATAATAACCATTTAGCAGACACGTATCATCAGTGATTTATAGAACGAGTTATTACAACCCGGGTCCAAGTGCCATGACCAAGGGTACAATGGTGACAGTTTAGTGATTGCCCCATGTAAGAGTTTGAACTTATAACTACGGCTGGGCGGTATGATGGTATAGATTCAGCTGTACGGTTTATATAACAGCATGTATTTATGGTACAATTTTACTAGGGATGCACCCATGAATCAGCCAATTGGTATCAGCAATTCTTTTGTTTAAAAACAGCCAATGATCAGGGCAGATTATATCCTGTCAATCAAAAGGTGTCTGAAAAACGTATCACACTGCTGTGGGAACTCATACTACTGTGTGTAAAGAAAATATCTTGTTGAATTTAGGGCTGTTGAAGTTAAAGCGACAATAACAGTTAAAAAAAAAAAAATACAGATGTTAAAGCTGGCTCTACTTGACCCTTTGAATCACCAGTAGTTCAAGCCAGGGTTGCTAGGTCCGTGGTTTTTCCATACACTAAATCGCAAAGAGCTTACCAAAATGTATAAGATGTCATGTAATCACTCAATCAGTGTTTCAACCACAGAAAAAACGCCAGTAAATCCGCTTGTGAACGATGGCACTTAACGTTGCATTTACAAGTTACAAGTACAAGTTATCCAATGTTCATAGTTTGTTAGTGAGCTATAAAAAAAAAAAAAACAATAGAGATGAGCTTATTTACTGTTAATATGTGCTTGTTTGAATAATTTTGTCATGGATAAATGGCAGTTGAATACAATTGTTTAGGCTCTGTTGTTAATTTTAACCTTTAATTCTTGGTAATGTATCAAATGAGAGGGTTCTCTGTATAGTTTACAGCATTAGTTGAGAGAATTAGTTTTTTTTGTTTGTTTTTTAAAATAAATCAATCTGTATCGGCAGATATCATTCCGTATATACGGCTATCGGTATCACTGGAGAAATTTTGCATAGGTGCATCTCTAAATTTTACATAATGTGAAGTGTTTTTGCATTAATGGGAGACTAAATAACACTGTATTCTGCTTTGAATCCATTAAGTAAATAAGCTATTAAAAACAACAACATTAATAATAACAATAAAATGATTTAATATATTATTACAGAATAATTCGTATAAAAATTACAGAATAATTATTTTTTGAATTATTGCAATATCGCATTTACAAGGAATTTATGGTTTCTGGTTTGCGTCAAACAAAGCAAATAATCTATCAACAACACCATTAACAACAACAGTAAGTGTTGTTATTATAATTATAATTATTATAAAATACTTATTTAATAATTATTCAATAATAATAATAATAATAATAATAATAATTCTTCAGTGTTTTTAATTATTCAACAACAACCCAAATCTTTAACCACTAGGCCACACCACCGGACCCACTCACCCTTATCTCTGTCTGTGCAGTGAATGGTGAAGAAGTCTATGACACGCGAGGTGAAGTCCAGGGTGACGTGGTTGCTGTCCTGCAGGATGGTTAAGCAGTGTCTGTCTCCATAGCTGGCTCTGGGCATACCGCCACTGAACAACACTAGAGGAGCTCTACAGAGACAACAGAGGACACCCTCCTGAGTCAAACCAGCAGAGCTGAAACATGAGATTATGGGATTTCATTTCTCGCACATTACGGCACAAACCCTGATTCTGTTGTCCTCCACAGGATCTTGTTCACGGCTTTGCAGGGAAAGGGGCCTGAGATGAATAACACACAAAAAGAGGAAAAAGAAAGACAAACTGAGTTTGAGAGAAACCACCAAAAATACAGTAATCTTGGCAGAGTAGATGTTAAAAATTGGAAAATATCCGTAGATCCCCAAACGGTTTGTGTCAACAAACCATCAGCTAATAGTGAAGAGTGCATTTGAGGTTTACGATCCCTTTAATAGGTCTGGAAAAGGATTTTAATGGCCTATTACAAAAGTTGAACAGACCCTAAGGTTTGCTATATAACAACATTTCCTGACATTGTGCGAGTTATGCAAACATTACATCATAACCAGCCATCTATGAGCTAATGGCTACTGGAATTACTACAGTGCATCTGCACAAAAAAAAGGATGTGCATTTACGTGCATGTTAAACGTTTGCTTTCAAACTGAATAAAACAATAGCTAGTCTTTTTAAAATGTAATGTGAATGCTTTAGTACAGTGGTTCCCAAACTGGGGTATGTGAGGTGACAGACGGGGTACGCGAACAAAATGCTGAGTTTTGCCATTCATTTAATTCTACCCCACCTTAAACACGACACTAAAACCGAACATGCATTTTTAACAGGCAAAATGCCACCTCTAATGTATAAACGGGAAAATGGTAGTGCCGTAAAAGGTCAAATATATGACAAAAATCAAATTAAATCATCTTTTGTGGTCAAAACTGACTGCATCCACACAAGCAGCATCCATATGATAGGTTCTACATTATTGCCATTCTTTGTAACTTTGTAAAAGTGGGGATTTAGGACTTACTAGTATGACGAACAAATATAGACAGACTGTGCATAGACATCGATTAAGAGACTCAAACTCTCTTCAATGTCAGTATTGTGTGCTCGATTTTGAAACGAAATACAACAAAAGCCACAGCAGAACTGTTGTGCGTCTCCAAGCAACACACAGCCGTGTTTTGTTAGTAAATTAATCTGCGGCTTTGAACGAATCGGGAGAGTCAATAATTCAATGACCCATTCATAAATACAGCCACTCAATTCATTGCTGAATGAATGAATGAATGAATGACTCGATGACTCACTCATTAAGACAGTGACTAACAGTTTGACATTTAGAAGCATCACTTCGTTTTTATTTTTGAACTTTTTCATTTAAAACATTAATCTCACAACATTATGCCATTGTAATTGTATTCATGCCACCTCTGAGCAGCATTTATCTGTGTGAATACATCTATGCAGTTTGTTGATACTGATTTCATCTGATTGAAATGGTTGATTTAGTTTAATTTATTGCTTTTTTAATTATATTAATGATTAAATTAAAGGTAGCGTAGGTCAGAATTGTCTAAAAAACTTTTATTCAAATTTGTTTAAACTGTCTTTATATACCAATACATAATTAAAATGCAAGTACTCTGAAATAGAGAGTATAAAAAATTGAGTGACTCTAGTGTATTTAATCTTCAATAAACACAGCTCATTAATTCCATTCACTCCCACCTAAAAACGGGTGCGCGACTGCGCGCCTGTGGGCAGAGCCAGTAATAGCGGCGGTAGTCATGGCGACGGAGAGTGACAGTCCCGCAAGCCAATCACTTGTTTCGTCCCGGTAGGAATTAATGAGCTGTGTTTTTTGAAGATTAAATACACTATAGTCACTCAATTTTTATAATCTCTTTTTCAAAGTACTTACATTTTAATTATGTATTGGTATATAAAGACAGTTTAAGCCATTTTGATAAAAAGTTCTTTAGACAATTCTTACCTACCCAACCTTTAATGGAATTAAGAATTCGACAAAAAATAAAATGCATTTAATAGGGTTAGAAAAACTTTGCCTTTATAAAAGTAAAAAAAAAAAAACTGCACCTAAAATCAAATTTAAGGAGGCAATTATTGCCCCTTCATGGAAAAGGTGTACAGCAGACCAAGTGGAAGAGAGGTGGTACGCAGAAGGATGTTAAATGCCTCAGGTTGTACGCCAGTCTAAAAAGTTTGGGAACCACTACTCTAGTATGACTGAAATTGTACCAGACTTATATCAAGTGACTGGAGCTTGGCTTTGTTCAAAATGTATATGGATCATACAACAACTGGCATCAGTGATTTTGACTCATATTTAATCCTTCAAATATCGTGTCATGTACAGCATGTATATTTCATCCTTCATATTGTGTTGTACAGTACCATTTCAAAGTTTAGGATCAGAAAGTTTTATGTTTTTGAAAGCAGCAGTTATTATTAGACCTTTCAGAAATCACTCTTACATGCTGATTTGTTGCTCAATCATTTCTTATACAATTATGCATCAAACTTACAGCTAACAAAATCTGTGTGAGTGAAACAAAAAGAAAAGGGAAAGGCTGTGTAATTGGCATGTGTTGTGGCTCACCATATGGTATGGTGGATGAGATCGGGTCATGGGTGCAGGGATTGCTGCTGCTGACAGCCCACACCATGTATCCGCCATCACTATGGGAACTAACAAAGCTGTTCCCGGACCGTTCCCAGACCAAACTCTCCAGCTGCTGCAAGAGTGACAGTCCCACACAATACACAGTGTCAAAAAAGGACCAAAGACGTTGAAAGGAAGTCAAAAGGTTTGAGTTAAACCATCTGGACAAGTTAACATCAAGCATGGAAGATTTAAAGATGCAATTTAAGCGGAGTTATGAGTCTCGGACAGATCTCTCGACCTGCTCCCTTTGAAAGTCAGGAGTGTAATTATTTGACATTTACAGACAAACTTTGAATTAAAATAGAAACATAGACATCAATGTTTAAAGTTTCAAGCTCATGACCACAAAGAGTGTTGAAAGCCATTTGAGAGACATCAAACAAACTTGCACACACACCCACCTGCTTTCCCAGGAAAAGGTTGTCTACATGCCGACTGTTGAGGTCCCAGAGTACAACCAGACCTCTGCTGTAACCAATGAGGATTTTATCAGAGTCTTTTGGATGTTCCTGCAGGGACTCCACAGGCCCCAATGATTTTCCACACTTGTACTCTTCTGGAACACTGAAGAGGGGAATAAGGAGACATGTGAATAAAATTACACAGCAAGATTTTATTCAGAGTACATCAAAGATACAGAAAACCTACAGATAAATGACAAAACCAAGAGCTATGCTACACCAGAAAACATTTAGGAGATTTATTCTCTTTCTAGTACCGCTCAACTGCACTTCTATTTGGTATAAAAACCCAAATCTAAGTACACACTACTTAACTCCCCAAACACAGAGCGCCACTGAAGTACACATCAGAGGTTACAGAAAACCTTCACTGCAAAACTTCACTCAGCACTTTTACTCTCAGCAGATTCAAATGCAGGCTTGTGTGGAAAAGCATTTCACATGGAAAAATGTGCAGGTCTCAGGGTTCAATGAGTGAAGAATAAACCAAGCTGCAAGCTTTGAGAACAATGTATTGAACATTTGGTAACAATTACATTTGATTCATGTTTGCAAAGTCTAACGGGGTGAAATGGAAAGAAAACACAAAGTTCAATAAACAACTCAAAAAATATCAGTGGTTCAAACTCAAAAATAACACGGCAGAAGTTGACACCATTATCAGACGCTGACATGCTTAAATTCAGTTTGAAAGCCAGACAAATGATGACCAATCAAAAGCCACAGTTCGGGATTCCTCTGTGGCTGTGGCATGGATTCAAGAGCTGGAATGTGCATGGTACACCCACAGAGTCGGGATGAGATGTAGCCATTAAGGGGGAGAGGAAAAGTGGAAAGCGCATGGAAAAGAAGGACTGGAGTAGTCGTTTGATGGCGTTGCTTTGGATGAAAATAGCCACAAGAAACAAAATGCACACAAACAACGAAGGCTTTTACAAGAAAATGTAAGAAATAGAAAACCAGATTTGCCCCTCTTGAAAGACATACCACTGTTTATAAGTCACTGTGTGATAACCAAATAATATATTTGATATATGGCAACGTTGAAATTACATTATTGCTCCAAGATTGTTGAACTGGCAAATTAATGGGAGATCTTGCAATTTTATTTCTTAGATTTCTTAATAATATTTGTATAAAAACTGAAAATGTGTAGCACAAGTCTGTAAGCTTCGAATAAAATTGAATGAGTTAAATTAAAGGGTTAGTTCACTCTAAAATGAAAGTTCTGCCATTTATTAACCCTCATGTCGTTCCAAACCCGTAAGACTTTAAAAACGGAGGCTCAAGCATGTTTGCTTGATGTGCGAGAACCAATGAGGTTCATTCTCATGTGTTATGCAAGTACAGTTGATCTTCTGTTTATGTTCACTGATTATGTAAATTTATGTAAATAAAAGCCTAAATTCAATCGGTTATTCATATAAAGTGATCATGTCTCTTCTGAAAATTTGGACAAACTAAACCGCTCAATTCATATTAATTAGTTTTACTCTTTATGAACTTTTAAGCGTCAAAGTGGTAGTTGCGTAGCAGTCTATGGAGGGACAGAAATCTCTCAGATTGTATTAAAATATATTAATTTGTTTCGAAGATGATAAAAATTCTTAAGGGTTTGGAACAAAATGAGGGTGAGTAACTGATGACAATATTTTTTATTTTTGGGTGAACTAACCATTTAACAAATGTTCCCATACCTTTCGACCAATAAATCTATGATTTTTTACATGATCTTTCCATGATTTTCCCAATTATTCATGATATTCATGAATTAAATAAATATTCTGAAGACATTAAAACTCAACACATGTCAATCTAGATTTCCCACATGCCTTAAAGAAAAACAAAATCACCACAAAACACAATGTTTTCTACCAAGACGCAGAGTATACTCTGGCATTCTGGATCCTGCTGATTCTCAAAGATGAGTGCGCAAAGCTCATATCCTCCATTTTAAACGCCTCCTCGGATAGGGCCCAAGAGATTTGGCACTTGGTACAAAAGCATTTTGTTCAGTAGTTTCCTGGCTGACACATACTTATTACCAGTGGCTCAGATAGGATGCCCATTACCCCAAATTGCGCTGAGTTAATGAGCAGTTCAAGGTCTCTCAGAGGCAGATGAGGTCCACATTTAACCACCCAGACTATATCTGCAACAGGGCACACTGGGAAAGCTGTAATTTATCTCAGAGTTAAACAACATCTTTAAAGAGTAAGATGAATAGCTAGTGTGATTTCCTGCCTTGTAACAGTCACAATTACAGCCATTAGGAAAAACAGGTTTCTTCTTAAAGACTGATGTATTAAATATTTATAAATATTCTTACAATGACAACTGAATAGCAGAGGAGTAAATATCTCATCAGATTGCGGGGATCAATGCCTTTCTGAACTCCGAACTTCTAACTGTGGCCGTGTGAAGTGGGACAGGAAAGCTCAAGCTGCATATAACCTACTGACAGAGTAACAGACAGCCACAGCTGGGGGCATAAAGGGGCCAACAGCCTTGGGTGAATCAGGAAGTTTGATCTGTCCCCTGTTCAAAGTGTATTTGAGAAATGTGACAAAGGCAGCTTGGATAAGGGCTAAAGGAGGGAAGGAAAATAACGCTTATTTTATGAGGTAAGTGGTGTCTTTATTAGAGTCCAGTGTAGACATCCTGATTCACAGAGACTTAAAAAAATACTCTTGTCCCCTGAGAGACATTCAGAAAATATTTTTCAGAGTGGTTGTAGAGAGGGTTAGGGTTAATACTAATTAATACTTTTATTCAGCAAGGACACATTAAATGGATCAAAAGTGATATTTATAATGTTAAAAAAGATTTCTATTTCAAATAAATGCTGTTCTTTTGAACTTTCTACCCAAAGAATTATTAAGAAAATGTGTTACAGTTTCAACAAAAATTTAAAGTGCCCATATTATGCTAATTTTAAAGGTTCCTAATTTTGTTTTGGAGGTCTCCTCCAATAGGTTTACATGCATCCAAGGTCAAAAACACTTAATTTTCTCATAATATACATAGCATCTTTCTCAAAAAGTCTGAAAACGGTTTGTTCGAAGATTCAGTCTCTCTAAAGCCCAACGTTCCAAGAGTCCACTCTGCTCTGATTGGTCAGATGGCCCAGTCTGTTGTGATTGGTCTAACACTTACAGCACTTGTCAGAATCGAAACGCCTATTACCATATCTGAATTTCAGCTCCGGAGACTTCCTCAGCACGTGCATACACAGTGATGCAAATAGTAACGATGGTGTCACTTTTTTCACATCAATTCCACCGAGAGTCCTCATCCTTTGGAAGTTTATCCAAAGTGGAGTTGCAGCGCTAAAAAACTGCATCTTCTCGACATGTCGACAACACAAACCTTTTCCAGGCCTCCACTACAACTACAGCGTTTGAGGGCGAGTCAAATGTAGACGTTGTTTGCGGGCAGCCAACGAAGACCATATGCAGGCAGGCAACACTAATTTACAGTGTCCTTGTTACACATAGTTACTATAGTAACTATAAATTATGCATAATTACGTGCAACTAGCCCTAAAACCCTAAACTCTGGGTGGAGCTTGAAAGAGAACCTGATTTTGATCAGATAAATGCAGCCATGGTGAGCACAAGAGACTTCTTTCAAAAACAGAACTTTTTTTGGTTTGAATAGTAGTATAATAACTGAAAATTATAAATAAAATGCAGCTAAATACAGCTAGTCTGACAACTAGTAAAGAGGTAACATCCGAGTGACCTGATGATGTGACAAGGTCAATATGGACACTGGAAGAGCAGCTCTCACCTCTGCATGACCTCATCCTGGAACAGCGACTTGTTCAGCAACGTGAGGCTGGGCAGTTCCAGAAAGTGTACCCCGCCACCTTCAGTGCCCAGAGCAAGAAGATCACAGCCCAGCTTCAACAGCATGACGGTCACACGAGTCGCACTACAGAGGAGAAGCAAGCAACCTCAAGGTCATAGTTTGGACAAGATTGGACAAATTTGAAGAGTTTAAAAAAAAAAAAATTATATTTATATATATATATATATATATATATATATATATATATATATATATATAATATAACAACAAAAGAAAAGAAAAAAACCTTACCTGGTGCTCTCAATGCCTGGCCTGCCAGGCAGATTGAAGCTGTGAACCTCTATCAAATGTGAGTGGTTTTCTCTCTGCACTATCTCCCATAGGTGAATGGTGTTATCATCCAACAGAGAAAGTATCCTCCCCTATATATAGAGAGAGAGAATCCCATACAGCTTATTGACTGTTCAAATGGCCAAAAAACAAACAACAACAACAAAAAAAAGACCAATAATTTCAATAAAACACACCCCAGCACCAAGCTACAATGATTGATGTAAACATGTGCACCTTATGAGTACAGGATTAAAATATGATCTTACCTGTCCATAGAGGAAGTGTATCTGAGTGACAGCAGCAGTGTCTTTATGAAGTCCAGTCATCTCCACCCCAGGAGCGCCATATCTTAATGCCCAGTCAAGGAATATTTTACAATGATGCATTCCAGGATTCACATCTGTTTTGGGAACAGATTACCTCAAGGGAAAACGTTTCAGACTAGGCTTTGAGAACTGATACATTTTCTTCAGTTTATCAAGTATCTATTCATGCTTTCTTCAAACAATGCACAAACTTAAACATGCATTAAGCGATTTTTGAGAAACACTACTGATATTTGAAATCAACCCAAACAAACACACCCCACCCTTCATTGCTCCGCCCCCAAAATGCACATACATGCAATGCAAGAGTGGATGTCTCTTTATCATAGCTGAATGAAAGAAAATAATGCTTTGTGAAAAAAAGCGAAGATGACGAACAAATGACAAGAACAACAAAAATTAACAGTACACAAGAGCAAGAGTTTGTTGTTAGTAGGGCTGCACAATCTATCGAAATATTGCAAATGTATATATCGCAATATGCATATCGCAACGACTTGCAATAACTGGGGTCATGAACAAAAGAGAGAAAATCACTCACTGCTGTTTAATAAACCTAATGTAGGAGAACCTGAAACCCCATGGTTTACATTAAAATAACACTTCTTACGCTACAGTAAAACACAACTGTTCACTTTCAGAAGTTGTAGGGATGTTTTCTTGTCACAAAAAGAATGTGAAACACGTATGTAGGTTATATCATTTTAAATATATTTTAAAGATAGTTTAAGTTTATTTTACACACTTTAAGTATTATCGTATCGCATATTGTAATGGAATATCGCATTTGATGAGTTATCGCATATCGCATTTTTCTTCAATATCGTGCAGCCCTAGTTGTTAGTCGCCAGCAGAAACTAGCTCCATTCAAAACTGTCCTGCTAACGTTACTTGCTAACATTACATCAACAGCATAACTTGGTTTTGTAAAACATAGCAAAACCAATGTTTCTCACATCTGGAGCAGAAACAATGCAACCTGCGCCTGGTTTCAGGCATTCTCGCTTAGGTTTCTCTTGGGTCTTTTCTAATATTAACGCTGGTCCTAAAGCTCTTGCCTGATCATAACCCTTCTTTTTCCGGTGATATTCCTCTGACCTTTTCTCAGTCTTTCTTCAAATCTCCCTCTTGCTTACTGTCTTTCCTCACCCATGATGTGTGGAAACACCCCCTACTGCTGATTGGTCCGATGTGTGTTGTGGTGCTCGGTCTGATCCACTGTCAACAGCGTTTCATAGAAAATCACTAACTGCACCTTTAAGTCTTGATAAATGCTTGCTATTCATGGTGTACAAAAAATTAACATATGCATGTAATTAATTTATTTTTATTATTGATTTTATTGATTGATTGCAGCCCTACTTAAGACATGTTTTGTCACATATCAGCTCCAATTAATCACTTTCAATCTTGTTTTTTATCAAAGGGAAATCAAGCCAAAGCTGTGGTGAATGTAGTTAAAATGTAAGGCCAAGAAGCAACATTGTGTGTAAAGGTAAAGCCTTAAAGTAAGGTAAAGCCTTAAAGTGATGATACACAGGGCAACTTTTTGGGCAATGTTGCCGTCAACAGGCAACCAGATGAGACACAGGGCCCACGACCGATCTAAATTATCCAGATAGAAATGTATTGCCCATTTTCAATGGGAAAGTGCCCAAGCAACAATCTCTCGGCAAGATTGCCCAGCAACATTGCTCAAAAAGTTGCCCTGTGTATCATCACCTTTAAACTCATGAAACAGAGGATTCTCTGAGGGAAGTAATTGCAGACATATAACGCTCATTAAACAGTCCACTGAGCTAAACACTAAGAAATGAGCCAAAATAAAATCAAAACTAAATGGCTCTGATTGGCCCACACTCAATCTGATCCTGAATGTCTCCAGAATCAAGAGAAACCTCCTACTTCTCTTTTTCAGTTTGACATCAACAGCAGTTGGCAAAGCTGATTGTGCTTTTCTTCAATAGACTGTAGCTCAAATGATTTCTGGATGGCTATTGTGGTGTGCTTTTCATTACAAAACTACACAGCCTTCCACTCTCATAACAAAAGTGTGGATATCTAGGTCAAATCTGATCCACGTAAAAACGATCCAAACTCTGCAGGAAGGAGGAGACATCCTTAGAAAAACTCAATTCAGCAAGCCTTGTGAAAGAGAGGAGCTCTTTAAAAGTAAAATCTTGACTTTAAACAGAGCACGAATGTGCTTGGAGTAGCGCACTATTGAAGCAATATGTATACTGTGCAAAGATGCACATTTTTGGGGGCAAAATGCGTAGTATACAATCCAACAACACTGCGTCAAATACCCTATCCCACAATGCAATGCCCTAAACCTGACCATCCATTTGCAGCTTGATGAATAAGCTGAAAGAGTTTACAACGTGCCATTATTTGACCAAAAAGCCAAAAGAAAGACATTTGTGCACAATTGAATTAAATGTGAAGTCTTTTTCTGCATAGCATGCAGTTTGTAGATTATATTATATTATATTATATTATTATAATATAAAACACATGCATGCACCAGCTGCAATACTTGCTCACTTCATTCGCTAGAGAAGAAAAGTAAAACATTATTAACAAGTTTTAATTTAATGTGTAAAGAGACCTGGGTTCAGACCTCAACTGAACAATTTTTCTTATATTTCTCATTTATAATTATCTTTATAAAATATTTTATTTACATTTTTAATAATAAATCAATATTTTAATGCATGCATTTTCATTAAATGGACACAAAACGTCATCGTTGTTTTTTATTCACTTTCAATGGGTTGGAATGGACGTGATTCTGAACACAGTCCCTTTCTCTCAGCAAACTTGCTTGTGAGGCAGGGTAGGTACATCTGATTCAGACTAATGAGAAGAGATGCACTGATGGAGCGAAGGGAGCGAAGGGAGCACAGGACACACCGTCAGCTCGACTGAGCCCAGAACAAAAGCTCAGGCTGTGTGGCACTGCCGCACGTCACCCTGCCACCTCACACACAGCTCTCTGAGAGCCACTTCAGCTGCTGCCTAATCAAGCCCATAATGTCTTACACAACCAGGCTCTTGAAACGGCACCCCAGACGAACTGCTCCATTCTGAAGTCCCCGTGGTTGCCATGGCAGCATCTCGATTATGTCACACGGGAACAGGCATCCTGTTATTTGCAGAAGAGGCTCATATGCCCCAAAAATGCTACACAATAAAAAGGTTCAAAAGCCGAGAAACATGACACAGAGCATTTACATGCAAAATCTTACACCAATTACGCTTAATAACCAGATGAACCAGGTGAAAGGTCATGTATGTTAACACCTTAAATGGTGTTGTTTATCAGGTAATGGTCATAAATGGTTTACGCAACATACATACATGTAGATTTTTGTCTGCATGAAACTCCTTTACCAGACAAAATTATAATTTGAATTCAAATGTAGTTTTGAGGTTGTTTTTTTTATAATGATCTGATTATATGATTCTTATTTATGAATAAATAAATACAAGAAAAATATGCATGACAGTTAGTGCTCAAATTGGTTAAATCGCATATAACATAAAAGTTTGTGAATTTACAATATATACACACCTTACACACACACACAACAAACTTTTATGTTAGATGCAATTAATTGCGATCAATCGATTTTACATCAATAATAGTATTAAGATATCTATACGAATATATAAAATACTTTATCATTTGTACATGTAAGCACACTCATTGAGTAAATCTTGCTTTCCTATAGGACTAAAACTTTCATTCTCACTGACACTGTAATTCATATTAATGCATTAGGCATAAGCTTTTATCAGTATACATTTTATCAGTTCTTGTATTCCCACATCGCGCAGAGCCACTTGAGCTACCGGAAAACAAAAACAAAAAACGTTTAAATTTTTTTTTTATAATATT
Organism: Squalius cephalus; assembly: GCF_949319135.1. Lineage (NCBI taxonomy): Eukaryota > Metazoa > Chordata > Actinopteri > Cypriniformes > Leuciscidae > Squalius > Squalius cephalus. The sequence goes on along the minus strand of NC_137122.1, from coordinate 33,923,823 downwards.
AATAATACTGACATAGGTATGCAAAGAAAACAACCTCTGAGGAAGAAGAAATATACAAAATGTACCCAAACAATTTATTGGACTACATTAAAGAAAGTTCAGCTCAGATGTCCAATTAATAAAACAAAAGTAAATACAGGCTCCTTAAATGATAAATTTGATTAAAAGGGGAGAAAGTGATTTTCAATAATCGAGATAAAGTACAGAACCAAAGGAGGGTCCATGTGTGTGAAGCATGCTGGGAGTGTAGGAATTAAACAGAGGAGCGAGGACCAGAAACATCTGTAAAATTCTCTCACACTCAGCCTTGATTACTCAACAGGCCATTAACATGAGCAGAGAGGCCCTGTCATTTTTCCCCTCAAAAACTCCCCCTACAGTCAATATACCCTCCTTTTTGAGCCAATCCATCCACCTCAGTGCATTGCTAATGGTGCGGAGAGATTATAAAGCATGAGATGGCTGTACTCTGAACAGGGCACAGCATGGTTTTGGTTTGTTTTTTGTTGACATGGAGAAAGAAACAGATTTCCTTTTTTTTTGGGGGGGGGGGGGGGGGGGGGGATCATGAACCATTTGACATCTTTGACACTGGAATTTCTGTCCCATCCTCTCAGGCTATTAGGAGTTAGACAATGTTCTTCAGTCATAACATCTTTCAGAAACACTCTGAATTCAGAATTAATTTTCCTCAGCTACATGTCTCACATGAATACTGAAGTTTCTATTGAAGTAACAAGCGGACACTCAAAACAGAACCTGATATTCCCAAGACACAAAGAACATGAATTTTAAACAACTGAAGGCATCCAAATCAGTTCAAAAACAGTTTTAAAATCACATTTTTACCCTCAAGAAATCCATGAAAGTATTTAGATGTTCATTATTTTGACCAAGATAATCAACATTAAAGCCAAAAACGACAGTTTTCTGCAACGCAAATAGAAACAGAACCCAGCGAGCAGAAACTTGAAAATTTTACTTTAAATTGCTAATCTGGAAATCCAATATACCTTAGCAGTTGTTTAGTTAAGAGACATGAGAGATACTTTCATTGTATGGAAAAAGATAAGCATAAACAATTTTCAAAGCATCTCCTTTTGTGGCCTACAACAAAGTCATGTGGTTTAGAAAACTGAACAAATCCAATTGAGAGTAAATGACAAATTTCATTTTGGTAACCCTTGTGGGGAAAAAAGTACAAGTTAGCATACATAAAACATTTTTTTTGTTTTTTAAATAAATATTTACTCAATACTCAAGTGTTAAATGTATTGGTTTAAATTTATATAAAAAGCAATTAGCTGAATTTTAGAGTATGTTTTTTACCTTGAAGATGTAAGTAGTCATGACACATGCAAAGGGTACTGACAAGTATTTATAGTAAACTAATTTATCCAAATATGTCATTTCTATTGAAGCTTGTATGGCATGTATTTTAATATATTTCTAATTAAACCAGTAATGAAGTTGCAATTTAGTAATCTTAAAACAATAATTTTAAAATGTAATATTGAACACACTACAGTTAAAAATGTTAATAAAGTACATTATATTTGTTTTATGTTAAAGCTGCAGTCAAGATTTTTTTGATCATATTCACTGAAACCGACAGAACAACAAATGCAGCTTTAACATCAAAATAAGTGTCCATTAAAGCATGATAAATGCTTACAACAACAATTCCTTAAATTAAAAGTTTCACTTTTTCAAAGCATACTTAAAGGAGAACTCCGGTCAATTTTAACATTGAGCTCATTTTTTTGTAAATTTGCAGTGCTGTCAGTACAGAGAAAAACGACAAAAATCGGTGTTGCCTACACCGTGTTATCCTCTTTTTAAAATTTGCACCCTGTTGACTTCAATGGGGCAAGTTTTAAACCTGCTTTTAGCCTCTTAACATCCTTGATGTGTCATTACAAGTGCACAGCCATGTGAGTGATTCCTTCTGAGTGAACACGGTGAATCTGACTGCAGTAGATGTGAAAGATATGAATAAAAGTGATGTTAATTCAGCCAGCGCACATACCTGTATTTACATCCTGTTTTCGGTCGAAGTCCACAGTAGTCGATTGTCGAGTTCACACGCATAGGTTTAGTACCTATGATCACGCGCGAGAACTCGACAATCGACTACTGTGGACTTCGACCGAAAACAGGATGTAAATACATGTCATGAAAATGTACCAAGTTAAGCCTTTTATTTTATTAATATAATATCTTCAAATACAGTTTTTTTTTTTAAATATATTAACTTGATTTCACACAGAGTTGAAGTACAAGTGCACATTTAATACAATGCTTTTTCACAAGGGGAAACTACAGCTTTAAAATAACTGCCTTAAACAAATTAATCTAGGCCTAAATGGTATAAATATTTACCACACTATAGATGTTTTCTCCACCCTCTCCATTACCACAAAAAGAGTTTTAACATGTCAAAGTCATGTAACAATCAGAACTCCCTTCCTGGGCCCCAGACTGCTCACACAACATAAGCCAAACACACTCTCCGAGGGCCCACACCGGCCATCTCCTCTCCATACTCCCAACAATGCTCGACAATTACTCACTCAAGCGCTAACAAGTTAGCAAAGGATAATGCAATTTCACGGTCTGAATAATGACAAACAGCAGACATTGTGTCCGAAGTCTAATGTAGCAAACATACGTTGTCCTATATTGAAGACACAAAACCCAAGTAATTATGGGGGTTTTCTCTTTAAAAAAAACAAAAAACAATTACAAGCAAGTCCTGTTGAATGGGTCATTGAATGATGGATTAAACCCAGTCTTTTTAGTATCCACCTTTTTTAGATAGAAATTAGAAAACAAAATGTTCCAAAGATACATGGTATCCTCAGTTAATTAGGCCTACTTAAAAATATCATCTGATTTGAGATAAATATGCAATTTGAGATTCCTTCCTGTAAACCATCTACAAAAAAAAAAAAAAAAAAAAAAAAAAAAAAAAAAAAAAAAAAAGGCAAATGACGAAACTTGACATACAGCCGCTCCAACTGAACTTTGGCTTTGTAAGCATTTCTAGAAACTGCAGTTTCAGTAACAAAGAACTAACCGTGAACTTTGTTTTACCCATAGTGCATGGCCATTTTCAGTTCATGTCACCACTGATTAGACAAACTGGAAGGAGATTCCTGCGTCTGTTCTGCTTATTTCCAAACCAAACTAAGGTCATTATAAAGAAGCCACAGGCAAACCCTTTCCCGTCCAGTAACTTGCCACAATTCGTAATTAAACTGTGGTCCTTTAAGTGGAGGGTTTGGCAGCAACGAACATAAAACAGATTTCAATGAGTCTTCTTCACTATTAGAGTTTCCAAAAGGTCTATAGATTGCTTACCGGCCACAGAGTGCACTACAGGGGGGAAGGGGACTGATTCTGAGCTCCCTGTGTGTGACCATGAGGCTCACAACAGAATACTAATGGCTTTAGGCTGAGACACATGAGAGAAAAGATATGCAAAGAGAGACATTTAAATTTCCTTCAGAAGCACCATCGAAATCCATCAGGAAGAAAAAGCTCCAGCAAAACGAGAAAGTTATGAATGAACCAATGAAGAGGCGTTCGAGTGTTTCCTCAGCTGTGTTCAATAAGAAGAGAGGACATCCCTACGTGGGAATGTGAAATGTGAGAGTATCAGTCTTTGATGAGGCAATCTGCCAAACTAAAAGTTGTGATAAGCCTATGCCTCCAGACCAGACAAATGTTTGAGTGTTTGCAGTGGCGTAGATGCAAGCTTCCTGGTTTAGATCAGAGAGCTGCAGCAATGCCGCTGGGAGAAGAAAACAGATAGCTAGCACACTAGGATAAGACCCTATGCATACAGATCCATTCACGCAGAGCTACCGCGCCTGATTGAGAAGACAAATTACAATAGGAAAGATGACTGACAATTTCAAGATCTAGCAAGAAATATATCATGGAAGTGTTGTATGTGTGATTGGTTATACTCGAATTCTTTTAACCCCCTTGATAATGATAACGGAGAATAAGTGCACTTTAAAGTCGGCATGAAACTGAAGTTGCTCATATTATTCACTGTGCAAGCCTTAAACTTGACCTCTTTTTGTGGCAGCAGTATGATCATTTATAATGATTGTGATAGAGTATAAATGGCGCCTGTTAGATTAGGTTAATGAGCTCTAATGTGTGCCAAGTAATCAAGGGGATGCCATGGCAATGACGAAATTCATTTTGGGGACAGCACCTCATTTGAGCGCAGTCATAATCAACAACAGAAGACAGTTACATAGCTCAGCCTGCCAGAGACGGTCAATCATGGAAGCTGTCGCTCCTCAAATCTGAAGCACATCCTGATTACCAGCCTGTTCCAGCGGTGGCCCGGGAAACCATTTCAAAAGATGTCTTTGAGACAAGGACTGGCAACAATAGTGCAGAGGAATGTCCTCTTACAGCAGAGGGTGGAATAAGGGAACAGCCACATGCATTCTTTAGGAGTGAATCCGGCACTTCCAACAGCTCCTCTGTCCCAGCAGTCTCATTGCTTTCCGATCTTACCCCTCGTCTGTCCTCCCCTTTAGCTTTAAAATATAGTTCCAACCCCTGCACCTCAATTTGTGGTTGCAGCGGAGACACATTTATGATCAGACAAGCTCAAATTACATTTGAAGCTTACTAAACTGAGGCCAAGAAACAAAAGGCAACTGTAAATATCTCATTTAAACGCAAGCCTTCAGAGGATCAAGAAAATTGGCTCATAATAAAAAAAAACGGCTGGATTTTAAAGGTTCGACATTTCTGTACCAGTAATGGCATATAAATATTGAATAGTTAGTAATTTCCCAACAGTTTTCCATCTCCCTGCTCTTCCACTGATTGGTTAACACTAGAACCGCCAGGGGTCATTGTATAGGCCTACCTAAAACCGCCAGTGGGTAAAATTGACCTATGCACTACTGTTTTGATACGCCAAAAAAAAAACGTATTATGTCACTGTATTATGCCACTGTCTTTACAAAGTAATGTCTACTCTAGAGTCATGAAATGATTATTTTTAGTCATCAACTGTTTTTGTCCTGTTGTTTTATGTTCTAGGCTATTTTAAGCAGGCTACAATAATGACTTTTCTTAATGGTGAACTGAATGTAGGCTAAACCAGCCTGCAATGACAACGAGAATAAGAAGAAAATAAATACATATTTGTGTGGTGTAATATTATCCATTGTGACAAACTGTGTTTACCGCAGTGGGTGAAAGGCACTGCCTTAGAACGTTAAACATAAACGGCATGAAAATATAGGTAAATTTGACTTGCTGGCACTTATAGGTATAAATGCCCCGTTTTTAATCTGGTTTTATCTAAACAATTTTTAACAACAGCTGATTGTACATAACACAATTTTAGTAAAAGTCAATGACTGGGAGACTTATTTTATAGAAAATCTGTTATGCACATTTGAAAAACAGCTATGGGTAAATTTTACCTCGTGGCGGTTGTAAGGGTTAATGCCCGACGAGGTGTCCATTGTCAGGTATTAATGGACGACGGCGAGGCGTGAACCGTCCGACGCGCAGCGGAGGTCCATTAATACCTGACAATGGACAACTCGAAGTGCATTAATCCGCTTATACCATGGTCACTTGCCAAATAACACATTTTTAAAACATTAGTTTATATTTTAATTAGTTTTACAATTGAAATCTAAAGTTTTTACAAACAATAACTTGGTTTCCCTGGTTACGCCTGACGGTTTATTTACTAGGTGTCCTCTATCACTTTTTAATGGACACCCTGCAGCCAATCAGAATCGAGTATTCACCCAGACCATGGTATAACTAGTGTTAAACAGTAAGCCATTGGTAGGTTTTGGGGCAGGACATCCTAATATCCATCTCGATTAAGAGTGTTGCAGCGATGAAATATTTTGTAGGTCAACCCTAAATTAGCATCACACTTGTTCCCTCGACAAAAACCTAATAGGGTTTTTTGATTGGCTTTTGGAATACTGGACAAAAATAAGCTCTGTGACCAACACAGGTTTGATTCTTACAGGTTTTGTTCATCATAATCTTCACGAATGAACAACTTTCATGAATTTTGAACCTAAATACATTCGGCAAAATTAAACACAGACTATAAAGACACTCCACCACAGTTGCATGACTTCACTGTCATTGTGGCAAGCAGGATGAGGCCGAGGGTCGTGAGAACCAGATGAGGCCGGTGGCGTGATTGATAATGAGCGTCACCTGCGCAACATGCTATTTTGCACCTGCATGGAAGGAGAAGGACGACAGTGAAGGACGAGAGAGGACCAGGCCTGGACTATTTTACGTTATGTTTTGTTTATGTGTGTGCGGCAGTCTTCCATGAAGGGCTGCCGCTTTTACTTTTGTTTTGTGTTTGTTTATTTATTAAAGTGTGTTGAAAGTTCGCCAGTTCCCGCCTCCTCCTTCCCTTATCAATTAACTTTGTTACAGTCATCATCACTAAGATTAAGACAACTCTTTCAGTCTTTATTTAAAAACATTTTCCCATAAAGTTTGAGTTAGAATAGTGCAATTATAAACACAACGAGGCTGTGGAAACAGACTAGCGAGTAGGTGAAATTAAAGTCTGTGACAACATCTGTCCTATTTAGCAAATGCCTTTTTTAAAGTCAAGAGAAAGCTTAATAAAATCAAGAGTGGGGTATTACTTAGGTCATAGAATGAAACGTGAAAATATCTTGAGCTTGTTTTAACCAAATACCTTATTCGAGCATTTAACCATAAACCCATAAAAAAATTTTTAAAAAAATTAAAAAAAAAAAAAATCGCCTTAAGGTTGATGGAACAAGAAGTGCTAAAAAGCTAACAAATTTTCTTTTCTTTTTTCACTGGCATGGTTAATGGCTTAGTCACATAATAAATGAATATATCAGAGCTTCTGTTAACAGCTTTGCAGAGGATGAACTGGACAAACTCTGATGACAGCACCCTTGATCAGACGCGCTTCAGAATGGGCCGTTCTGGCGCCTGACATCAGGATGACCGGGGCTGTAGAGCTATGCACATCACAGCAAGCTAGCCTTTGATGTGCAAACCACACATCTGGAGCTGGAACCAATCCAGATAAAATGGAGCTTATCAAACCACACCAGCGTTCCAGTTTTTTCCTAACTAATGAAGAAAGCTCTGAAAGCTTAATCAAATAACTCAAGCAAGAACTGATAAAATTCTGATGTGGACTGTATTCTGTTTTTACTAAATAAGTTGTTCATAAAGATCTTGCTATTTTTTTCATCCAAACGATTATGGCTATTGATTCAGCCCATGTTTACCCATGCCATGACCGTCCTATAGGATGAGAGCTTGGAGTCACTGGGTCTCCAATGCGCTTAAAGGGACACTTCACCCATTTGCATTAAGCTTTGCATTGTTAGAAACCCAGTCATACTATTGAATGGTCGTGCAACACCCTCTCATTTTCCCCTGAGACGGGAGAAATCTGTTATTTACCTCTTACACTTCCTCCTACAATGACGCAAAAATCGTCATTTTGCGTCATTGTAGGAGGAAGTGTTAGAGGGGGGGATTTCTGTTAAGACTACAGACACTAGTTTCTCATCTTTCCCAGGGTGGGGCGCGCTCACGCTACAGACCTATTACAGATCAGTGGGTGGGACTTTACTCTCTGAAACTGAAAGCAATATCCTCCATCTTGTTTGAAGCTAAGCTAACAGGCGCTGTGGAGACAGATGTAAAGTTTTGACAATAGCGGAGGAGAGTGCTCAATATGATATAGAAGAAGAGGATTTCGGAAGTCTGATGCTTGAATCAGGTGTTTGTGGCTACCTTTACAAGCCGCATTATAGCGAAGAGCAGCCGAGGCAGAAGACCTGCCTGCCGCGGACGAGGAGCCCGGACTGGCTCGAGTTAGGGCGGACTGGTGGCGCCGGTGATCTCACAATGCAGCTACGAACCGCTACGAACACAGAGATAGAGTCCGTCTGCGGCAAAGAATTTCAACGATGACAATTTCTCCTGGACGAAATCTCTGAATCAGACGAGGACACGGACGTTTGTGTTGAGAACTATCCTAGTTTCGCACCGCATATGTTCTGACTGAACATCCAGGTACCATGCAATAATTCACCTTTTCGAAAGAAATACAAACGAGGAGTAATGCACTATATGAGTTCGCCAACTAACTAGACATTTTGTGTGAATGTGAAATGAATTTCAAGCTCTGGTAGTAGCTAGCCTTGTAGACGGAAGAGGCAGATATGCGCTTTCTGGATTAGTGGGAGTGGCTTGCGGAGCTGTGCAATGTGGTGCATTGTGGGAGTTGTTGTCTTTCATACAAATGCGTTCTGAAGTTATTTTTTGTCTTTTCTCGGTCACGAAGGCACCAAATTCAAAAATTATTTTACATTTCGACTACATATATGACCCACTTTAAATAAAAAACAATGTTCAAATGGGTGAAATGACCCTTTAATGAATTAAGATTGGCCATCAGCCGACATAGAATCTACATGCGTAGATTTCCACAGTAGATTTTCCTTAATTTCACAATGTTGTACACACAATGTTCCTCCCGGGTTAGTGACACCATGAACCCTAAAATTTACACAGACCCCGGCAACACGCAAGCAGTGTTGAGAAGAGGAAGAGTTGTTGTAGTAAAGCACATTTGGGAGTCTGCTAAAACTATCGCATCCGTCTTTTAACATTTATTGCAATACAGTAAGTAACACAAATGCAATATTATGTCACTCACATGTAGGCATCTTACAACAGTTCCAACACTAGCAATTTATAGATCATCATTAAAGAACATGCTAATCAATGACTTGAAGATAGTTAACTACACATAAGCTACATAAATTCATCAACTAACCATTCAGAAACGCCCTGTTGCATTCTACATGTTGTCACCACTTCTTGAGTCTCTCCATCATTGGCCAACTTCAGTTTGAACATAAAAGGCAGAACAGTTTCTGACATTTTAGTGCGTGTTTGCATGAGGTAATCAGAGCTGCTAACACACACACACACGCACACATGCAAGCTCTTGAAGCTCCGCCCTCTGTGCCGGGAGCAGCAGCTTATTTGCATTTAAAAGGGACACAAACAAAACTACAAACACAATTTTTGCTCAGACACAAAAAGGGACAATTTTAACATGCTATAACAAAAATGATCTGTGAGATATTTTGAGCTAAACCTTCAAATAGACACTCTGGGGACATTAGAGACTTATTTTACATCTTGTAAAAAGGGGCATTATATCATCCCTTTAACAGGTTTGTTAGTTTACGAAACTTATGTATTTACTAGTGGTCGACCGTTATATCGCCAAGATCGATCTGCATTAGCCCGTTTCTGTTTGGCCAATGTGTCATAAGTGGGACTTTTATTTTGACAGCATTGAGACTGCCAGTGCCTGAGCACACAATATAAATCATTTCTTATTACATAGAACTGTTAAACAAAGCAAGTAAACAATATTCAAAACATTAGCTTTTTTATTATTACTAATAGAACGGCAAAATCTGTAATACAACAGTCCCTTTCTCATCTACCGTTAGCATTCAGCATATACTCATTTATACCATTTAAACAAGTCTTTGAATGTCTAGTAAACAAGTAACCCTAACCCTAACCCTAACCCTAAACCTTGCAGACAGTCGAATTCAGCTGTGAGATCTTCTGAAGTGTGCATTTGTAGCCTGCATGAACGAGTGTTAGATGTGTTGATGTACAGGGCAACTTTTTTAATCAATGTTGCTTGGGCACTTTCCCATTGAGAACGGGCAACAAATTTCTAATTGGATACTTCAGATCGGTCGTGGGCCCTGTGTCTCACCTGGTTGCCCGTTGACACAACATTTGCTCAAAAAGTTGTCCCATGTATCAACACCTTTACTCTTGTGCGTGATGGTCGGTCTGTGCGAATCGGATGCAGACGGGAGTTCAGCTTGTCAATGGAGACGCACAATCGGCAACTTTAACTCTTAATTTCAAACTTTACTTCGCTTTGTCCTGGCGCCTACTATATCAATCCATGTCATTTTCACTGTGTGCTATAGGCTATGTAAAATTAGTGTTCACCTTGTCTTTATTTGAAATATATATATAATTCCCAGTGCACACAAACTTACAAGATTATAGAGTGTCCTGTTTTTTTTTTCATTCTTTTTATTCATATATTTAACCATTACTTTATTTGTGAAAAAGAATATTATAGGATTACAGAATCTTTATTTAACAGATTTTTACCACTCCAAATTAATTTTGCTTGTATAATTATCAAATTATTTATTTCTAATTTTGTAAATATTAAGTAGAATAAATACAAATAATGTAATAATGCAATGAATTTTGATAAATGGGTCTACTACCTAATATAATATGACAAGGATGGAAAAAAAAACTAGTTTATTACATATTTGGGATCATTTGATTATGCTTTAGCATTTAAATCCATTCCACAGAATCTGAGCACAAAACAAAATAGTGTGAGACCAAGTCATTTAGTTTTTCCTTGTAAAATAAAATTCTGAGGAAACGTCTGAACAAAACTTATAAGTCTCTCAAAAGAACTCTTAATGCCATAAAAAAGCAACGAGAGAGAGAGAGAGAGAGAGAGAGAGAGAGAGAGAGAGAGGAGAGAGAGAGAGAGAGAGAGAGAGAGAGAGATGAGAGAGAGATGAGAGAGAGAGAGAGAGAGAGAGAGAGAGAGAGAGAGAGAGAGAGAGAGAGAGAGAGAGAGAGAGAGAGAGAGAGAGAGAGAGAGAGAGAGAGAGAGAGAGAGAGAGAGAGAGAGAGAGACTGACCAACTCTAAGCTAATACTATATTCCCAGCAGTATTCAAAGACATCCAGTTTTAATAAGGATGGAGTCGGAATGGGTAAACCAAACTTTGATCTCTCCTCATACAGCCTTCAACACCCGATCAAATGCCTTCAAAGCTAAATCTGTCATTACTCAAAGTCAACCCTTTATTTACACCCAACCAGTCTCTGTCTTCTCTCTACCCTGAGTCTTCTTGTCAGACGGACGAGGCATTAGCTTCTAAGTGCTGACAGACATTCGCTCAGATCTGGTGAGTGGCAGGTTGTCAGATCAGGCCGTCCTCAGCTCCCACCCTCCCCACCGAGTGAGTCAAGGCTGCAGGCTGAGCGTCTCTCAGCTGGGCTGTGCCTGACACTACCAGCCTCCTAAAGCTCAAAGACCTGCACTGTACCATCACAATCACTATAATATCACTGATCCTGCCTGTATCTCAGCTTCCATCTCAAGAAAAAAAGCAAGCATTACTGTGAAATTTGTTTTGGATGTATTCCATCCATGATGTTTTGGCTGTTTGACTCGTCCAGTCCAAGAGGACTAGATAATGATAGCTTACCAGAGGAGTCTCCAACACTTTATTCTGATAATACCCTCCTAAACATTCCTTAAACCCACTGGACTTAAACATTCAGGCCTGGACAGCGTCAACTATAATTATGACAATTTAGAAAGTTTGTTTTTAAAGTACCAAGTTTGATAGGACTAGCACAATATGTAGTGAGTCACACTGTGTACCAAGGCAGATGACAAGTCTTCAACACAACAGAGCCATACATCCAGAGTAATTCATCACAATCAGTGAACCATAAACTAGGACGTTCCCTCACTGTATTGTATCATCCATCGAGATAAACATGACCAAATCTTTCTCAACATTTTATGACAATTACTGAGAGTTTTTTGGAGAAGTATCAAGGATGCAAAGAGTTTAATACTATAACATTGAATAAGTCAGTGTTCAATAACCCTGTTGATGTAAAATGTAAAACCATTATATAGACAAATACAAATAACTCTATAAAAATAGTTTTATAAGCATCCCTGATGCAGCTCATGAAGTTGATTGAGAGAATCCCTGTATTCTAGACAAACAGTGGCTACTTATAAAAATATATAATTTTGTCCACATTTGTGTCTACATGGAAAAGTGCTGCCTACTATTTTTGTGGAACCATACATTGTTTTTCAGGATACTGTATAAAAAAGTTTTAAAAAATAACAATGTGAAAGTATTTACTGTCCACTTTTGATCAATGTAATGCATTCTTGTTGAATAAAGTACACTTTTTTTCTTTTTCTTTTTTAAATCTCAAGTGGTAGTCAGTGTATAACAAAAAAAAAAAAAAACCTATATCATTGATTCCATTTTAGTAAAGCGCTCACAAAAGGATACAATTTGATGGCCCCTGATTTAGTTCCAATGGCCATAAGCTGCAGTTTGGGATCATAGGCCAAAGCGCTTGGCTGGTTTGGGAATCCATGTTCAACTGTCTGAGTAAAAAAAGAAAAGAGAAAAGAGGAAATCTCACATTCAGAACTTAAACTCACATGTAATGTACATCCGATAGAAATGTAAGAATTCCTCTTTTTCTAAAAAAGAAACCAATTCATACTTCATTGACCTCTATGAGCCCTGATGCTACAATTAGCAATGTAGTTGAGCGATCCTGACAGGAAGAGGACTTCCTTGTTTTTACAACACAAATACAGAACCAGAAATAGTAAGGAAGGAAACCTAGTAGATTTGACAGACAATGTCAAATTCATCTTCACACAAGCTATCAAAAATGATTTGCAGAAACATGTTTTGGGGGCAGTTTTAAAAACGTCATCTTAAGACAACACACAGAATTTAAGCAAAACAAGGCTTGAAGTTGTCTGAAGGATGCAGATCTCTTTGTCACAGGTTGACAAAGTGTGACATAGTAAATAACAGGACCTTCTTGTAACATTGTACACAGTGTCATGACACTTCATCAGTATGACACACAAACACCTTCCTTACACTAAACCATCTGTGGATGAAAGTCATCAGCAGCATTAGAGAAATGAACAAAAGCTGAGGGCTAACCCAAGACGTTTAAAAATGTTATCTCTCATGGTGCTTTACAATGAGGAGGGGGGCTAGAAATGTTGCCAGAGTTTGGTCATCATTAAAGAGCCAACAATCAAACCCTTTCTGTGTTTCTGGCAGGGGAGCAGTAACATGTTCATTATGATTTAAGAGCAGTCACGTTATAAAGAGCTCAACAAATCCTTACAATCACCCACTGCAGGATACATTCAAGGCTCAGAAACCAACATCAATAAACCCACATTATTTATTTTTAATTTAATAAAATTATCATTGAACTAAATCTCATATATTATTTATTTTATATATACATGCAAATGAATAAATAAAAAAGTTGTCAAACATACCAAAATTAAG
>NC_137122.1:32086061-32091061 GCF_949319135.1 Squalius cephalus | reverse complement strand
GATAGTCAGGTAACGACTGCTCCTTTTTTTCCGACTGTGGAGACTTTGGATCAACGAGGTCTAACTCTATATCTTGTGGGCATCTTTCGTTACAGCTGCCCGTCGAGTGGCCGTTAATGGTAGTCTGTGGTGAACTGCTCTGTGGTGAACACGACATGTTGCCCGACTGACTGACCTGGCCTTTGATTGCTCGCGCGCCGCTGTTGTTTACACTGTTGTCCTTGGCGTTCCTGTGTCCTAGGTTTCCAGCAAATGAACTGTCAGTAGCTGGCCCTTTCTGGCCATTTTCGGCATCGGGGCCTGGTGCTGTGCTCTTCAGAGCAGTCTGTGGAACAATGAAACCGAGAGGTTGTGTAATAGGGTACAGTAAAAAATGTCCTTTCCCTATCAAAGGCCGTGGTGTCGGTAGTGGGAAGTCCATTGGCGGCTTGCGCCTCGGCCTGGAGTCCGACAGAAGGCTTTCCACGCTAAAGGGATTGAGTTTTTGAAGAGTGGAAGACCTACTGTTGGAGCACAGGTTTGACTGCTGACCGCTGTCGGATGAGTCCAGCTCGGATCCATTCGCGTCTTGGTCTGCGTTTCTTTGGTTCTGGAGTTTCTGTGGAGTTTGGTCGCAGCTTGGTTGCGTTTGGTTTCGGCCCATGTCGCAAATGCTTTGTTCACTGTCCGTTACTTGTGACAAGCCACTGTCACTGTCAGATCCTGGGGTGTGAAATAAGTCCCCGGAAATGAGTTTGTTCTGGGACTTTAAAAGCCTTCTTTCTTGTTTCCTTTTCTTCTTCTCCATCCTCTCTAGTTCTCTGCGAGCAATTTCCTCTGGGTCCATTGGCTCGCCGCTGCAGGTCGTCGGATGAGAGTTGTGTGCTGGTCGGCCCGGCCCTTTCTTCGTGTTCTCCTTTTTTCTCCATTTCGCCCTTCGGTTTTGAAACCATACCTAAACACGAAAAAAAAAGACATTAATTTTCATGACATTAAAATAATGCCAATTATGAAATAGACCTATATATAAAAATATATTCCTTCTTTTAAACATAGTAGGCTATAGATTATATGTATTTAATAGATCATTCATTTACATATTCACTTATACATATAGGCTATATAGGTCCTATACACTTACATAGGGCCTATATATATATATATATATATATATATATATATATATATATATATATATATATATATATATATACATATATATATATGTTAGTAGGCTATATAACATTATAATATGCAATGCTGTAGTTAAATATTTGTGTGATAGAAAATGTATTTTCTTTTTTGTTGTTTATGAAATAGGCTACTAAAAAAAGAAAACATTTAGCTAAATTGTGCATTGCCAGTATGTTTATAGAATGTTGTTGGCTATATTTAGGATTGAATATGTATTATAAGTGTGATATTGTTATAATAAATTGAAAATAGGCCTGTCTATTAAAGGAAAATAAAACGCAATTAATGCTGTTCTAAAAGTAGGCCGCATCCTAAAACATATAGGCTAGATGAATTACATTATACGCTCCATAAATGTTTAGGCAATGAGTTTTGATAAATAGGCCAAATGTTTGATTCGATTATTTCAGACCATGATAACAAACGTATACGCCTGACAGGCTATTTTGCGTAGCGAAATCTGAACAGAGCAATGTCTTCTGATCACAAACATCCATCACATTAAATTTAGTAATATTTTATAAGAATTGTGAACAATTCATGTATAGCCTATCTTTTCAACCGATATCACAAAACATAGCCTATCACCCGACTTTAGGCTATGTAAAATAGAATCATAAAAATAATTTTTTGAATGATTTTATTTAATCTTAGTTCAAGTCGGTATCTTGATTTGTTTATTTCTGCTAACAGTGGGGCCTTGTATAGTCCACAAAATACATTATAAAACAACAACAACAAAAGACTATTTCGTCCACAAACACTTGCCGTTTTTTTAAATAATTTAAACTTTAAATAAAAGGTTCCTTAACCTTAATGAAGGTAATTTGAAAACAGAAGCATTTTCAAAATTAAGACATTCTGTGTTTTGTACAAAAACATTTCATGGAGAGAAAGATACCAAAGCAGAACTAAAAAATAAAAAACAGGGTTAGCCTATTCATAAAACCGTATGTGTTCACATCTTTTGAATTGATCTGTTTAACGGCACACAAGACATGAAAGATAAATTCAGTGTATTTACCTGCACCCTCGATTCTATCAAATCCAATCTCAGAGCAAGTGCTTCTCTCATGAACACATCTGGATAGTGACTTTCATTAAAAGCCTTCTCTAATTCTTCCAGCTGCCAGCCAGTGAAATTGGTACGAGTTCGTCTTCTTTTACAACCCGGGCTATCCTTCTCTGGATCTCCCGAATCTATGTGAGAAACAATAAATTAGCATCGCTCGTAACTTGTACAGTTGTGTCCACCAAAACAGTTGGCCCACTAAAATTCTATTTCTGCCTAAATGTGTGAGAAAGGATAGCGAGAAAAATGAAAGCCATCAGTTTTCTTTTCTCAGCAAAGCAACAATAGCAAGAAAATTATACGGAGAGAGGGAAGTAGCCTATATACGTGCTGTCAATAATTTTGTAGAATATTTTATATTAGCCTCTCTTCCTTATTAAAGTCAGTCTGCCTTAATTCCAATAAACTAGCACGATGAGAGAACCCTTTGTTTTGTTTCCCTGGGTTATTCTTCAAAGCTTTAAGGGGGAGAAGAAAAAAAAAATCTTTGTTTTACAACATGACAAAAACACGCTTTCCTTCGTCCACCAAAGTCCCTCATGCCAGTTTAGGACAAGTGTCTGTTTGCTTACCTGTCAGTTTGTACTGTTGGTTATCTCCATTCATCCCGCAGCCAGACGACAAGAGATGGTTAGAATTCACCACAGAAGCCGCGCACGAGCCGTTAAGTAATCCGTCTATTGAGAAAGGAACCGCGGCCGTGGATTGAAGTTGATGACCGGCTAATTCGTACACATGATGGTGGCTTAGATGGTACGGGAAGCCCACCATCCCACCGAGCGAGCCTCCGAACTGGGCATGAGGTGGATCCAGTATCCTGCTGTCCATCATCTCCCAGGCAAAAGGAAACGACGTCTGGTGGTTGGTGATGTGAATTTAAAAAACATGCAGCGAGAGTGGCCAGCGAGGAGGGGACATGATGTGGAGAGTAGGATGAGCTGTTCTTTATCAACACGAAGCTTCCAATAATTAGCTTAGGCTCTGGGAATTTGAGACCAATGAGAAACGTTAATCGGCGCTGACGTCAGAGACGTAGTCTGAAAACGCTTTCCATATCGATTGCTAATTAAACCTGACATCCACCTCAATAAACAATATCAGAGCTGTCACAACAAGACAGGAGGGCTTTGATAAGAACTACATCACGACTACACAGGGGGCCTTAGAGGGAGAGCGATCAGATTTGATACACAGTTAAACGCTAAATAGACACTGAAATCTCACCTCGGACTGCAGCCACACAGAGCGTCGGATTCATCACCGTTTGAGACAATGTCCCTCTATTCATCTCGAATCTTTTGCACACACAAACAAACACACACAAAAAAAGAAAAGAAAACGAGGAGGGAAACAAACACACAACCGTACCGATTCGTCAAGTCGAAATGTTGCCATGTGAACAGGTAAGATTGCTAGTGCAATGCTGACAAATTGACCGACCCACTATAGCCTATTTATTTATGTGGCGATTTTATAGGCAACTTGTCACAAGTTAATCCGAAGATATTCGTCAAACAGAGCTGTCAAATTTAACTCCGAACTACAACCAGACGCGTCACGAGTCTAACACAATGCTTTAAAAAAAAAAAAAAAAAAAAAAAAAAAGCCTGAAAATGACGCGAACCTACTCATTTGATGTGCCGGAGGAATAAATGAACTTTTAATTACACGATAGCTAATTAGAAGACACTCGACATTTAACAGAAAATTAGATATATTTCCCCTGCCATAGCACTCGTGTAATTAATGTCATTTTAACAACTGATGTAGCTACAAATTGCGCGCGGTTTATTTGTGGTCATTGTGTAGGCTATATAATATCATGCATGCTTTAAATTACAACATTTGCTACACCTCCGAAACAATATTGGTTTATTAATGTAAGCAGCTCTCCCATGCATTAATTAATATTTTATTGCAACCCGACAGTGTGCCATTAAGGGGGGGGGGGGGGGGGGGGGGATACAAAACAACAGTGAGAAAGTAAATAATTATTTAGTCTATCATCATTTTATATTCTGAATTAAGTTAAGGTCAGGTAGCCTAATGGTTGGGTGCACTTTAATCTAACAGTGTCATTAAGCAATCTTGCATTAATGTGTGTATGTATATATATATATATATATATATATATATATATATATATGTGTGTGTGTGTGTGTGTGTGTGTGTATGTATATATATATATATATATATATATATATATATATATATATATATATATATATATATATATATATAGCCTTCACTCTCTCACACACACACACACACACACACACACACACACACACACACACACACACACACACACACACACACATATATATATATATATATATATATATACATACATACACACACACTAATTTATGCAAGTGAACTGTGTTCATTGAGAATGGTGATCAATCCCACCGCTTTAAGAGGACGTCCTGTCCCCCCTACTCATTACAGAGAATTAATTCGACTTTATTTGGCCAATGTCTGGAGTTGTCATAATGTTAATCTGAGTTGAAATTTCGCTCCCCACTCATTCCCTGACCCTTGGCACTCGGATTGGCGTGTTGTAATAACCCGAATCTTTCAACAGAGGCCCTGATAATTGTTACCTTATTAGCATGCAAATTGTTTAATTAATATTATTATGAGGAACTATATAATCCGTTCGTCTCTTGACCTCGAGCCCAACTAGCACCCCACTGCATTTCAATGTTTAAATTTTAATGAACCCTTTAAAAATGTCTCAAGATCTAGCCTT